>NC_053455.1:5733490-6049314 GCF_015227805.2 Hirundo rustica | reverse complement strand
GAATGAAGGTTTTGTACAGTACATATAGGAAAATAAGATGTTTGTGACAACTATATAGTTCTAAATAAAAAGGCTTCTAAATATATTCAAGTTATTGAAATCTACATGAAAACATATGGATGTTAATAGCAACAAGGTGCATAAAACCAAAACATCAAAATATTGAGCAACTCAATGATGTACTAGATAAAAGTTTGCTAACAATGCAAGATGTTTTACAATCTGCTTGAAATATCACCTATACCACACAGGGTAAGCTGAACATTTAGATTTAAGATCATACACAATATTAGCATTAACTTCAACAACTACAGGCAGGGATTTTTTTTTTTTTTTTAAGCTGGCAAAGTGACTACTTTAACATCAAACTTTCTCTAAATTGAGAACGTATCCAAAAAAAATGCTGCTAGCCCTTTCCAGATAAAGCCTTTCCTTTGACTAACCACACCCACTGAAGTCAAAAGCATAAGACAGCATTTAAGAACAATTTATATTACAACGTGACTAAAATAATGACATAATCCAGGTTTAAACACGTTTTCATAGGCAAACAAAAGATTCTTCTTAAAAACTAGTTTTTATAAACGCAGAATATATTGCATGAGGAACTGCTGGTATTTTTTAAGAAAATATATTGTGCGATTGTGGCTACAATGCACCGCTGCAAAGCATTGTTGTTTCTTATAAAAACTATTAACATAAAAAAACTTACTTGAACATAAAGAGTAAGAGAGCACAAGTCTTCCAACTACCTATGAAAAGCAGGATGGAAGTATTGCCAGTTTTTCCTGTGTTGACATTTTACTAATGATAAGTTTGGTGACCAACTCCCCAGCCAAAAAATAAATATTTTTTTTTTTAAATCAGGTGCATATTTCAAAGCTGCTATTGCAAGTGTGTTTTAAATGTAATGGACTTAAAAGTGTATGTACCAAAGAATTATAAAAATGCACTAGAGTTTGAGTTATTGTTACATAAAGAACATATTAAAAAGGCTGTCAAAATAAGTAGAAAGGGGATCAAAACTGAACTAACTGAATTAGTGCAGTACTGTAGCCAGGCTTCTAAAATCAGATATAGAAAATATAAATAGACTGCTTTAGGTGATGATTCACCAGTGTCCAAAAAAGGAGCAAGTTTTGTGAAAGCTCAGTTAACTTGATCCAGAGCTCTGAGCAGTTCTTCCCCCTGTAGCAGGTTTCTGTTGCCTTGTATGGGAGCGTTTACTTCGCAGTCGTAACTCGTGAGTTGGGGGAGTCCACTCTCATCCATCGACTGCCCTAGAAGTTTACTCGCTATGTCTACAGAGGGAGGGGAAGGAGAAAAAGTGCAGTTTATTCACCATGCTTAACCTCTCCTAGAGCTGTTTCACAAGGAGATAAGTTTGGAGAGGTTTGGAGAGTCTGCTCTCTTTCCCACAGCCCCCTCCACCCCCTCTGCCTAGGAAAGGAAGATACCAACCAGTTGATAGTAGAATGATTGTCTTTTGCTCCACTCCACTGTGACCATTTGTTTTGCATCCCTTTACACGTTTCCAAGCAAGTGATGCATTTCCTCCACGGTCACCTGTCTGTTGGAATAAAGACCCCTAGAAAGAAATATAATGAATCTTCTTTAGTGAATATTGTATCTTTATAACCCTCCACATCCCCCTTCCAAATGAACAGTTCCCGTCACCAAGCACTAATGTGGTATTGTTACAATTTAAAGTGGTTTTTGTACAGAATTTGCGGAGAAATATATTTCCAAGTACACTAACTTGAAAATTATTTAACAGAAAACTGAATCAGGTTTCAAGACGTGACTTCCCTTACAGAAAATAATTACAAAATCCTGGTTATCATCAGTTACCACGCTCAAGATTAGCGTGTACATGTACACAAACACACCCATTTAATTACCACTGCTCTGGGGTGAGTAAGCATCAGGTTTTCACTGGAGTATCTAATGGCTTTCTGCACTGGAATTAATAGTGTAGGCAGGAGAGTCAGGAACCTCACTAGGTCGATTCTATCTACACGTTTAGGATTAAATTCTGCTTGCACTCCAGTTATTGCCACCAAGCCACCTGCCCAAGCTTTGTGGAAAACGCAGTCCTACACCAGTCTAGTACAGATATGGCTCCTTAGCATGTTGTTTTGACAGCAGAACAGAAGATATGGAGATTAGGAAGCTGTAAGGGCTTTGTATAATTGAGGTAAGGAAGAAGAAGCTGCCACTGAAACAGATGGGATGGAAGGAAAAAGCACCATCATCTTAGTATCAAGTCTGCTGGCAAAAGTACTTGAATCTGCAAAGTTTGGTCTTGTTAGTGATACTGACTGCTGCAAAAAGAGGAGAAGGTATTTCAGAACACTGCCATTGTCCTCAAAATAGTGAGGAGCACATGTTTTCAGGTTGTAAAACACCCGTGTAAGTCAAAAGAGCAGCTGAATAGTAGAAGTTATAGTTAACTCAGAGCTACAGTTCATAATGAGATTAGTCACCTATATTGCTGCTGCTGCTTATTTTTTACCATGAATGCATTCCAGCCCTTCATGTTAAGGAAGATATGGCTTATAAGTGTTCCACTGTAATGATTTATATCATTATTTTATAACCTCACTGTAGTACAGTATTTTATAACCTTACTATATCTTATCCTTGTCTAATTCTCCTGTTTTCTAGAAAGCTAAAGTAGTGTTTTACTTTGGTTTTCACTTATTTTCATTCTTTGCAAAATACATCCCACTTCCCTTGAGCGAAAAAGTTGTGGCAAGTGTTTGTACAACCCTAGAACAGCATGCATTCTAAGCCTGGGTTTAACATCATTTTTCTTCTGCTTGTGTGAAAGGCCTGTCCATCCTCCCAGAAATCCACTGTGGAGACAGAAGCCAAACAACTAAAGCACTTCTTAAAATAACTCCACTAAGACCCAGCTTCATGGAAATTCAGCTTCTGCCTCTGAGAAACCATCAAAATATTTATAGCTCTTTTTTCAGATACAGACAAAAGAAAAAGGTTTAGCAAAGGATGAAGTCTGAACCTGTAAGCATTAAAGTGGCACTAAGCACAGAAGCCTGAACACTATTCCAGCAGTTAACACTGAACTGCTTGTGTTCCGTGTATTTAATGATATCCCATGCTGTTTTGAATACTTTATCAGCAACATTATGAGCTGTAGCACCTCTGCATGAGAAAAGGGCAGTGGAAGGCACTAACATTTCTTGCAGAACTATGAATTCTTACAGGGTTCTGGAAGCAGCAGAACTACATGCATGGAAGTGCAAAGTATTTAGCAAATGAAAACAACCACACAGAAAAGGCATAGAAAAATCCATTTGTCCTACGCCCAGACTAGAATGCTAGTACAGGAGTAAGGAGAGTTCAGGAGAGAAATAATCCTGCACTGTAAGATATGATAGATGACTACAACTAGGAGGGGGCCCAGTAGAGGAACAAAAGCTCAAAGGCTACATTGGAGTAGAGGAATTAAGACTAAGACTTCTCAAAACTTGACAAGTTGGAATTTGCAGTGAAGATGAGTGAGAGAACAGTGTGCAATGGCAAAGCTCAAGGTTTCAAAATACTGAGAGCTGACAGTGAGACACAGATTATGGGGACAATGTGCCCTTGCAGAAAATAACAAGCTGGACATCCCCCAACCAAGTGACCCAAATCTAGGAGTTACTCCATCTACAAAGTTTATTTTGAATAGCTAGGACAGATGAGGATGAGCTACTCCCAAGTGCCCACACTAATACTAGAGAGAGCATGCATGAAAGGGAGTGACAGTAATAGACATTTTCTAGGTTATTATAGGAGCTCTCTACCCTCACAGTTCAGATGGTCTCGTTATCTGATTAAGTAAAGGAATCCCAGACCCAATGAAAAAATAACATAGGAAGAAGCATAAGAACACTAATCTCCAGTGTTGGCAAATATGAAAAGTGAGTTTGAATTCAAATGTTAAATAAATACAGCAATTACACATTTAAAAGTGATACCTTACACTTGTGCATTTTCCACTAAAGAAACACATATGCTCACAGAAGAGTATCTACTACCTAATCAAGAAATGCACTTGGGTGTAGAGGGCACTTTTGAAAAGTTGACAGTAAAAGAGAACAAAAAGTAGAGTGTCTGCATATATATATATATAAATTTCACTATCAATTATCTCTCATCCCAAGATTCCACTGCTTGCCAACAGCTCAACTCAGGAGTCTGCACTGATGCCTCATTTGAGAAATTGCAAGGTTAAAAGTGAATATTTTAAAATGGTAAAACAAAACTCACAATTCCAACTGCCTGAAAAAGTGAACCATCATGTTCCATTTTTCGTTTTCTCTGAGCATTATGCAAAGCTAGCATCTTTGGATTTAGTTCTTCATCCAGTGCAGAAGATCTAAGAAAAATTGATTCAGGCTGTTAAGACGTTTCTACTTTCCTCAAGCCATTCTTCTTCTGTGGACATTTATATATACAACATCACAGAACTGAATTTGTGAACTCTGCTACTTTTCGTTCATAAATTGACTTATTTCAACAATCATTTTCTATGAGCATAGCAAATGTTAGCCTTTAATCTTGCTGTGAAGCTCAGAATGAGTTTTAACAAAAATTTTTAAATCTGCAGGAAAAAAAGCATAAAAGTTCAGCAGTTCACTTTCAACAGAAAGAAGGGAAGGAAGGGCGAGGGCAAGTCTATTTTGAATATTTCTATGCATAGATAAATCTTTTACAAATCACAAATCTCATGTTTTATTTAATATAGTTTTCTATTGTGATAAATATCTACTACAGGCACCACAGTCCATCACAAAACACATTTCATTTGAAAAGCAGTATCTACTGCTTGTAGCTATCTGTATATCTGCAGCATCTATAGCACAGACTGTAGTTGTCTCTTACCTCTAACACAGTGGACAAGGAAAGCACCAGAAACATTGTGTAGGAGTAATTACCTAAATTGCCTACCGCATTTTTATAAAGGCTGCTCATCAGGTACAGGAGCAGAACAGAATTTTTATAGTAGCTGGCTTTTACATGAGGTGCTTAGGTAAAAGCTACCATGAAATTAGGGGAGTTTACTGTTAAAAAAAAAAAAGACTCATTTGACACATCCAAATTTAAATGTCTCAATTTCTACTCTGAAGAACGCTGAGGATGAACACACAACAGCAGGCAGAAATTTTATCTAATTCCTTGAACAGACACCAGGGCTTAAGCTGCACTTATTTCAAAATACCTTTTATTCAGAGTGACTGTTAGCAAGCTGGGCGCTCCTGGAGAAGGCTTTTCCACCTGCTCCACCGCTCCTTTCCCTGCTCTGATGGGAGAGGCAGTCCGACTCGTGCTCCCGCCGTAGGGCGAGGCGGGGGCACTGCTGGACTCGGCCAGCCCGCGCACGGGCGACGAGGGGACAATCATCGTCTTCACGTCGTCGGCGCGCTCCGCCGGCTTCGCCTCCTCCGTGCCGCCCACTGCCGGCTGGCTCTGCTGGAATATGGTGATGGTGGCTGCACTCTGAGAGCTGGGGGAGCTGCTTTCCAGAGGGGACAGCTGATCGAAGGAGCGCAGCTGGAAGTCGTCATCCATCGGGATGTAAGGAGCCAACATCTCTAAATCTAAATCGGTTTCCTGGAAGAGGCAAGAGGAGGAACTTATCAGTGTGGAAGAAATCTCAGCTGAGACTCCATCAAGGCTTTTCCTTTCACCAAATCCTCACAATTTTTTTTGTATTTTACACTTTAATCAAAGTATTACATAAAAAGGGAAGGAGGTTCCTGAAAACATTCTAAAAAGGAAAAGAAGTACACTCAGAATAAGATGATAAAGAATTTTAAGTTACTGTACTTTACCTGAGTAGAGAATGGATTTTTTGCTTCTGTATCTATGGCAAAGAGTTTCTCCACTAATTCCAGTTTGAATTCACTGGCCATATCATTATCCACATCAAAGCAGTAATCATTGGGACTACTGGGCTGTGAAAACATTTTGAACACAGTTTTAGGTTTTTGTCATTGCATCACCTGGCCTTGTTACCTACAGATTCTCTGCAAAATGTTCTAATGTAGAAACTAATCCCAAGCTGTAGCTGCACAGAATTAAAATGGGAAAGGAAAACACTCACATTTATCTGTATACATTCAAATTTACCCCACCAGGGAAGCACTTGCTTAGCTGAAACCTGGAAGTAACCTCTACAGTAATTTACTGCAACTACTTTGCTGTATAGGGAAGTTGTGTCTGAACCAACTGAATGAAAAAGACCAATCCCAAGCTCTCCTTATTTCTATCAGATAGTATTGCATACATTTGCAAGGCTCACTTTAAATGAAAAGATACAATTTATCAGTTTCCTCAGATCATGGCGTGAGCTTAAGTCATAAGGTAGAAATAATTTCCAATTCCTGTCCTGGCTGCATCCTTAACCAGATCTGCCCCACAAGCCCCAACAGCACATCCATTTTAATGACAGCATTTCCAAATTACGAAACTCACCTCAGGTGAACTTTGGCTGGTACTTGCATCAGAAGGGCTGGTTGGTTGCTCTTGCACCTGAGGCATGGTAAAAGAAAGTTCGAGTGGCTCTGTGTTTGGCTCCAGCTTTGATACGACTTCTCTATTGAGTGCAGGATCAGCATTGCTACGAAGTGGCTTTGTAGTTTCAGAGGCAGGTAGTGGGGACATTGCCATATTTATATTCTGCAATTTCTCACTGGATGAGGGGAGCATTACATCATTATACAAAGGAACTTCATCACATTGTTGTTCATCAGACTCTATAAAAATTAAAAGAAACCATCAACCTAAGTAACAGCACTGTGCGTGTCTATGGACCTCATTAAATTTAAAGAGCAGCTGAAATACCACCGGGCAAGTGGTACTGAGGGGTTATTTTATGAAATCTACTATAAAACAGTAACTTTGCTCATTAACATGCTCTCCAATTTAAACACACACCCACCATTACTGCTGAAATCTAGAGAGATAATTGTGTCTCCAGCAGCTGGGGCCAGCACAGTTAAAGCATCTGGTTCCTGTTTTAGTTTTTCAAATAGGCTGTTGGTATCATCCAGGTCATCTTTACTGAATATTTTGGTCATTTTCATGTCAGGGGACTCCACTGGTTTCAGCATACACTCAGTTTGTCCAAGAGAAAAAATTAAGTCCTTCTGAACAATTCCACTGTCAGACAGAAAGGAAGATGATTGTTAAAGAACAGCTAAAAGGAATAAATTCTGGCTTAATAGTTTTGTAGGTTGAAACCCACCCACTCTCCCCACCCAAAAGCAAACCAAAAACACCCCACCACATATATCCCACAAAATTATCAGGATAAGAGCTTTAAGTTTTTTTTTTTTTTTTTTTTTTTTTTTTTTTTTTTTTTTTTTTTTTTTTTTTTTTTTTTTTTTTTTTTTTGTTACTCATTCTTTCCTCAAAAGTAACAGACAAAGCAAGCACTGATTGTGGTGCAATCATAAAAAAGTAACAACATAAATGTGCTTCTCTGAAAGCACTGAAAAAGGAAAAGATTAAAAAAAAAGGCAAAAAGTTAGATATTTCCTTAACTACTTTTCTTTGTTTTAAATGAATGTGCAATATCTTGATAGATTCATATTGGGACATTCACTGAAGTTTTTAAAAACTAATTCAGGACTATCAGACATTTGCAGAAGAATAGTCAACCAGTCTGCCCTCGGCTGAAGCTTCTAATTAAAAGAGGAGTTCTAAAGAAGAAAAAATTAGATGGGATTGAGACTGACACCACTACTGCTGCTCTGACTCCATGACAAAGTTATTAGTGGAATTAACTGCTCCAGACTTTGGACAAAGATTAGAGAGCTGTCTAGAATGCACACAAACACCCAAGTGCTTCCAATCACACAAAAGAGGCTGGTTCTACATTCATTTACCTGCACAGATCATCTACTGACATCACTAGACCAAAAATGCATTTTGTTTCCAAACACAATTTCTAATCCTAGGACAGGCAGTATTCTAAGAAGTATTCTATTTCGCTGGTAGGGAACAGCAACATCACAACATACTCAGCAGGGGATCAGTGCCATCAGAATCTGACTTGGTCTTCAGTAAAAATGATTACAAAGAACACTGCAGTCCACTCAACTTACCTCAATACATAGTTCACACACACTATGCACTGTGGCTGAGAATTCTTAGTGTTGTATATAACAGTTGCTTGAGTTTCAACCCAGACATAGCCACCTTGTTTGGCCAGCATTCTGTACTGTCCTGTCGTCACCTGCCCTTTTGTGAACACTAAAAGCAGAAAGAACATGAGCTTTAATTACAGGCAGAAAAAACCCAGAACTGTTTGAGGTCAGTATTCATTGCAGATTCTTATCTGCAACTAAAAGAAAGCCCTTGTTCTTCTGCTGCTCTCCCCCAGAGCTGCCTCTCATCTCTTGTAGTTTGAGGGCTTTAAATTCAGTTTTCACTTACTGTCGTGGTGTGTTTTGGTCAGATGATCAGAATCCAGTGCGTGATAGTACTCATAGATTGAGCGACCCAGGAGCTCCTCTGGCTCGTACCCCATCAACTCTGTAATTCTTTAAAACAAGGGAAAAAATTGCTACGTGAAAGCAGACAGGGGCCAGCACAAATACCAGAGCATTTGGATGCTTGCACATCTAGAAAAACCTTAAGAATCACTTCCACACATAGCAGCAGCAAATTTGGTTTACTGGGACTTTTCATTTTGAAATAAATTGCTCTTTTGGTGCTTTTTTAAAAGAGAAATTTCAGCAGCCATACTCACACTCATTGAGTATTTTATAAATCATATAGTGGGGATAGGATTAAACAAATCCCCACTTTTCAGACCTTTTTTCTTTTTGCTTCAAGGCAGACCATCTGCTTACAGACCAGCTTAGGCAAATATGAAAATTTAACAAAATAACAAAGATATACTTTAACAGTTTTAATCCTGCAACTAATTGAAATTAGGAATTAGATTTACTCTTCTCACTCAAGCACTGCCTACTTTTAAGGCAAATGGGATTTCTTTAGTCTCTAGAGGGCAGTGCTAACCACGGAAGTGCCTGTGTTTTGCCCCGTTCTAGATGCAGAATGTGACCAAATAAGTACCTTTTATGTGACACCATCAGTGCTAGAAAGGTTGTTACTGCAGAGGTCAGAAATAACCTGCATCAACCTTCTTTCTGCATCTAACTGCAACATCTAACTAGAAATTCACTTTTGTTATAAGTAAAGGAAATGGGTAGTAACAAATGACAACAAATTAAAAAAAAACAAAAAAAAGAAACAAACCAACCCCAAACAAAAAAACTTGAGCTGACTATTTCCTTCATTTGCATTTATCTAATTTAACAACTAAGTTCCCAGAGGATAGCAAAATCAGTCTTATGTGTCTGACTACACCCCTGATTTGCACCAGAACACAAAATCTCATTTTTCAACAGCAGATGTATTGCATTAAAAGCACAGCTGAACGTCTGGGGTTTTTTTGACAGAAGAAAGCAGACACTGATCTTCTGAGGAAGGGCGAGGGGGAGGAAGCAGTAGCAATAAAATACATCTGACAAGTATTACACACACACTCTTTTCAGTCACCAAAATGCCCCATCTTTGACAAACTTAAAATCCTGCTTTTTTCAGTGTCTGAATGAATGTTCTCATTTCAATTTAAATCACTGCCACTACAGTAAAGGCCAATTTGAATAGTTAACTGAAGGCAAAGGATTTATTCATAGAATGGCTTGGGTTGGAAGGCAGCTTCAAGACCACCCTGTTCCAAACCCCTGCCATGGGCACAGACATCTTTCACTAGAGCAGCTGCTCAGGGCTCTATCCAACCTGGTCTGGAACATTTCCAGGGATGAGGCAGCCACACCTTCTTGTCAAGAATTTCTTCCTAATATGTAATCTAAACATGCCCTCTATCAGTTTACAGTCATTGTCCTGTCACTCTCTGTGAGTATAAAAAGTCCTGTTCCCTTTTGTTATTCCAAAGTAATAACCCTGCATCCTCCTTAGATCTAAAAATCTGGCTTTTAATCCATCCTGATCAGTTAGGAAAAGCCCATGTATGCCACCAACGATTACATTGTCAAGATGAATTAACTTATTGAGAAGGCAAACATTAGCCAACATGTACCAGCCCTGCAAATCTTCCAAATGAACTGGTTTTTACAGTCTAAATCACGTACATTACCTTTCATCACAATAGGAAAATTTCATATCGAGACTGTGACGACTGAGGAAGGTTTTACTGTCCAGGGGGACCTCAATGTTGGAGGGGTGAGGAATAGGTTCACAGATCAACACCAGGCAGGTCATGGGAGGCTTTTTGTACCCGCAGTGCGTCTGGTTCCCGCACGTGTCGTACACACGGATGTGGCCGGTGCAGTGCAGCACCTGCAGGGGAGGTGGATTTCAGAAAGAGACGAGGTTTGGTCTGTCACACAACACAACCCTATTTCCACAGGCATGCCCTGAGCCAAGTCCTTCCCCACCCCACAAGGGGACAGTGAGATGGGATGGCTGGAGGAGAGCAGTGTCCTCTCCTCCTTCTCCTCACCCCATACATCCCGGGATGGGTTCACAGCCCAACTCCTTGCTCAGGAGTTGAAGCAATGCCAGACATTGCTGCATTTCTGTGAAGTCTTCTTTTTAGCCACAGTAATGACAACTCTGATGAGCAGCTGCCTCAGCAAAAGGTATCCACGATTTAAATCTGGAAGTTATGGTAATAGTAGCAACGCCCATTTTAGCTATTCTGCAGAGGTGATGACAGATCAAATACATTCTTCAACAGACAGGAACTTTTGCATTTCGTGGGGTTTTCTTTTAACCATTCTGAAGTAGAAATAGTTCACAGGCAGCAGCAAAGAAGTTGTTTGATCCAGAATAATCAAATTCAAATCATAAAAGAGAACTGTGAGCCATAATCCACTGGATACAGTAAAAGGTTACTTTGTCCAGAGGAGAAAATGCATTCACTGCAGAAAGTTATCGGGCTGGCCTCTTTTTGTTCCAACTGTTACAAAAGGGAGAGCCAGCAGCTTCAAAAGAATGGCATTGAAATCCTTCAGAGAGACCTCAACTACCACATTTTCAGTGACAAATCAAAAGAAATCAGGGATCAGCATAAGTGATGTCAAGTACTTTTTTCCCAGAGAAGGCTTTATGCAAACATATTTGGTAATTATAATTGTTTGTAAGTAAATGACCTCTAATTTAAAATGGAAAATTTATTAAAAGAGTTTTGAAAAACTAATTTTAAAACATTGTTTCAGTTACCTCTGTGATGTATTCAGCATTAAAATTCAGCATAATGAAGCACAATCATTAAATTAGAAAGTACTTAGTGAAATTCAAGCTCATTACATGAAACAAAAATGTTGAAACACAGTGTTATGACATCTGAAGAGGAAGCTGCCAAACT
This sequence comes from Hirundo rustica, assembly GCF_015227805.2. Taxonomy (NCBI): domain Eukaryota; kingdom Metazoa; phylum Chordata; class Aves; order Passeriformes; family Hirundinidae; genus Hirundo; species Hirundo rustica. The sequence goes on along the minus strand of NC_053455.1, from coordinate 6,037,898 downwards.
ATGCAAATATTCCTTTGCATTAGTTACCTTCCATGTAGCAGACTTTATATTCACTGTTCTTCCCCTGCTAGTCAGTGTACACTTCATTCTGAGAAAAAAGCTGCGCTCCGTGTTTTGCTCTTTGCCCTTTTTCACAGGACCTAGCAGAAGCAAACAGCAAACCAATTCTTAAGACACCTGGATTATCTTCCAAAGGCATTAAAAAAACCTCCACAAACATATTATAGGACTCTAAGGGAAGAACTAAAAAAATTTATACACCTAATAGCACTTCTGATAATGGCATTTTTAGAGCAAGTTTTACTATCACATAGGAAAAAAAAAACCAACAAACACTAAAATTTGGTTTGTGCTGGAAGTGGCCTTAAAGACCATCTTCTTCCAGCCCTGCTGCCATGTGCAGGGACTCCTTCCACTATCCCAGGTTGCTCCAGGCCCCATCCAACCTGGCCTGGAACACTGCCAGGGATGGGACATCCACAGCTCCTCTGGGCAACCTTTGCCAGGGTCTTAGCACCCTCACTGAGAAGAATTCTTTCCCAAAAACCACCTAACCCTGCCCTCTGTCAGTGGAAACCATTCCCCTTGTCCTGTCACTCCAGGTCATTGTCCAAAGTCCCTCTCCAGCTCTCTTGGAGCCGCTTTAGGTACAGGAAGGGACTCAAAGATCTCCCCAGAGCCATTTCTTCTTCAGGGCAAACAATCCCAGCCCTCTCTCAGTCTGTCCTCACAGGAGAGGCTTTTGATGCAGCCCAGTTTCAATGTTTTAAGATCGGGATTTTATTTGTAGCCAATTCCACGCTCTCAGATTTCAGGAAAAAGGAGCAGGAAGAAAGAGAGACCAATTGGAAATTTAATATATTTTAAAATCGTGACAGAGGACAAGAAAAACATATGTAGAATAAGAAGCCCTGTTGAGGTGAATTCCACTGAAATGCATCAGTTACTCACTATGAGGAGGTTCAAACCAAACACCTTTTGGGCTTGTTGCACTTCAGGACTGCAAGTTTTTATAGTCAAAATTAACAGCTCAGCTGTTTATATGCATCCATATATTTCCATGGTGATTTACACTCTTGCAGTAAACAGGGACCAAGTTTTTAAACACATTATTAACATTCCTGGGAGAAAAAAAAGTCAAGAAACCCTAATACAAATCAACGTTGGCAGCACTTATTTTTCAGCCTCACTTGCTTCCAGCAGGCTTTAAGTTAAATTTTTGCCTGTCCAGGGGAGATCCTTGCAGAGTCAATTACTAGTTACACTACTGTGGGCAAAGAAAATGTAACTGATGCTATCAGGAGAGCTGCAAGCAGCTCACAATGTGTGCAAGGAAGAAATGCAGTACCCAGGAGAAGGAGCAGTGGAAGAGCCAGTTTGCTGAGGCTTGCTAAAGAGCAAGGGCCAAATCATGGCAGGGGGGGAAGTTTAGAACATGTGAGCTTACTTCTGATACAAGTTTATACAATAATTTGTTCTCTTCCTCCACAGACAATAGTAGCTATGAAATCCTTCATGGTGGCTTGCACTGCAGCTACTGGCTTGACAAAATTAATTAGAGAAGTGTTAAAGCCCCTTCGCTAACTTGTTTATTGGTTCTAGCAGAGGCAAAGACTAAAGGGCTCAAGTATATTTTATGCTACTTTAAAACAACCTTGATAATGGACGAAGTGGGGGTGAAACTAAAGCACAATTCACAAAAGCAGCAAAAACTTATTTAATTCAGTAAGTTTTAAGAGTTAAACCAATCTAGAAATTTATAGCTGAAGATCATAGAACATTTCTGCTACCAAGTGCAGATGCATGAGACTCTGCTTCCAGAAGCAGCTGTAGAAGATGGAGCAACTTTCAAGTCTGGTTCAGCACTGTACATTATTTTTTAAAAGGGCCAGCTTTGAAATTTTAAAAAGCAGCTTCATAAAATGAGAATGCAGTTCTGTTTCTGCCAGTCGCATTTGTATTCACTTGCACAGTCCCAAAGGGGAATATTTAATACTCAATTCAAAACCAAAATAATTCCACTGATGTAAGAGCTGCAGTAGAAGGCAACCTGGGAATACTAATAAATATAAAAATGTACTATTACTACTGTAATTTAGACTTCTGTCTGCCAACGTCATTTACAAAACAGCTTTTGTAATAATGCTTTCCAGACATCTGATTCCAGTCTGGCCAATTTAGACATGCTTGAGATGGTTTGCATGAGACTCAGTGATATGACATTTTTAAGAATAAGCTTTTGCAACAAAACCAGGTTTTTTACATTGCTTTAGGGAAATTGTTCCCCCCCCCCCCCCCCCAAGATGGATTACTGTATTCCAAAGGGGGAGGCAGGGGAGAAGTCTAATCTAGCCTTAGAAATATACTTCAATTCTAAGGGCAGACAAGTTTACAAAATGCTTAAAAAATCAAAGTCGGGCCCTTAATGCCATGGGATCTTATCAGGTCCTTTCCACTAAATTAAATAGGAAGACAACCTAAGACTTACACAAGATTTACAGTGCTACGAAAAAAGCAGAGGTCAGGTTTATTAATTTATCACTCTCTGAATTCAGAGTCCATATAAACATCATCTGATGAAACAGAAAGTAGAGAGGTCAGATTTTAGGCTTCTAACTACTGAGTAAAGCAGATTTGTTTTGAGGCATGCAGGCTGCCAAGCCTTTATGGCCTTTATCAAATCTTTAGAAGACATAAAAGCTGTAATTCATGGGCAATTGTTAAATTTCAAAGCATACAGCGCACGTAAACACAGTGTTATGCTCCCTCAGATGGAGAAAAGAGGAGCCAGAAATGTTGGAAAAGATACCAATTTCATGCACCAATTAAAAGGTGCAGAGAAGCATTAACCCCAAAGCCCTTTTGGGGGCTGTTCAAGTATTCCCAGATTAGTGACTTGGCGTCCTAAAATTTAAATACAGCATTTTTTTTTTTTTTTTTTTTTTGTCTTGGGTATACCACCACAGATTTCTTGAAGAAAGCATTTGTTCTCAGCTCTCCTGTAAAGGCAAGGCCTGACCAAGGCAAATGCACCAACTGAGATTCTCCATGTCCCTCTACAGCAATTTCTTAAAATCATTCTCATTCAACCTACCTCTAATTCTATTCCTGTAGGCATTTTTTCTTTCAACCCTCAAGAACTCCATTTTAGTCATTAATTTTGTTAGATTAAAGAATCCTAATGAAGTCTCATTTCTTCTATAATTAGGATATAGCCAGAACATTTTGGTTATTGCTGTTGTTAATGCCTCTCAATAAGGTTTAATTTGAGATGTAATAAAACATATTAGCTTTTTAACTCAGCACCATATTCTGGCATATCTCCACCTGTATTAATGTCAACAGAAACTACCCATAAGCAAATTAAACTGATTTTTTTTTCTTTCTTCTCACCATTTCTGTGTGTAAGCATTTCTCTCAGCTCCTCGTGGTCACAGGGATGAGTGAAATCAAATACACTGTGCCCCGTCAACTCAAACTGCAAAAATTAAGAGGTAAAAGGGTGTTTAACTTCACATACACAAAAAAATCAAACAGCTTTTTGAAATTGTCTTAGGAAATGTCAGTATTTCACCTGAGTGAGTCCCATGCACTTGTTCACGTTTTCAGACATGTAAATCATGTCCCCATCTTCAGACAGAACCATGACAAAGCCATCGAGAGCTTTCAAGTAGAAACAGTTCAGTTCCTTCTCCATTTTGGCTTCTGTCTCCAGCTCACCTGCAAGCAGCCACACATTTTTGTTTAAGCAAACACCAGCCATTCTTCACTTACCAGCAGGAATGACTTTTGGCACCAGTCTGCAAGGAGTCAATCTTGCAGGACCATTCAAAACCAGTATAATTCATTTAGATAAGTGATCAGCTCAATTCTTAAAGCTCTAGTAAAGGTATCAGAAATCACAGAAAATCAGAGTGAAGTTAAGCCTCTGTGCTGTTATGTATTTACCAATATCCTTTCCACCTTAAAGAAAAGGTCTATGTGGCGAAAAAATGTGTATTTTCACCCATGTGAAAAAAGGCATTATAAACTTCTCTCAGGGGCTTTCTGGGAGAGTTTTTAGAGTCTGGCTGCTGAAGTTCCTCCTCCATACAGTGGAGGCAGCCATGCATGAGCACAAATAACCAGTATAGCACCCATGGCAGGCTATCAGCCACTGGCTCCCAACCTGGCTCAGATATTCCTGCAGTTGCATGGGCAGGTGTAGCTGCAGGGACAACACATCCCCAGCTGACTTCACCTCCAGAGAAGCACATCACAGAAACACAATTGACAAAACTATTCCTTGCAGTTTATATTAAGGGAACACAACTCTAGTTAGCTCAGTCAAACCTTGAGCCAATTACTTACAGTCAAGAAAGCACAGCTAGAACAAACAAGTTTATGGGGAAAAGTGGTTTAAGTGAAGGAAGAGAGAGAGAGGGAGAAAGGTCAAATGAGACTGAAAATGGCACTACAGCTGTGATGAGACAACCAGGATCACCAGAATAAAAAGGGAAAAAATGAAATCCAACAAACGGAATTTTTCCTGTCATTGCCAATAGCTGATTTCTGCTATAAGGTCTCCCACCTTCCCAGAGAAAGGACACAGCTAACAACGCATTCATTTATTTTACTGCTGACAGGTCTTACAAACAGATTCTTCCTCAGCATCCCTCCCAGCTGGTGCCACGTTGCTCCCTTACCAGCGTCCAGCAGCTTCCTCATGCGCAGGTAGCTGATGGTCAGCCTCATGATGGACGCCTTGTCCAGGTGTGCGCTCACGGTGTGGGGCAGGGGCAGCTGGTGGGCCAGCTCATAGAACACCTCGGACTCCTTGCTCCTCCGGCACCGGGCTGCATCCCTCGACTTCTCTTTCCTGCGTTCAGAGCTAATCCTGTAGAAACAAAGTTTGGGGTTAATACAGGGAACCCAGCTCTCCGTGACCTGTGTCTTTGAAACTGTTTCCCAGACGCCAAGTAAACCAGTTGTGAAAGTTGAAAAATGTAAAGATACAATTTAAAAGAGCAAGTGTAATTCTTTGTATCAACTTCTGCCCCAGTTGGGCTCCGACAGAACTAAATTCAAGCCCGGAGCGTCTTCCGACAAGATCAGTTCTTCAAAGAGACGCTTTTGTACTCAGAATCTTTCCTGCTGATCTCATACCTTGAGTGCTGCCTCTCCAGCCTCCAAACCCTGACCGTTCAAGTTCATGCAACAAATTACAGAGTAGGTAATTTGCAGCTCAAAGCTCCAGCATCATGTATCATGCACATTCTCCAAGTTCTTCCTTTTTTACCACCCTTACAAAGCCCATCTAAAAAGTCAGATAATCAAGGATACTTATTTAACATGAGGAATGCTGCTTTTCAAGTGATCCAGAAAGTTCCTTTCCCAAAACCAGTCCATGATGATTCCATGATTTACTCTTCCTCTAGAAAAGTCCCTTCCAGAGTCTTCCCTATACTGGAAAGCAATACCTCATTCTCCTTCTGCTGCCTGTAGACCTGCCTCCTCCAGAACACGAGGTAAAGAACAGCTCACTGAGAGAAAGCACCGAAACAGTTAAGACTGTCAGTAACAAGGAGAATTCTCCCTTTTCCCAACACCCACATCAGGTCACCTCTGTCTCATGCATTTGGTCAGATGAGTTTTGAACTAAACATTTTCACATGGGAGCTCCAAATTTTTCGTGTGTGCAAACAAGAACTCCGTGCTGCTGTTGTCCCTGAGGAAATGAATGTGCTTTTATTTTTAAATGAACAATACAAAACCACACACTATTATTGTCCAGTTTTCTTTTTATACATTTACATCTTCTGAAGGCACCTTGTCTTCACTTTCCACCCACCTGAGATATAAAAGGCAGATGCACTTTGGGAACTCCTTTTTTTTTTTAAGATTTCACAAGACTTAAAAGCCATCTACTACCACTGCCAAATTCACATTGCTAAGTCTGTGGATCTGTGCAGAAATCCTTTTTAGTTAGCCCACACCTTGTGAGAGGTACCACCAATTACAGAGCAAAGCAATTCACAAGCTAATGATCCCTCGGACATAACGAACCAGATTTAAAGAATCAGAGAATGGTTTGGGTTGGAAGTGACCTTAAAGATCATCCCGTTTCAACCCCCCTGCCATGAGCTGGGACAGCTTCCACCATGGCTCAAAGCCCCGTCCAACCTGGCCTGGAACACTGGAATGCAGCAGCCCAGTTTCTCTGGGCAAGCTGTGCCAAGGCCTCGCCATTCTCAGAGTAAAGAGCTTCTTCCCAATATTTATTCTGTATCTCCCCTCTTCAGTGTTAGTAAATACATACCCCAAAACCACGTTTTCAGTCCTTTACCTGCTGTGCTACTCACAGTGGCCAAAATCTTGCTTAGTTTGGGCAGAAACACGGGTGTGATGATACCGTGTCGGATGTTGGAAACATGAATGCTTTTACACATGAAAGAAGTTTAATAACCCATGAAAAAAGACAGAATAAGCTATCAGAATCTCTCTTACAATTACCTTCCTTTTTACCAGCTTGGTAAAACTGCATGCCACCCCCACAATTCTTTCCTCCTACTCCTGCCAATGCCAGCAGAGAAAAACTTTCTGTGGAATGAGAAATGTTAATAGATTGACATAATAGTAGTAATAAAGACCTTTGGAAAACTAACTTATGGGAATTATAGTTGCAAATAACTGGACATACAATAGTCCCATTGATTTCTGTGAATATAAGCTTGTGTCCCTCAGAAGGGCAGCCTAAAATATCTGACAATATTTCCCCATATTGCACATTTCTTCACATTGAGTGTCCCTGTGACAACAGATGTTCCTGTTGTAGTGATGGATATCTTGGTCTGAGAAGCTTGAGGCTCCTGACATACAGGTATATCTGGAAATAGCCATTACGAAAAGTCTGACCTTTAACAATACTGCAAAAATATTTTAGCTATTTCACCTGACTGATTAAATGCTTATTACTGAAGACAAGCCTCAAGTACCTTTTCTCTTGGTAGAAAACTAAGGGTAGAGGTGAAAAAAAAAAATCTGTATTCTCTTTGTCTTCTTTCTTGGCCCACAGATTCCACTGTAACTCTATTTTGTCAAAGGTATTTCAAGGTAACTGTTGTGGTTTAACCCCAGCCCACAATTAAGTGCCACAAAGCTGTTTGTTCACTACCTGTCCCACCCTCGTGGGATGTGGAGGAAAACTGCAATGAAGGTAAAACCCATGGGACAACTTTAAAAGAGTTTAATGATTGAAGCAAAGTAATAATTGCAGTGACATGGGAGACAAGGTAAAGAAAGAAACAAGACTCAAGCCAGACAAGTGATGCTCAATGTAATTGCTCACCCACCCTGTGACTGATGTCCAGCCCGTCCCAGAGCAAGGACTGGCACCTCCCAGCCAACTCCCCCAGCTTACACACTGGCCATGACACTCTGTGGTTTGGAATATCTCTCTGGTCAGTTCAGGTCAGGTGTCCTGGCTGTGTCCCCTCCTGCATCCTGCGCATCTTCTCCCTCCCACAGCATGGGAAACTGAGGAGTTCTTAACTCAGGGTAAGCACTGCCCAACAGCAACTGAAACATCAGTGTGCTAACAGCATTATTCTCCAAAACACAGCCCTGCACCAACTACTGGAAAGAAAATTAACTCTATCCCAGCTGAAACTGTAACAGAAGCACAAGAAATTCTGTTGCCTTAGACAGATTCACCCTAATACTTTTTATGATTTTTTTTTTTTTTTTTTTTTTTTTTTTTTTAGCTACTCATTCAAGATCCCTTCACTAGCAAAACGTTCATCCTACAACAAAAACTTCAAGAGAGAATTACTGGAAGTAAATGGTTGCCATCCACCCAGATTAATGTACTTTTGTCATGGCTTCCTTTCCAACTGCAGCCACTTTTAAGCTAAAACTCCCCTGCTTTGGCAATCAAGCTGAACACTTCAAGTCCACAGGTTTGTCAGGTTTGTGTGAATCACACGGGGCACTCAAGAGATGAAAATGGACACTAACCTCACAAGTTGGGATTTCAGCCCTTGTATTTTCTTTCTGACAGCCTAATGTTCTTGAAAATATTTTGAGTAGTTTCCAGATTTTTTCCAGGTTTTAGCACCCTTGGCAGCAGCCTTCAGCAGGAACAGTCAAGACTTCTCCTGACCATTGAATTATTAATTGCCAACTGAAATACTGCTCAAATCTAGCCCACAGTGCTTTCTTTTAAAAATTAATCCCGGAGTAAGATCATCAAGTGCTGCCAGCTGGAGCTGATGGGCAAAGCCCAAGGAAAAGGGGATGTTGGAACCAACCAGTGCTGCCTGAGTGGCAGTGTCTCCTCTCCCTTTTACTACGTGTTTCCTTTCTAGAAAGGCTACTGCTATAGATAGATGTTTAAACTGTACAGCACAACAGTTGGCTATTTTTAGCTGCTATTTAAACCTAAGCTGTAACCAATCTGAGTAAAACCCTGCCATTTAAATGGGAAGATTAACTACCAGCTTCAAAGAGCGTTTCTTTAATGGATCAAATTAATAGGGAAAAGGTCTTTCACAAATGAGGTTTAATTACCAAGTGAAGTCATTGTTGCCTCAACACTGAAATGCCACCAAACTTAAAAAAAAAAAAAATTCTTTGCCATTGTGACTACACTAAGCTTTTTTACAATTGCATAAAGTAAATAAAAAGCCACACATCAGCATGTGTAGCTGCTCATAATTTTCTGTGCAGTCAATTAAATGACACTGAATTCATGTAAAGAAAATATATTTCCAAAGCGCGCATTCTCTCGACCAGAGGGGAAGGAAAGGAAGCTCAGGGAAGGGGATTTTAAAAAGTGAGATGTGAAGCACCACAACATCAGTTTAAACAAATTATATCACTTCTCTTATCCGTTCTTTTGGAACTGCCCCTGTGTAAAGCCCATGATCTTCTCCAAAGAAATAGCATTCTGCAGAAAAGGAGCCAAGCTCCATTTAAAACAGCCCCCAAACTTCAGAGCTGTATTGCAGCCTTCTGTGTCAGTCTGGCATGAAACAGAAACACCTCAAGAGCCTGAAGAAAACCTCAGCTGCTGAGTGGATTATACATGCAATGAAAATATCAGAAATGCTGGTGCTGGACAGGAAATTGCATGCATTTGCAGGTCTGATTTTTCCTGCACAAATTCAGTGCCAGACATTCATTTCCATTTTGTATTTCTACCACCAGAATACAGAAGCAGAGAATCATAAGCACATTATCCATCAGAGCTCACTGAAAGTAGTTTCACTGACCCTTTTAAACCCAATACCACTTCTTATATATGAGAGATATTTACATGGAATAGCAGAATAAAATCTGAGCTCCAGAAGATATTTGAGTTAGAGACCCAGAGCAAAAGGATATTTCATGACCAGGACTCACTGCAGCTGAACCAAGGGTTCAGCTGAAGGATATAACCCGGACTCCCACTCACTGCTTCAAATCATGGTGAACAGAAAAAAAATTTACAGCAAGAATTTGCCCAACAGCCTTGAGAGCAAAGCACACCAGCAGCAACCCCGTGCCCATCCCTTACAGATGTTAATACTGGCCTCTCTACTTGACTGTGCAACTTCTGTCACCATGGTGATAGAAACCATCTGGGTACAGCATCTCCCAAATAACACACCATCCCCAGTACCATCCCAAAGAGCCTCCACAGCAGATTCCTACAAGTGAGCCTGCAATTGTTTAAATGCAACCCAAATTTTTCATCTCCTTGGGTGGAAAACTGATCAGTCACCACATGTAAGTTGGCTTGTTCCTCCTTATTTACCAAAGGCAAATAGACAAAAAAAGACCCAACAAAAACAAAAACAAAACCCCCAAAAGCAACAACAAAAAACCCCAAACAAACAACAAGAAAAAACCCACTGGAAAACACCACCGGTAACTGAAAATAATTAGATAAAAAAATGGTCAATGGATAGAACTTAAAATGTGTAGCAGCCAACTTTGTCTCCTTCTAGCTTTTAAAATCACCATCAAGAGTTAAGAAAAATTTTATACTGTATACATAATATTAGATTAACAAAAAAAAAGAGGGTTCCTTTATGTCACTTTGCTATGGTTACAGATTCTCCCATTCAAACTTACTGTTTCTCTAATCAGGTACATTTTACTCTGTAGCTGTTTTCAGTTCCCATGTAAAATAACTTATGCATGATTAATTAACCCAGGCTCATCTTTCTCAATACAAGTTTTGAGACATTCTAAAATATAAACATCTTTCCACAGCAATTCACATTTTTCTCTTTAGATTTGCTTTCTTCAACCAAGTGGCTCTGTATTTATCACATTATTTGTTCCTAAAGTTTCATAGAAATATACATTGAAGGAAACAAACAATCCTAATTAGTAACGTGCCTCAAATCTGGTAACATCTTCTTGAGCTTTAATTAGTTCTCAGTTCAGCCATTAATTGCCATCATTTGCCAGTAAAAAAAATTCAGATAATATTTCCATGTTAGTAACAATCTCTTCTCTCAGACTGTAAAACTACTTTGGGAAACACCTGGCTTAGAACTGGAGTCATAAAAACTATATCCACTATAATATAGCTTCATTTTTCTCTTCATTAAGCCAAAAAAAGATGCAAATATTACAACACAGTAACATACTAAAAGTATTTGACATCAGGGTGGTATTGGAACTTTAGAAAGTAGACCTGCAAGTGGTCTCACTTTTAAGGCTGAAGGCATTCCTGCGGTTGGTATAAAACTTGGTCACCTTTTCAGGCCCAGCCTAAGCCAGGTATTTCTGGCAGCACAGCTGAACAGGACAGAGGGGCAGCTCCTGGTCTGCAGCCATAGCCTGCAGAACACCCAGAATAACCAGTTGTGTCCATGTGGAGTGTGAATGGCTCAGCCCTGGCATGTCCCACCAACCACTCTCACCTACAGCCCAAGAGTGTGAGGAAAAAGTTCTACTCCCCTGACTGTGCTGAATGCATAATCATTTGGGGTTTTGCGTTGGTTGTAAGGTCTGTGTTTTGTCCAGAGCTGCTAACCATGATACTTGTGAAATTACGCCTCCATGGGAAGAAGGCCCAGGCAAGCCCAGTGCTTGGCACAGAGAAACTAAAACAGTGGAACTGCTCTATCGACACCTTCATATGAAAAACTGGTTTATAATGAAAGAGAACACCACTCAAATGCAGTTATTTAGGTATATGGGGAGCTAAGGAGCTGATAAACTTCAGTGAGGGGGGACAGAGCTGCAGAGTTAGCAGCATCTATCAAGTCTTGAGACAGACCCACACAAACATGGCCCAGAGTCGCAGGCAGCCACGAGAGCCCCATTCCCTCTCCCTCCCAGCCCTGCAGTGTCACACTTGTCTGTCCTGACCAGCAGCCCAGACCTTTCATCCCTCAGCAGGCAAACTTTTTCCAAATTGGTTGGGAGGGGTGCTCCTTCCTCCTATAGCAGCTCTACAGAATTACTGCAGTCTCTCAGCTGCCAGTTCTCCATGAGCTTGGGGTTATAGCTTTGACACACCTTGCTTTGATATGATTTCCTTTTAAAGTATTATTGCTTTATGGCCAATAATTTTATTTACTAGTTCTTCATTATAGTCCATGTACAGAGTTCTTGTGAGGGGAAAAAAAAAAAACCAAACCAAACCCCACACCCAAACCTCGTGTGTAATCAGAAGCATGTGATTACACAGAAGAAAGTCTTGCTCTTCATGAATTAATGAACATCACAGCCCACTAATCCAGCTCAGGAAAAGAACTCAGAAATTCCTCACATACAGTATGAATGATTCAAAAGAGATCTAACTGCAGAAACTAACGTAACATCCAAGCAGAAACAACACCACTGTATGTAAACTATCAAAATTCATTCCTTTGTATATTTCTTTCTAACACAGCAATTTAAACCATTTTCTTTACATGAGAGTCGTTACAGTCATTTCCCATAGCCTGGCTACCAACAAAACAAACCCCTAACTGATGAAACTTTAACAAATCAGGAGAGCAAGCAGGTCAGCCTGGATTAGCTACAGCAGCACAAATGCTCTGAAAGCCACCAGCATTTGCAAAATGAGAGCAGGGAAAGGCAGCGAGAGGAGACTCAGTCAGTTCACCTAGAGAAGTTCTACCATCAACACCACAAAGTCCATATAAACCCATCCTCCAGACAAATCACAGCACACAGGAGCCAGCAGCAGAGCCTTAAAGGCCTGAACCCAGCACAGCACCGCGCTGACCAGATTTTACCCATCACTTGGATTTGGCCTTGAATTGACATGAAACCCCAACTACCTCCCCATGTAGAAAGTGTGAGTAAGAAGGGAAAAGCTTAAATATGGTCATTTCTAATTTAGATCATGGTGACGTGATTCTATCATGTCTTACTATACAATGTAACCCACTCACAGTTTACCTTTGCATTGTAATATACTGCTTTAAAATAACCACGTGGCATACAGTGGTGACCGGTAAGATTTTTTTTTCCCCAGCTATGTTATTTGGCTTTTTCCTTAAATATATATATATATATTCCTTATTTAGTTGTGCTTTACCCTTCAGGATGAAAGATACATGGTAGTTGAATTGCGTTTATTATTACAGAAAAATCAGAGCCATTCAAAAGAGATATCTGAACATGGGCTTGACAGAACTAGACACTAAATGCTCTCCTCCCTTCAGCCCTTCTGCTTTTGCTTCTACCAAGCTCACAAAACATGATGCAAAACATATCCCCAAGAAATCTGTCATGCTCTCAGTTAACAATGTTTTAGCTAAGAACTGGTCTACCTTCAGACAGATGCAGACTCTTGATAAAGTAACAAATTTTAGTCTAAATCATGGCATTAATATGTATCTTCTGTTTTGTTCACTGCATTTGGTTTTCAAGACTGGAGGCTGGACATTTTCCCTCATCATTTCCATCCAAGTTTCATCCCTTCACCTCAAGTTCCTCAACTGCTTTCAGTTAACAGAGTATTTTGTAATCAACGGTTATAAGAACACAGGGGAAGAAAAAAAAAAAGAAAAAAAAAAGAAGAGATATCAAGTTTTATTTTTCTGTATGAATAAAGAACAAACATACCCACTAAGCAGTGAAGAGAAACACTTACAACAATAGCTAGGACAAAAAGCCTGCAGCAATGTCAGCTCAGCATCCAATAGACTCAATAGGGTGCAAGGAAAAAGTCCTTTCTGAAGGACTGAGCACCAAAATTCCCATCCCCAGCTAAACCATTCCTTTCTTTAGCTTAGCTAGTGGAGGCTGCAGCCTTTATATTTGGTGTGGATTATTTCATGTCTTCCAAGGCAGGAGAGCAGGGAGCAAACATAAAGAGGTAAGCCTTTAGTAACTCCCCTTCTACCATAACAGTCCATTTACTATTCTCATTTGTGAGCAAAAACAGAAGGTGTGGCCTCAAATCCTTTTGCTTCTTGAAATGCACCAATTTTCATAAAGTGACATCAGTCGAGTTTTGGTTTAAGAATGACAATGAAAGAACTCATTCTGGTAAACAAAACAGGACATCTTTTTCAGGTAACATTTCCAGGGTTACTACAATTTGAGTCAAAAAGGTTATTAAATAAAGTTGCTTGGTAAAACCTTTCACTGTTGTAATTATAATCAGTGCTGCTGATTCAGTATCCTCAATCCTTTACTTGAAGTTCAGGCTCTATTTTAATGCACTGAGTTAAAAGATTTGTTGTAACATTTCTCACAACGATTAAGGAGCATTCATTCACACCAAATTAAACAGAAGCTGCACAGTACCTCTGCTAACACACACACACGGATTGTTATGCTTTGGTGTCTTTAAGGAACAACTAATGGACCATCTTGAAGCACCAGTTCTTCTCCAGTGCCAGCAAAGCCATTTTGAATTTCTCGGTACTAAAATATCTCAAGCTTTTAACAGGCTACATTTCTCTACAAGTCCCAGTGTTATCAGACTTCAACAGGAAGAAATGACAGATTATGCACATGATGAAACTCCTCTTTATCAATGCACTTTCTCTGAGATCTCAAACCCAACCCCCAGGCTGGTATGAACAGGCGTAGCTTCAACCCAGGCTATGGCTCCACATCAAAGAACCCTGAAGTGTTCGTCACCTACGTAAACTGCATTCAAAAAAAATACATATGCTGGCTCGAATTCACTTGATTCCATGTTCCTAATAGTTTCAGAATGTAATTTTCATAGAGATTCTTATTCCAAGCTAAATAGCAGAGATCTCGGTAGAGGAAAAACCTCAGTAGGACTCATGTCTAATGGTAATTTGGAAACCTGTATCTTCCTTGAAGTTTCAGTCATTCGTTAAAAGCGCAAAGGCTTTATCATCTCTCCTGGGCCATTTCTGTAGTCCCCAGCGTCCCAAAACCTCCCTGTGTCTCCCATTTCAGAGCAGTCCTCAGTAGAAAACTCAGATTCTCCTGCATCCTCTTTCCCCTGCTCTAATACAAAGGAAGTTTCTCAGGAGAGGTTAAAAATGCTCAAACTTTCTCGAATTCAAAAGGGAAAGTGTTGTTATAACATGAAGAGATGATTAAGGTCCAAGTTCTTTCCATGCATTACCTAGGTGGTTTTTCTGAGGCATGTAAACACCTGCCCATATAACTGTATATGTGAAGATAAAAGGTGCAGTTGAGCTGATGACTTGTAATCTGGAACATTCCTTCCTTTTGGACACCAGCTTGCTAGGTAGGAACAGGTACAGGTTACTGTGCCTTCTTGTAAGGCTCTTGCAAGATTTGTTTTTGTTTTGAATCTGCTTGTTTTTTAAAGAAGACATCTTGTAATTGAATCGGTATTTGCATCTCCTTGGAAGTACCATCAGGAAAAGCTTGATGCTCTTGAATACCACCACTAAACCACGTGGGACTTCCCTTCTGGGTTTACTTAGCCATGCACACTATACAACCAGGTAAAAATTATTTTGTTGGCATGTCCTAACACCAAAGCTCTTCAGGAATAAATTAATACTGCTAAATTCTCTTTTGTCATTTAATGTCCCCTTTAATACCAAAAATCTCGTACAATCCTACTTGAAATCCAGCATTCCAACACAAATTGGTGCAATATTACTATTGAGCAACGTGAACACACTGAAAACTTCAATCCACTGTGTTACACAGGCTCAGCAAGAGTCCTTCAGGCTGAAAGCACACCAAAGGGAACAGGCGCAATCTTAAGAGTTTTGGGCTTACACTGCAACACCACTGACATTTGACAGTGTAATTAATATTTACTGACTATTTTTTTTTTTCCCCACTTTACCATCAGCAATCAGCGTCTTGGAACCAGACACATAAACTCCAGGAATTATAGTTCAAGGATAGGGAAGAACAAAGGTCTGTGGCGGCTTGCACAATGTGCAGGGGAGGAAGCAAGCACCTGTAGGTGAATTCACGCGTTACACACATGACAGCAGCATCATCTCCTCTGACCTCTCTTCTGGTGGCAGCAGGAAGAGAGCATGGCACAGCTTCTCAGCTCCTCGAGGTTTACAAAGGACGTGCCACCTCAGCCTAACCTAAGCAAACCCTTGACTGGCACTTCTGATAAGAGAGAAACCAACCAGAAGATGGGGATGGCAATTAAATGAGAGAATAAATCGATTATCCACTTCACACCTCCACCTTTAAACCACCAGTTGACTTAACTGCCACACTTAAGATGCCGATAAGAGTATGCAGCTACCTTTGTTCCCCCCCCAACAAACCTTCCAAGAATGGTCCAGAATGTGCCTCCAGAGACACGGGAAAGGAAAAACATTTCAACAGAAGGATGAATTGCTAGAAAAGCTTGAAAGTGCTTCAAAGAAAAACCTCTTACTATCGCATCACCCTCTTACAGACCCCCTGACAACCTGGACCATCTGATCACAGCTGCACCAGCCCCTTTAGCTAGGTGTGGTCTGGCTGTTGGCATTTCAGGCACCCCAATCAAGAGACCCAGACGGCAGACTCGAGACGCTGTGTCTTAAAGGGCAAAGCAAGCATGACTGTAAACAAAAACCAGAAAACCCTCCTGCTGCTCCCATCAGCTCGCTGCCGAATTATCAGACCTTCACTGATAAACGGAACCAAAGCACCAGCAGAGCAAAATCACGGGAAATTTCTGCAACAGGCAAATCCTCCACAGCTATTCTTCCCCGATTTTCAGTGCCTTGATGCTGATGAGGACGGGCAGTAGCACTATGCTGTTCCCTTCATCTTTAGTGGGCACTGGCAAACCATTTCTGGTCATTTTTATTAAAGGAATTCACGGAACTTTTCATATTTGAGGCAGAGCAAAGATCAGACAAGACAGGTAAGCCCTATAGCCAGGCAAACAATCCAGAAAAATCCAGAAAGCAGTAAAACCACTGTTCTGTGAGCCAGAAACCACTCAGCCTCCCCCATACCTGTGGGGAGATTCACTGAAAGATTCCTCCTCTTCTTACAGCCCAGATTATACAAAAGGTTTTTGTATTCACTTTCGACTCTAGCAGTGGTGGCTCAGTTCCCCCAGCGCTGAGAGAAATTAACAGACAAAAGCCGTGGCACATACAATCCTAAACACCTCACACAGGTTTAAGAAAAAACAGGGGTTACCACTGTCCCTCAGAGCCATCAGCACAGGATACAGGCTTCTCAACTAGATTCTGGAGCTGGACTTCAGTGGCAAAAATCCAGCAGAAAACCCATGGTTCTTCCAAATCATCCCCCTCAGACACTAAAAAATAAGTTTCAAGGACTAACTCTGAGAAATTGAAAAGCTGAAGTTCTTCTGTAAGGCATTCATGTCAGGATATTAAATTTCACTGGCTTATACCATCTTAAGCCTCGGAATGAATACTCCAGAAATCACTTATCATTTTTATTTAGCACCTATAGCACTATTTTATGCTATAAAGACTTACAACACGCTAGAAAAATGAATCTGGGTTACCTGCCAGCTGCAAGCCACTATAAAAGTAACGACTAACCCATAACCCTAAATGGCTCATTTACTTAAAAAGGCACCAGAATTCCTCTGCTAACAGTGAAGTGTCACAGCACAGACCTGAGGAAAAGCTTTTCATTGCATCAGCCATCTGCACACTGGAGTTCTTTAAAAGGATATTGAGAAAAATCCCATACTTCTCACCAAAAGCCTTAAATTTGGCTCAAATGAGAGACGATGAGCAAACAAAGCTCCCAACAACTCTGTTTCACCCACTCCATGCACTGAAATGCTGTCCTTGCAGCACCTGGGGGAAAACCCAGGAGCACATCAAAGTGATACCAATACTGAAGAATGGCTAAAACCCAAATAATTCAGTATCTAATCGCAGTGCTGATAGTTGATTTCTTAGGGAATCTTGACCCCTGTACATATATGAGAAGCTTGGAACTCCATCAAAAAATGGCCTCAACAGGCCAGTATAAAAATCCACACCTCCAGATACTGCTATGACTAAACTTCACTTTAAATATTGAGACATAAACTTGGTGGAATTCCATATTTTTTGAATCTCACAACACATAATTAAGTAAACAACAAGCTTTACATTAACTATCAAGAGTTAAACACTATCCACATACAAGCAGAGGGAGAGGCAAGGAATAAAAGGATCTTAACCCACACCAAAATTGAGGTGTACTGTATATACAATTAGCCAAAGTTTTATCATCAAAGATGATAAAGAACAGGACGTAAAGTATTCCTCCCTTCAAGATATTCTGAATATGGACACTATCAAACCTAAACCCTTCAAAAGCAACCCAGGTTTTTGAGAAATGCTTGATATTTCCATTAAGTTCTCTGCTGAGCTCATATCCTTCCTTTTTTGCTTAGCCATCTTTGCTCAACCGTACATCCACAGCCCCCAGAATGAATGTACCACAGACACAGCTTTATGTTTTCCATTAAAACCCTACGACAGGAGTAATCTGAATATTCCTTTATGAGAAACATTCCCAACTTTGAACTTTGTCCGCAGGAAACAGAAAACAACAAATTCTCTTTCTTAAGCTCTGCCTTTAGGTAGGAAGGATAAGCTTTGCATACTGATTCTTGCATTCTGAAGAAAGCAGATTACATCCAGGATAAGGAAATTGCAAAAAAGGAAAAAAAAAAAAAAAAAAAAAAAAAAAACTCCTCCAGCGGACAGAAAGGTAAGTAAAAAATAACAAATGCACAAGGGCCAAAAAAAAAAAAAAAAAAAAGACAGAGAAACAAAAAAACCCCAATAAACTAAAAAAAGAAAAAAAGTATCAGAAAACAACTCCAGTCACAAACCCCTAGACCTACCACTAAATTAGGGCAGCAGAGCAAAGCATTGATTAATCGTTTTGGTTGCAACATTTTTTCCCAGGCTTCTCAAGAGCCGTCAGCCTAGAGTAGAGAAACTAAAGGCTGAGCGCCACCCCAGGTGCCCCCCGTTGGGATTTCTCCGGACCCAGAGGCGCTTCTCGCCCATCCCAGCCCGGTGGCGGCTCCAAAGGCGCTCCAAGGGAGCCGGTGCTGCCCCGGCGCTCCCGATGCCTCCTCCCAGCCCAGCACAAAGCTCACCATCCATTTTACAAGCCAGGCAGGCTCCTTCCCGACACAACTTACACGCTGTAACACTTAACTGCGCTTAACCTGCTCGGATGACCCTTGGATACACGGGCAGGCAAACCCCATCTCGAACAATTAAAAGCCGAGAAAAGGTATCGATATCCATATAAATAAACCTTCCGCGGATGGCGAATACGGCAATTAATCCCCCCACAAAGCCTCACCGCCGGGACCTGCTCACCCGAGCCCCCCGGCTTCCTAAACTTCACCGCCTAACAAAGGGTTTAAGGCTTTTATTCCACCCCCACCCCCCCCCTCCATCCCCTTCTCCTAACTTGCGCTTACAATCCTCGGTGAATTATTCATACTCCTCAATTCACATTGTCCATCCGCAACCCCCCCCCCCCCTACACCCCCCTTGCACCTCCCCAACGCGGCTTTCGGGGATTTTTTAAAAGCTTAATATCTCCAGGTTGCGAACCGGCCCTTTTCCGCACAAAGCCGGGGCACGGCGGGCTCGGAGCGCGCCGGGCTCGGGGCACGATCAATCCCTGCCCGCTCATTTCCAGGAGCGGAGCAGCCCCGGCGTCGCTGCCCGGCACCGCGGCCGACACCGGGCGCTTCCCCCCCGGCCCCGCCGCCGGCCCCGAGCCCCGGCCCGCTCCCCCCGCCGACAAAATGGCGACGTGGACGAGAAGGAGAAGGAGGAATAGAAGAGCGGAACGCTCCGCGGGTCGGGGGAGGGCAGCGGGGAAGAGAACGAGGAGGGGGCGGCGGTAACAAAGCGGGGGGCGGCGGGGGCCGGCAGCGGCGAGCGGGGGGGAGGCGGGGGGCGGACGGCGCGGCATCGCTACCTCTTCTTGTCGGTGACGCCGCCGGGGCTGTCCATGGCGGCGGGACGGCTTCTCCTCCCGCCGGCGGCTCCCTGGACGCGAGGCGGCCGCGGCTCCGATGGCCGGCGCTGGGAGATGGCGGCGCTGGCCGGGTCTGGGGCCGCGCGGGCTCACAGCATCGGGGCACAGGCTGCGGGGAGGTGCGGGGGCGGCGCGGGGCCCGCGCTGCGCCAGTGAGGAGCGGCGGCGCGGCCCGGCCCCTGCGCGGGGTCAGCTGAGCGCTCAGCTGGGCGGGGGCCGGCGCCTCACGTGCGGCGCTGTGTGCGGGGCGGGCCCGGGCACGGCCGGCCCCACAGCGGCCCCACAGCGGCCCCACAGCGCCCGCCGGCGGGGCCTCGGCCCGGCCCGGCCCGCTGGCTGCCGCGCCGAGCACAGCCCGTGCGGACCCTGCCCACAGATCGCGCCCCCGTGGGCACAGCGCGAGGAGTTCGCCCCTTCTTTATTTCCTTCTTTTTCGTTTTTGTTTTGTTTTTTTTTTTTCGTTTTCAAGTAACTTTGTTCAGTGCTTGACACCGCTGTCTGTCCCAAAAGTGTCGTACTACAATAAAAACACAGGACCTTTAGACTCGTAGAATCATCGAGGTGGGAAAAGACTTAAGATCCAGTCCGAACATGAACCTGGCGCTGTCCCTGTAGCCCCTAAACCACATCCCCCTGCGCCTCTTAAACCCCACCAGCAACGGTGGCTCCACTGAGCCCGAACGGCCTATTCCAACCTATTCCAACCCTAACAGTGATTTTTTTATTTTCCAGTATCTAATATGAATGTCCCCTGTCTTGCCTTAAGGGCATGTCCTCCTGTCCTCTCACTGGAGCCACAGAGCAGAGACCTCCCTACAACCTCCCCTCTGTGAGTTTTAGACAGCGATGAAGCTGCCCCGAGCCTCCTCTTCTCCAAAGCAAACCCAGCTCCCGCAGCCACTCCTCACAAGACATGTTTTCTACTCCATTTCCAGTCAAAGGGTTCAGAACCTCACACTAATTAAAGGGAACAGAGCTCCACGGCCGGGCAGCCCAGAAGGGGAACCGACAGGTAATTAGGCACATTTCGAGCAAGCTTTACAACTTCCCAAACCCCAATCAAACCCAACAGCAGAGCCAGGAGGCTGGACCAGGGCAGTGCCGAGGCTCTGTGACCCCTCTGCCTTCCCTGCCACCCACCCAGGCTGGCCCAAATCCGGTGCCATCATCCCAGTGTCTGCGTCCAATTTTCCTCTCCCTGCTCCCCCCATGGCAAACCTGGCCTCAGGCACTGCTCATCTGAGAGCCCCCGGATCTCCTGCTAACCTTGGCTGGCCCTGGAGGCTCGGCAAGAGGGGCTGGACTGGAGACACCTGGCGCTGACATGGCCACACAGGCAAATGGCCTCTTGGATCAGAAGCAAGGAGAGGAAAACTGGGGGCAGAACCCACACATTTAAAGTTAAAAGCCTTAGCTCTGTACCCTTAGCTCAGGGTCATGTGTGTGAGCACTCTGGAGAGGCAGGAAAGGCACAATTCCAGAGCTCAGAGGTTCCTTTACATCTTGTGGGCTCCCACTAGCAAGGACTTCAAGTGACCATCTGGAGCTGAACCTTATGAGACTACTCCGTTTGCAGTTCAGCAGTAATGATACCTTTGAAAGAAAAAGCAGCTTTGACAGGCATAAGTGACATTCTTTAGCTGCTGTGCACACGCGTGGTGACATTAGAAACACCTGCAGGGCAAAGTGATGGTGCTTCAGTACTGCACCTTCCTAACGCTTCTGCTGTGGATTCCCAACTTCCAGGTAACGAGCAGTTGTTTTTGGCATACAGTCATGGGTGTTCTGTGTTTGGGGGCTTTTTTTTTTTTTAATTTATTTATTTATTTAGAAGAAGAAAAAGAAGTGACTGTGACATTTGTTAACAATCACAAGGAGTTCCTGCATGAAATGGATTGCTTCTGCCCACAGCAGTCAGATACGCAGAAGCGGCACAGGTGCTTCTGACTCCTTTTATTCCTTCAAGGTTTTCCATCCAAACATGGACAAAACCCAGCTCTACTCTGCTTATGAGCTGTGACAATACAATAGCCTGTGGCAGTGTGGCTGTGAACTACTGATATTTCTGTTGTTCTGTGCTCACTGGAGCCTCGAGAAGAAAAACAATCTAAGCAAGACTCAACCTCAAGTGTCTTGCATAAGTACCAAGAAGCCCTCCCCAAGGGCTCACAGACAATTTTATTTTTCAAAATGAGGTTCAGGCAGCTGAAACATAGGAAGAAATACAGTAGTGCACTGCATCGCTGCAGGTTTTTGGTTTTTTTTTTTTTTAGTCTGTTCACTGAGACACAATAACAGCCCCTAGAGAATTTTCTGGTTAAATGGGGAGGGATCTCCTGGTGGGTGCAGAAATGACAAGGCCAGCTTCCTGCCACCTTCCTCCTCAGAGCCGGAGATGGAACGACTCTGGGTAATTTTGGTAGTGAAGTGGTGATAATAGAGGTACTTCCCGTGCCTTACAGGAGGCTGGTGCAACTCAGAGCAGCAGTTGCAGCTTCTCTAATCTCTCAGATTGAGGTTGAAGTGGTTCCTGGTGAGCCTGGCATACTAGAAAGTGAAAGTCTCTACTTTGGCTGCAATCTCAGTGCCCTTCAAAGACCAAGAGGCACTTGATGCGGTCTGGACCAGGGACTGCCCAGTTGTAACCTACAGAACCTGCCTTACCCTACCTAATAAAGTTTCATTTTCAATCTTGTCACTCTCTGAATGACAATTTTAGTGCCTATAGCATGGATGTCTTAGGATTCACTTGGGCACTTTTTATGTGATTTATCCAAATTCACGTATGTGCAATGCATTGAAAGGGTTCCTTGCTGAGTATTCTCACTTAAGGTTCTGCTCAATTTAAATCACTTGGACACAACAGCTCGAGATGCATTAGTAAGCTCTGAGTAAAAATCACTGGAGAAAAATCCCAGTCTACACTTTGCTAATGCTGCTCAAATGGTTGTTCAAAGATATCAGACTTCCCAGCATAAACCATCAGGGGAGCTGTGAGTAAGTGTTGTGGTCTCCTTACGAGACACATTTCTTTCATGCCAAACATGCTTACCCAGAGCTCATAATAAAGAATAATGCTTCAAAACCCAGCCATGTTTCAGAAGAGTGTTAGTGGAAACTTGTTCTGCAATTAAGCATTTCATGCTGTAGCAGCCCTTGAGAGATGTTAAGCAAATGCTCCCCCTCACACACATCCTTCCCTTTATTAAACTTTTGCGTCACTGCTCTAAAAGTCTGCAGGTACACACTTTCTTTCCCGCTTTCCCAGCGGCTGATAACAGAAACTTATTACAGTATATGATGCCTTAGTCACTTCTCTTGACCTTTATTGCTGCCCTAAGTTCATACTCACGCTTACGTTCGAGAACTTCCTGAACACAATGGTGTTTGCATATGACTAATTAGGGCAAATGCACAAGCTGATGAGTCAGCAAACGGCTCGGCGAGGACAGCGGCAGCGACTCGGCAGCAGAGCAAGCCGGCGTGAAGATGGGAGAAGTGCTCCTGCCTGTGGCTCCGGATCTGTTCGCTGGTGGCTCAGGTGTCACCGTGGCGGGCTCTGTAGGCATTTACTCTCAG
The DNA here is from genome assembly GCF_015227805.2 of Hirundo rustica. Taxonomy (NCBI): domain Eukaryota; kingdom Metazoa; phylum Chordata; class Aves; order Passeriformes; family Hirundinidae; genus Hirundo; species Hirundo rustica. Next base: position 6,014,909 of record NC_053455.1, on the reverse strand, counting down.
GATCCAAATGCATCCCCGTGTCAATAACGACTGACAGAACTCCTGACTTCGGTGAGAAGAAATCAGGGATTTAGTTAAGGCGTCTTATCTCCCAAGAACCTTCACCATTTCTGAGCAGAGACTCACTGGGGCGGGCAGAGGGTGTTAAAGGAAAGCTCCATTTATCTCTCTAGAGCTGGCATCTCACATCACAAGGGGATGTCACAAACAATCTGCCCGCAGCACTGGATTTCCTGGCTTTTGCTTCATTGTACAGCCCCTTACATGCAGGGAAATAACACTCATTGGTTCAGTGTTTGGCTGTAATGAAGGGTACATTCTAGTCTATCAATATTTGACTAACAAAACTTGTCTTGCTACAGCACCACTGTGGAGTGTTGAGTTGACAGAGGAATGCCACGAGGTCTCAAATGCTGTGCAGACCCAGGGCTCTGTGACACAGGCTAATAGCTGTTACTACATCTTACTGTGCTTAACAGTGCGAGAACCTGAGAGCTCTGCTGGTCAACTCATTTCACAATAGAAAAATGAACTGAAATTTGAATTGAATTCAAACCAAACCATTGGCATTGGAAGCCTGATACTGCTGTTTCTCAAATACGAAATATTGTCTGAGAGTACGTGATGGGAGACACAATCTCCCTTTGGCAACTGTTTCCTCTGGTCTTTTCTAACCTCAGTGCTTCTTCTCTCCTTCTTGTGCCAAGATCTTGTTTATTTTTCCTTTCGCATCTGCACAATCCACATTTTTTAAACTATGACCACCTCTTAAAGCCTGCTTGGGTCAGTGTACACTTAGGCATTTGGAAATACTCTCTGGACCTATTTCTACACCGGTGCCCCAATATGGTAACAAATTCTGCAGTGTAATAAAAGCACTATGTCCAATTCAGTGCAATTACATTTGGGGAAGGATTTTCTACCCATGAAAGGAGTTTAACAGATGAAAGCACAAGGCAAGCAAACACTTAGCAGGCTACACTGTACAGTATCACCAGTTGGCTGCATCCTGCTTATCCCAGGTCCCTCCTGAGAAGATACTGCCAATTGTACAGTGGTTTTCCTGATGTGGACAAAAAATAGCATGGAATTTTAAACTTGTCCTTACAGAAAAGATGGGTTTGTGGTCAAAGCCCTGAACAAAAGCTCTGGGGGCCGAGGTTTGCTTCCAGGCTTCCTGTAGGACTCTACACAACTCACTTGGAGAAAAGCTTTCTATTTTCAGTGCTGCAATCCTTTGCCACAGTGCTGAGTGGAGGAATCCACTGCATGCCATCCACAAAGCCCAGCTCCCCCATGCAGCAAACTGTCAGATCTGGAACCAGCTGAGGACGGAGCAACTGAGACAACCACAACGTAAATCTGGAAAAAAAGGACCTTGTCAAAGCCAGGTCCAGGTTTTGGCTTTCAAGATATGTCTGTGCTCAGGATCCTTGTCTGGTAACTCCAACCTGCAGCAAAGCACAGCAATGGGACTTGGAAAGAGCAGCCAAAGTCTGGGGCATGAAGTGCTCTCATGGAGGTCAGGGATGCTTGTTCAGCCTCCGTCCTGTCCAGCTCAGAGCAAGGTTTAACAACAACTTCGTCAAAGCTTCCCTTTGTCTCTCTTCTGGGAGCTGTTTCAATTTAGCCCTTTAACTGTAGTTTCCAGAGTAACACTTGGGGACATGAAGAAGCTGGGTTTAAATCCTCTCACCAAACCAGGCAGAAGGGATTTGGGCAGAGTTTTCCCCACTCAGGGTGCCTGAACAGTGGGTTTGGTGTTCCTCAGTGTGATCCTGAGTACTCCTGAGCTTACCAAGCACTGTTTTAATGGCCATCAGTCTCAGTGTGTGAGATGGAGACACCAACACCTCCTTTTCCTCCTCTGTTCTGCTCACACACTCCAAGCACAGCTTTCTTGTGAGGCTGTGATGACCTGGGCAGTACAGTCTGTCATCACACTGGGAAGCAGGACACCACCTGGTTCTCCTTGTGACCAAAAAAGTGGTTTAAACCCACATCTCCAGAGCCAGCAGGACACTCCCCATATGCCAATCAGCTTGTAAAACCTCAGACCTACCAGGCTAGTTTTACTTTCTTCTCTGCACTGCTTCCCTTTTGAAGGCACTACAAACGCAAGTGAAACACTTTGAGGACAGGGAAGGGAAGCCAGATGAGCAGCCAGCAGCAGCAGCGTGAATGGGGAGACAGTCTTTGCATAAGTTATAACCCAGAGCAGAGGGAATATGCTTTTCTCAGAAGGAGTGGTTTCAATTTCATGCAGATTTCTGACTCCTACAGCTAGTTATGATCTGCAGAAACATTCAGAAAGAGGATTCTTTTTCCTTCTTTTGATCCTTTTCATCCCTCCATCCCCCTTCGTTATTTTACAGCCGGGACCACAAGTTTCTCACACAGAGCAAGAAAGAGTACAAAATAAATTGAAAGATGAAATTAAATGGGCTGCACTTGTAATGAAAATGTAAAAGTGACCAAATTCTTTCACCTGATCCAACACAAAGAAGTTTCTAATTCTTATTGGGTTTTTTTCCTGTTTTGACATTAAAACACACTTTCTTTCCAATTATACAGTTTCTTAAGTGTTTCTCTCTAACGCTTCCCCAACTTGGATCTAGCTAAAAGACAAAGGGCTTGAGGTTTTATTTGTTTGTTTGTTTGTTTTCCCAGCAACACATTAGAATATGCAGCACAAACTTTAATGACTACGTCTGTTTTAACATGCCTTTTGGAGGACTGTAGGCATTTATGGGGGAATGAGGTAATTAACATATTACTTGGGCATGCAAAGACAAGTTTGAAGCAGCTGTCTTTATTCTCTTGATATGGCAACACAATTGGTAAAACAATGCCGTCTTGCATCTTTCTTTTTTTCCTCTCTGTGTTCACAGACCACTCAAGTTGCTTGTTTAAGCCAAAGCTTTAAGAGCTTGTCAGACTTTCAGGACCAGTAATTTTGCTCTCAAACACACTGTTCCCTCTTACTTATTTGAGGTAGCAAAATAAAAATCAATATCTCAATCCCTTTAAGGAAATGTTGAACTCAAGAGCTCCCATGTTCTCATTTCACCCTCTAAATACATGACTTCTATTATACATCCATTTTTCTTCCAGGCTTTCCAGATTTTCGACCTATTAATTTAGAATAGTTCTTCACATTATTCTCACCTTCGTGGAGGTGGTTAGAGGTGGGTTTAGCTGATCCAGCCCACTGTGAGAAGCGTCAGGTGCCTCTGAAGAATCTGGGAAGCACAAGAAGATGGAGGAAAGATCCAGCTGCATTGCTTCCTGCCTTGCAGAAATCCAGGTGGGCAGGTGAGGGGGGGATGCCTAAACCAGTGTTTCTAAATCACAGGGTCAAGGAGCTGATCGTTGCTCTAGGCAGAAACAAACACTTTGCCAGCTTGATAACAACAGAGCTGAGACACAGATTACAGTTCCTTTAATTTTCTTCCAGTTAATTAAATGATCAATTGCAGCAGTGGCTTTCAGCCACAGCAGTGCCAGCTGAAATGAGCTCTCTGGCTTCTGAGAGGATAATCAATAGGCATCATTTGGAGCAGCAATACAGGGCTTTGTTTTAAAGTCAAATATTAAAATGCTGAGGCAACATACTGCTATTACTCACAGCAGACTGAGATCTTCTCCCGCTCCCCAAAAAATTCCCAGTGAAGGGAAGAGTGGCATAAGTAGTTACAGCTTCAGCTTGCATTGTGTTTTCATTTCTCTGCTTACCATAGACTTCCTGCATGACCACAGACAAAACACTCAGGTCCAGATATGCAGAGGTATCCAGGCAGCTGAGATAAAAATCAGCTGGACCTAGATATATAAATAGTTTGTGGATGTGGTCCTTTGGAAGAGAGACTGAGTTCTCCACTTAGGAAAGGTGTAATAGGTACTTTCCAGCAGAACAACTCCTGTCACGAAAAGCCAAGGCCAAGTAAAAGTTGAGGATGTGCAGTGACTGAACAGCTTCAAAGTATTTGGCCACAAAGCAGCATCTGAGCATTCTGCCTGGTGTCTTCTCCTCCGTGTTACCCACCTCAGCCTGCAGCAAGAGACCAGCATCCCCTTTGATGGCTTTCCAGCCATTTCTCTGCTCAAAGTCCTCATTCCTTTAGCTGGAGATGCTGTGGAGCACAGGAAGGGTGAAGTGCAGGGCAGTGAAAAAAGGACCACCAGTGCTGGGTTGTCAGAGCCCTTTGGCAGGTGGGAAAACCGAAAAAAGTAATATAATGGAGACACAGAGCGGGCTGGGGGCATTCCTATACTGTTAATGAAAACTTTGGCATGGTTCTGGTAGGAACAAACTAGCCCAGCATTTCAGAGTCCAGAAAACCCCTGGGTTTATAACACAGGATGGAAGGAGTCTGCCAAGGAACTGAGTAAGCAAAATTCGGAACCATAATGACAAAGCTGGTGCATCAAACCTCACTTTGCTATCTGAGATCATGCACTAAATAATGAAATGTTCATCAATAAGAGGCAACTCATGAGCGTGGGAAACAAAGATCTTGTAGGAACTTGATCTAGATAAGAATGACCACAGACCTCACCATTTTCAGAACCAAGTGAAAATTTGTTTATGCTGACTGCTTTTGCTCAGGGCAAACCTTTAGTACATATCGGTATTCATGCACACAACAGAAAGAGACACACAAACTAATCAATTTTTGGTTTTCCTGTCATCTTGGAAAGGAGAAAAAATGTTCATTCATAGATGTAATTTTCATTTTGGTTGAGAAGCCCTTGGTTCATCAGGAACGAAGCACATCATCAAAAAAACTAGACGGCGAGGTCAAAAACCAGCTAAATTGCATCACCATTTCATGGCTTCCTTTTTAAAAATGCAAGAGGATTGTAGCAATAGCATCTCTACTACTCATTTATTTTACTGGAACTGTTACGCAAAAGCGAGAGAAGGCAGCACTGCTGCAATCTCCCCCAGGTAAAAGCCAGCGTAGGCCTGAGTACAGCACCTCGTGGATTATTGATAGGACCAGCAGCTGAACAACTTCTCCCAAAGCAGCAGAAAAGATGTCTAATTGCAGGAGAAGAGCTTGGGTTTCCGAGAGGGAAGAATCCATTCTGGCGTAACAGGAAGCCTTCTGAAAGGTTTTGAATTGATATAAACCTGAAAATGAACGAACAAAAATCAATCCCTCAGGGAATCTACCCTCAGAGACATCAGAGGCTCCCCTCTAGCCAGCCTGGCTGGCTGAGCAGTGCCATTTACGTGGAACCCTGGTGTGACCTTTCCTCCCCACAGGTATGTGCAGAGGAGGGGGCAGAGCCCATGTGAGGTGTCCCCGGTGCACTGGGCTGCAGGAAAGGCAGGGACACTGCTCCGACTCTGTGGCTTCTCAGTGGAAGATCAGAGAGGTGAGAAAACAGCCACAATAATAAAACCCAACAAAACCCAACCCCTTTTCCCCTCAAAGTAGGCTTGGCTCAACCCAAAGGTTACTGTCAGCCCACTGACTTCTTTTAGGTCACGTAGACAACCAGTCAGCTTCTCAGGGATCCGTGGTTTCCAAATTCACAGATGGTGAGGTAACCACAACCTTCCTAACAGAGCTTTTTTTACAAAAAAAAAAATGTCCCTCATACATTGTTATCCCGACAAGAAAAGACAAGTAGCTTGCATCATACAACTTTTATTGTTTTTCCCAGCTAAGCAAACTCACGGTAAAAAAATGGCTGAAAGTGACCTAAATGAGCAAAAACTACCCAGGAGCAATGTTTATCTTGCGGAACAGAATTCTGTTCAGGAGCCCTCATTAACGTGAAAAGTTTCCACATGACCTCAGAGTTTCTGCAGCCTGTGAGCGTCCTGCAGCCTCTGCTGCATGTGATGGTAAAGGAATTGCTGCTGCAGCCCCGTGGAGAGAGTAATGAAGTTCTGTCAGTCATGTCTGAGACAGCACGACTGGGTTATTTTTTAAAATACATCATAAAACCGCACATCTGGGTGCAAGAACGTTAATGGTGCAGATGGACAATCACCTGAAAAGTGCTGCCAAGCAGAGGCAGCTGCTGGTCCCAGGGCTGTGGCCAGTGTCAGACACATCCTCAGATTGGATGTGGCCACCTTCAAAGTGCTGAATATCACTGAAATCAGGCCAAGCTCTTGCTGGCTTATAGGAAGGGTATGAGGAAAAAAATAATTTCCTGGAGTTAGCCAACCTATCAGACCAGGGAAAGTCCATCATCTCATCGATTAGCATCTCTTCTTCTGCTGGCCCTCTCTAATCTCTGTCTGGGCGACTCCTCCCAAACACCTCATTGCTAAATAGCAATTAAAGCATAAGTACATTAGCAAGTCCATATTGTAAACTGGCTTGCAAGGCACACAGCGCTGCCAACCCTCTCCGTGGCAGTGGGGCTCATCTCTGGCCACTTTCCCATGCCAGGAGCATTGATCCATCCCTCTGAAACAACAGAGTTCATGTCCTGCTGTAACACCATTTTGACCTTTAGGAAATGACTGCAGCTTCTGCAGGGCAGGAGGATAAACGGGGCTGGGTTCAGGTCATTGGCTCTGTTCCCTGCTCCCAGGCAGCTCCTCCTCCAGCAACTGCTCTCCTCTCCTCTTGACCAGGCCACAAGTTGTCCTTTCTCTTTTCAGATGATGAGAAATACTCTTAGTCCTACATGCAATGGCATTTTGCAACTCTTCGGTCACTTCTCTCTCTAGCACTGACAGTGTGCCCACAGAACCACGGGACAGAGAAACCTGGGGCTTTTCCCTTCAATATTCAGCTTATCTCCAGGAATATGGGGAAACCTATGTCTCCATTTATCCTGCAGGGGAGTTGGGATGGGGTTTTGTGAAGCTGAGGCAAAGGGGTTTTGATGGGAAATCGTTGTCTGGGGAGGGAAGCAAATGTGCTAATCCCTGCAGACGGGGACTCTTGCTGCCAAACTGGGGGGATGTGCATGGAAGAGGGGAGGACAGGCAGCAGGGACGGCACTGTCTTCGTGCTCCCCCCATGCACAAAATAATCTCTCTTTTCCTGAGTCATCTCTGTGATGTTAGGCCATAAGCAGCAGTTTTCCAGGAATGAAACAGGACAGTGCTCCAAAGCACGTTGAGTTGGACTCAGTTTGCTGATGCTGCTGAGCACAGGAACTTCCAGACAAGCAGTTCCCCCTGTGCTGCTCTGTTCCTTCTGCATATCAGCATGGGCAAGTTCACTTCCCCTGCGGTGAAACAAGGAGATTAAGAGTTATTTTAGAGTCCTGGAAACTTTTGTGAGAGCAGTGTGAGTGGCTCCTCATTTGTTTCCATGCCATTTTGGTGGAGAAGCAAATAGACAAGCCTAGGTAGAGGGAGGATTTCTCAGGACATCCTTGGAAGTCCCTGAGCTGCTGAAGCACACAGGGGATGAGTAAAAGAATGGAAGAGGCCCTAGAGCACAGGGATGGTGAACACATGACTCAGGTATGAAGTGGTTTCAGCAGAGGGACGGTAATGCACAAGCAGCAAGATGGGAGCCACCAGCACAACATTTCCTGTTAACCACACACCAGACTCACTTGGCTTTCCAAGGAGAGGACACCAGAGAGGGGAAGCATGGATCTGCTGAGTAGCCATGGCTTGGTCCATGTTAAAACCTTAGATATAAAAGATAAGAGGGGCCTTAGTGCACGTAAGAGCTGCAGCAAGAAATGAAAAATAAACAGAGGCAGAAACAGGGAGAGAGCCCACAGCCTGGCAGAGGTCTGGGCAATGCTGGGGAAGCGACCCACCAGCCCTGCACAGAGCTCCAGCCTGAGCTGGGCCTTTCCCAAGCGGGCTCTGCTTTTTTTCCCCTCTCCAGCAAAGGGAATTTTCGCTGGGGCAGTGATCCTGTGCGGTGCTGGCTGCGGGGCAGCGCTGCCATCGCTGCCACAGGAGAGCCGGCGTTGTGAGATCCTTTAATGAACACTCTCTGCCAGCAGCTCTTTAATGGGAGCTTTGCCTCGGGAGGATGTGACGTGCGGTAACAGTCTGTCTGCAGAAACACTTGCCCGTCTGTGAGCAGAAAGAGGCCAAAGCAGGAGTTTTCTCCTTACTCTCTCACACACACACACACACACACAGAAATGGTGTGTTTTTAACCTAAAACTCATGTGCTTTCGTGGAGCACGAACTCAGCGCTGGCAGATGCTGGGGGAGAGATTTTCTCTCCATCACACCCAGCAGGATCTGCTGCCAGGCTGCCCCATGGTAGCTGTTCTGAGTGCCTCTCTTTATCTGGGTGGAATAGATTTTATGCTTCCCAGAGCTTGGATTTACTGAAGCCCAGCACTTACAGAAAGCCACCAGATATTAAAAAAAAAAAAAAAAAAGCACTTGGATTAAAACTGTAAAAATGCACAGTGTTAATAGCAGCAGTGGTTTTTTAAGGAGTTAAAACGTGTGGAAAAATAGAGCTGCCCGTATTTCGTGAATGTTTAAAGGATTAATGGTATTTTGTGGCAAAATGCTTTTTTCTGACAGGTGGGGAGGGAGCATCTGAAGCAGAGGGACTCAATGACATAAATTTGTCTTCCTGTGTATTTTGGAGCATGATTTATTTGTGTCCATTGACATGACAGTTTTTTTGGTAATTTCTTCCTTTCCCAGCAAAGAAGCCTTAATCTCCTTACTGGAAATTGTACTATTTATGCAGAAAATCCTGCCCCTGAGATTGCTTGAGATCATGAGTTATGTAACCTAAACAGATGGAGCTAGAATTTTTTTTTTTTTTTTTTTTAATGTCAATTCATGTTATAATCCCAAGAGGCTGCAATCATTTATCAGCTCATTTGTAGCATAGGAAAAAAAAAATAGATTGAGGATTTTAAATGGGCATTTGATATATGCTTACATGGGAACATCTATGCCAGTGACAAGACTGTCACTAAATACCAATAGTAATAACACTTATTAAGGATTTTCTTCATTCTTATGAGCACAAGGACCCAGTGTGACTCACAGAACAGTATGGACATGATATTATGACCCTCACCCTGCCACGACATGTCTATGAGTATTTACCCATTGGATAGATGAGTTTACCTGCAGCGATGGTCTGAAGCCAGATCTGGGAGATCAAACTGGTGAATAAGAGGGAAGGGAGAGGCAGAGGAGAGCTGGGTTGGAGCAGTCCAGGACCGGGCAGTCAGTGTGGAGAACCTGATTAATGCTGCCTTGTCCGACTCTTGAGCACTGCTAAGCCTTGTAATGATGAATCACCCGTCCAGCTCATCACGTGGGTGCACTGTAGAAGCCAATATATCATACACAGTACCTAGTTCTCAATTTCACATTTGCTTAATAGTCCTTTTGCTAACATGGTCAGGCAGATAAAATCCTAAAAGGCTCAATTACCCTTGCAGAAACCTTACCCTTTTATTGTTACTAATGTGGTTGTTCTCATTTCATGGGACCTCAAGCCAAAGTGAATCAAGACCACAGGAAAAAGAGGATGAAAAGGGATGGGAGGGAAAGGTAATAAGACAAGCTTATTCCAAAAGATAATTAATATAAATGGATTAGCTAGGTGTTGTTAAAACTGACAAAGGCTTGATCAGATGAATTTGGGAGGAAAAAATAAATTATTAATTTGAACCCAAATATAATTTTCTATCAAGGTGAAGTTTACAAGGGCTTAGAAAAAAAGTTACTGTATTTAAATATGAACTTAGTCCAACTACATTTCTTTTACTCTGTTCTGTGAGAATTCCCAATGTGACACACTTGCATATTTGCACCCAAACTATAATCTAAGGCTCAAACCACGGCACGGAGCTTTGCTAGAGGAGAGCTTTCAGTGCAGCCACAGAAAGCTGAAGCAGAGCTCCTGGCATGATGCAGAACTTTGTGCAAAAGCAAAGCCAGCGTGGAGGGGGGTATGATGCTGCTGCCAAGGCTGGGTTCAGGGGTCTGTGCACTGAGCTTGACCCCTGTGTGACGTGTCCAGGTGTCACTGCACAACCACTTTGTTCCAGCAAGGGCTGTAAGGCGGCTGGAAGGGGCTCTGCGCCAGGGAATGTAACAGAGACCCCAAGGTCTGGTCTGTCTCCAACACCCTCTGCTACCTTTCCACACATCTGTGGGGGCATTTAACTCTTCTTGAGACTGTTGTGGTGCTTGCCCCCTGGGCTGTAATTCCCAAGGATGCGACCCAGGATGATGGCAACAGCTCAGGCTCCACCGCAAGACCAAACCTTCCTTAGCTTTTGATCCCATCCTTCATTTTGCTAAAGCTCAAGCATTTCCTCTGGGGAAAGATGAGCCAGAGAGCTGCTGGGAGACAGGCACATCACCATGAGCCCTTTTCAGGCCTCACCACTGACAAGAGATCTTACACTGAAGATATTTCTGAACAGGATGGCAAAAAACAAGTCAGCAGGGGTTAAATATTTAAAACCAGATGTGCTTACGGTATCTAAATTCCCAGTCCACCCTAATTTAATTTTTTTCCCCCCTTCTCATATTGCATTTAAGACTGCAGAGAGAACAAAGTATTTTAGTGAAGCATCAAGTGATGGAGATTGTTAAAATACAGTCTGACAGTAGAAGGAATTACAGCATTTCAAAGATAGTGCCAATATAGCCAGGGAAGTGCCATTGCTTATACACAATGCTAAGCAACACCTTGATCTCCTTTCTTCTGGATTGGGGACTTTACCTACTTAGTACTACTAATGTGAGAAAAATTGTAATGGGTTTTTAATTCATTCTGGATCTTGGCCAGTTAATTAATTTTGTTAGACGTTTTTCTATTAGCCAAAAGACTTCAAAGATCCTTTTTTTATTATTTTTTTTTTTTTTTTCCACAAGGAAAGCAATGAGCTTCTGCTTGTAAATATATGCAAATGTTTACCTGAGCAGGATTTTGCTCAGGCTTATAAAGCGTGAGCTTTCTTTAGAATAGCTTTTCCCTAGATGATGTAATTTACTTGACTGGGTATTTTCTATCCTTGCACAACTGTGTTAGTCGATCTAAGCAGATTAACCTAAGCACCAACCTGGCACCCGCTTCACCAAACAGTTATTCAATGCCCTGCAGAGAAGGATTGTTATTTTGGGGAGGCAAAAGGATCCTTTCTTTGTGCCCGAGATGACTTTCAGATGGGTGTTAGTCTGTTTGTGTGTAAATAGGTCTGAAAGCCCCAAGCACGGGAGAGGAGGCAGACACTGTATTAGCAGTTATGTAACAGGAGGAGCTCTAAAAGGAGAAAAAAAAAAGGTTTTTCTCCATTGTTGCAATGACAGTCGAGAGTCAGGTGATTTAAAGGGCATAGAGACGACTTTAAAGGGAGCATCCACGGCCCTGGCTACTCTTCCCAAATCTTCAACCCCACAGAATTCTTGGTATCAGAGTCTGGGTTTGTGGAGGACAGGGCGGGTGAAAAGAGAGAGGGGAGAAAGAAGGAGGTTTATTTTTAGCAGCAATGATTCTCATACAGGGGAAAAGTGACAGACTGATGGCTTTTAGGAAATGTTTTGTTTTAACTGAAAGCACAGAATGCAGGAAGCAGATTCAAGCCATCTCCATAGCCACGCTCCAAAATGCTTCAGCATCACCCGGTCAGTCAGCCCTTAAGGGCAAGATAATTACAGCTGTGCTGTCTGAATCAAGGAATTTTTGGTTCACTGATCAAAAATTTTCTTTGAATCAACCTGAAATGAAAATTTGACTCCCTGTTTTTGTTAGGGTTTTGGGGAGCTCAGCACTTCCCCTCTTTTCACTTAAAATTTTTAATGTAATCCAGGCAGTGCTCAAGAAAACATGAATTTCATTAGGACTAGGGAGATTTTGAGGCAAAAATGCATCATGGACAATTTTGTTATGGTAAAAGTACTTCCAAAATTCAGCTCAGATACTCAGTCACCCCAAAACTGCAGGTTCCTGTGGTGAATTTTTTTCCTGGGTTTCTAGTGAGCTCTGAGCTAATACTCAATTTCTCAAGATGCCTGCCTATTAAAGACATACATTTGGCACATCCAATCACATCTCCCTCTTGTGGCTATTTCCCAGGACTAAAATGACCTGCTATTTACTAGGCATTATATAGGATTATATAGGTTATACTTCATTTTCCAGCCCTGAGCCCTGCTGATCACAGTATGGGGGGGTGTTCGAGGGGCTACACCACAATTTCCAACCTCGTGCTTCCCAAACAAGTTGTCTCCAACCCTTCCTCTGAGCTTGGGGGCATCAATGCCAGACTGCAGGGTCCCACCAGCCCTGTGCCAACCAGCTCGTCTTTTAGACAAGCCAAGAGAGATGTCAGGAAAGAAAATGCTTCTGTTTCTGAGTGATGGGCAGCTGAACAATTCTCTGTTTCATCACACAGTCCTGATGAGACTTGGGCTTTATAAGGAGTTTTGCCCTCCGGAGCCCTTGTGGAGTTTTTCCCCTAAATTACAGCATTTTGCTGCTCCCCACTTGGGTTTTACAAATAGCTGCTTTTATAACTACATTTATCCTCCTGCTAACGGTTTCACAGCAAATGATATTTCATTTTGATGAGAAAGCTTTTGAGCTAAAGCCAAATCGCTCCAGGCAAAGCAGATTTTGTTTTCCTACAGTTTAATCAGTAGGAAATTAAGAGGCCAATATTGTTCTGCCACAGACATGGAGGCAAGCAGCTGCCTTTTACTTGGGTGAGTTTTTCCTCTCCTGTACTCCCCGGGACACAACCAGGAGTCAAAAGCCTCTCTGTCTAACATAATTCCAATGGTCTCAATCCTCAGCCCCTATAAATCAGCATTGCTCCATCGGGGGCAGGTTTACAGCCTCCATCAGTCAGAAGGTACAGAGCATCCATCACAGAATAGCCTGTGATCAGCCAGCCTCTCTCATTTGTTTAAAATTCAGTTTTACCTTTTAAGAGAAAATGGAGGCTGTAACACGGATTCCTGTTTGTGTCCTTGCCTCCAGGGAGGGCAGCTCCTAAGCAGCAGCTGGTCAGTGTGAAAATCTACTGGAACTATATATGTAGAGATTTTCATGCTGTCTGGAAGGGTCAAGGCTTGGCTGCTCCAAGAGAAGGTGTTCAAGGCAAGCATTAATGCGACATTCTGTTTACAAGGGGGTGACTCAGCCACAGAAATATGTGCCTTTTATCACACATTTCTAATTCTGTAAAGAAAAAAAAAAAAAAAACAACCAAGTTTAGGGGACTTCAGTCTGCTTATTCCACAGCTCAAACTCTCCACCTGAAAGGTGTTTATCTCAGAGGTTTTAGCTAATGTCAGACTGCATGGACTAAATGTTTTCCAAGCATATGGATTTTCTGTGGGAAATACAATGCCTGTGTTGTTGTAAAACGGACCCCACAGCGTGATTTAGGTGGTTTTTCCCTGTACATGCATGGAAAACGATGAGGGACTAGTAAATTCTGCAAAGATTTGCCCCCACGAAGCCTCACTTTATAGCAAAAAGTTTGCCACCCATCCAGCGCCCATCGTCGGGATGCAGAGCGATTCCAGAGGAGTTTTCTGCTCCCGGCACGGAGGAATGCTGCCAGCAGCCTCCCTGCAGGGCTGGAGCGCTCGGACTCTCACCCGGGGTCATCTGAGGTTAAGAGCAGCGGGGGCCACCTCGGCTCAGGCTCCTCCTGCCCTCTCTTAATCGGGATCAACCCAAAACTCAGCCCAGCGCCGGGCCCGGCCCCCCTTGCTTCAGCCCCGGGCGGGGGATTTCCACCCGCTTTGCCGGGTTTTTAAAGGGGAGACATCTGCGAGCTCCGGCTCTCCCCGGCTCCCTCGCGTTCGTGTTGGAGCAGGCTCAGCCTGGGAGACCCGGCAGCCTGGAGCCGGGAGCGGGGGAGCAGCCTGGAGATGCCCTCCCTGGATGGATGTGAAAAATCCCTCTTGGGAGGATGGCACCGGGCTGTGCGAAGCCAGCTGAGCTGCCCGGCACCCCCAGCCAGGTCACCCCAGGCCGGCAGCCATCCCCCGCACAGCGTGCAGAGCCCGCGGCGGGGATGATCCGTGCGTTCAGAGGGGAAGGAACATCTTCCATCCCTGCCCCGGCGTTAGGCGGCATTCCCGGGAAGGCAGCCGCCGGTAGCTCCTCGCAGGAGAGGAGGGGTGGCATGGAAAACCCTGTCACCTTCCTCAAGGCTTCCTGGCCAGGAGAGTCAGCACTTTTTCATATCGCTGGCGGAAACTGTTAGAAAGCTCCTTAATTAGCCCGTGGTATCAGGCAGTTCCTGTGCCGGCGGCTGGTTGGGTCTGGGCGACACCACAGGCTTCGTTTTGTCACACGGAAGAAGTTTTCGTGTAAACCACAGCAGAACCGGGTGTTTGCCTGACTACCCGGCGGGCTGGGGGGCACGGAGGGCAGGTGGAGTGGGGGCACTCCTGTCACACAGGATTTGTTTTGTGTGACGTCCTGATAGGGAGTGAGAGGCTCTGGACGAGCTGGATTTCTGCAGGTCTCACCTCCGAAGCGTTCTCTGCTCCCAGCTCCCTGTGCCACGGCTGGTGGGAGGAGGATGGGGATTCTTCTCGGAGAAAAGTTACTCGGCATCTGAAGGGACTATTCCATGTTTTGCCCAGCACATCGTGCTGCACAGCTCCCAGCCAGTGAAGATGGCTCCACCTGAAGTCTCACAAAAGCCTTTTTCTGTGAGACTTTCTCTTCTGCTGTGAGCTCTCAGGCACCACGACAGCCCCACCTCATCCTCCTGCCTGCACCAGGGCTCCCAACCACGGCACTGAGGGTCAGATCAGGACCTCTTATCCATTTCATGCCAAAAGCAGAGGCTGAGTTAAAGTTTTTAGACACTAAAATTATTGTTTAATTAGGTAGCTAACTCAGCTGTTTACTCAGCTGAGAAACCTGCTTCCCCCAGTGTTTGGGCCAAGACCAAGCAAAGCCAAGCTACGGCTGCCCAGGTGGGAGAGGCACCAAAACCAGAGGCTCAGGACTTCTCCTCACTGCTCCCCTCCTCAGGGCTGTGCCCCCCATTCCTTATTCAACCCCACCTGCTGCTCATCCCTCCCAGAGCCGCCAATCCTGCCTGTGGCACAACTTCCACCTCCTCTCTCTCAGCCCCCAGCACGTCTCTCCTCCCACTCCCCCCAAAATCCTTCCCCTGGCAGGAATATGCATCACGCAGCTTGGGGCTTTTCCTTAAACACAAGGGTGCCCCTGAGTGCACCCACATCGGCTGTTATGGATATAAAAGCAATTTTACAGATGTATGGGCAATCATGTGAATATGGTCATATATTACAGGGAATTGTTTCTCCTGCAAGTGTCCGGAAAAGAGCAATCTGGGACTGCCTGTTGCTGATTTTTTTTTCATCTTTACCCCCACACATGCAGGGGAGACTTCCACAGGCAATAAGAACTGGAAATAGATTCCTGATGAAGTCTAAATTAAGAATATTTTCCTCTGCTTAGGCAGGCATTTGACAGTATAATTCTTAAATAGACTTTATTGCTATTAAATTTAATTCCCATGAAGGATTACATATCTGCTTCATTGCAAATCTGACAGGATTAGGAGAGTGGTGTCTGCTTAGTGTTCTTAAAACATCAAACACTAACAAAGCCCTGAACAAGAAACCTTTTTCTGAGGGCTCTAAAATGCCAGGGGTCCAGGGAATTGCACCGTGCCAGGAAATCGGACGGTGTGCCCTTTGAGGAGCTCCACATTCCAGCTGCCAAGGCACGTGGTGACAAAGACGCAGCCGCTGTGTCTGCACCCAAATACTCCAAATTCTGCTCCCTGGCACTGTAAAAACACAGGCTCCATGCCAGGCAGCTGGCTGGAGGAGCAGGAACTCACACCCCTTCTCCACAGGCTGAGAAACTCTGCGATTTGGGATGAAAATACTATTTGTAATATTCACATTGCAAGCAATTAATTGCTCAGAGTTGCACTGCTTGTAATGCTCTCACTCTTTCTCAGAGATATATATGGAAAAAAAGTCAGTTCCTCTACGGATTTGTAATGGGGATGTTAAATCTTTGTTGGAGCAGGAGGCACAGGCCAGGATGGGATGAGCCAGGCTGGCTCCAACCTTCCTGGAATGGCGAGGGATTGGCTCAAGGCCCTTTTAGGGATCTGTCTCTTTAAAATGATCCTCAGTTTCTCAAAAGAGGCTGAAAGTCAATACTGTTTGCTCTAATTAATGGCCTCACCAGCTCAGGCACCAGCCCTAGGCAAATCCACCCCAAAAATCCCCTGGAATAAACACTACCACTTTGATGATAGCTAGGAGGTGACTTGCCTTGCATTGCAGTAAATTGGCATGTGGGAAGAGCAAACCAGCCTCGCCACTTCCCAGCTCCCTCTGGAAAGCTCCTGTGTAGGCTGGGATCCTCCACCCTCCATCTCCAAGGAACTGGGACGGTGTCCTGCCAGTCAGAGCCATCACTGCCAGGCTCTGAGGCACCAGATGTATAGGCAGGGGCACGGAAGTCTATTTTTGGTTCAGCTGCTGTTGGGGTGACTCCAGCATTTACAAAGATGGATTAGCTCTGGGTATTTCCAGGCATAAGAGTTTGGCACTAGAAACACTAGGAAAAAAAGCACTTGAGTTAAAGCAATTGTGGGGATTTTTATATTAATTATTGTGTTTTCCTTGTTACAGCTCCGGGGAAGAGAGCATGCATGGCGGGAAGGCTGGAGGCACCTCCACAGGCACAGCTGATCCACAGAAGGTGAATGACAGCAAAGCAGCAAATCCTGGTGGGCACAGAGAGGATTCACCCACCTCCAGCACGATGTGATAGCCAGGAACCCTTGGAAAGCTCATTTTCTGCTACAAAGGAGGAAGAAAGAAGGGATTAGGAAAGAAGAATTACTCTAAGAGTTGCCTTCAAGACTCCAGTAGCAGATTGAAATGTAATCTCCAACTACTTCTTCACCTCCACGGCTCAGCTCAAATTCCTCCTAACTGTTTCCTTCACATCAAAGACACAGAAACTTGAAAAAAAAAAAAAATTAAAAAATCAAAGCAGCAAACAAATCATGAAGGAAAAAGGGCTTCTTAGAGCAGAGAGCGAGCCAGGCCTCCATTTGCCTAAGAAGAGCACCCAGACAGAGCCTTGCAGTTGCTTACTAAAAGATGGGGTCACATGGGAAGGCTCTCGGCTAAATCCTCTGCCCCAAAACCCACATCTAGGTTCAGGTGAGCCTGGTTTAAAGCCTGGCTTCCAAACTGAGCTGCTAGCACTGAAAAACAGCTGGGGGCACAGGAGAAATTCCAGAGTCATTGCCAGGGGCTGGGAAAGGGGTCAGGCACCTTGCCAGGGGTTCCCGGTGGCTGAACCTCACCCACAGTCACCCAGCCCCAATTAGCCGGATGGGAAATAAGAGTTTCCATGAATAGACTCCAGGGTGGGAGGATGTCACAGGTTTGAATCATCTGCTCAATACGAGATCACAGCATCAGTCAAGAATAAATATTACCATCCTCATCTCAGATTTATTGTCATTGGAGGATGATGTGAGTGCAGGAGGACCCACAGCCAGATAACACAGGATCACAGAATCACAGAATGGTTTGGATTCGAAGGGACCCTAAAGATCATCTAGTTCCAGCCCCCTGCCATGGGAAAGGACACCTTCCACTATCCCAGATGGCTCCAAGCCCCATGCAGCCTGGCCTGGAACACTGCCAGAGATGGGGAATCTACAACACGTTTGGGTGCCTCAGCACCCTCACAGTCAAGAATTTCCTCCCAATATCTAATCTCATCCTGCCCTCCTTCAGTTTTAAAGCCATTCCCTCTTGTCCTGTCACTCCATGCCCTTGTCCAAACTCCCTCCCCGGCTCTCTTGTCAGCCCCCTTTATATACGGGACGATGCAACACGTTCTCCCCAAAACTTTCTGCTTTCCCGGCTGAAAAACCCCAAACCCTCTCAGCCTGTCAACATGGGGCCCAGCAGTTTTTTTTTCCCCAGATGGCCTAGTGGGAAGCAGCCCTCAGAATCAGTGGTAATTCATTACCCAGCCCGCAGCAATAAACACTGCACTGCGCTCCCGACGCGGGACCGATGGGTCTGGCAGAGAGCAGCGCGCTCCTGGGGAGTTTCCTTTGCATTAAGTGCTCCTGACACTAATGTTGGTGCCTAAGCAAACACATTAGGATGACTAAAACACCCGGGCTGCTAGGAATCACAGGGCTGCTAGGAATCACGGAGCACTCACTGGAAACGCATTGGGAGCCGGAGGAAAGCGATGTGCTTTTGTTTTTAAGGCCGGCCTTTGCACGGGTGTGTTGGGTTCTGTGAGGTGCCTGTGGGTGAGACGACGGCGCTTCCTCGCAACACTCCCTTGCTGTTTATGAAGCAGGCCTAAATATTCCTCATTAAAAAGTCACATATGTGGATTATGCTCATGTGGATTGGATTGTAATTGGATTTGATTGTGCTCTTTGCAGATACAGGAAGTGAACCCTGTACTCGGCAGAATTAGTGTCGCAAGGATGGCTAAAAGGAGAAGAAATTCAACTTCATTGCCCCTATTTCCCAGTGCTGCCACACAGCACTAAAGGTTCTGTTGCTCAGATCTGCAGCCCAGATATTCCCATTTGGAAGAACCTGAGATTCCGGGGATTATAAAGGATGCGTGGGAGTACTAGGCAGATCTCCACGCTGAAGATGAAAAAGACTCTCAGAGAAATACTTAATGGCCTTTGAAGCAAGAATAAAGCACGCAGGATATTTTTAGCAGCCTGCCTGCACTTGCCAACACCTGCATCTGCTGATGGCAGAGGCTCCCCAGGGTCGACACTCAGCACCTCTCGTTGCCACTCTGCTCCGGAGAGCGATACGAGAAAAGTGGGAAACATAGTTGGCTGAAAGAGAGAGCGTACCCTGACCAAAGGATCCCTGAAAAACCACCCCTGAAATACATCAAGGATGATGATTCCCCTTCTGCCAACATCTTTGTGCTTCAAAGATGCCACCCTGGAGCACCAAAGGTTGCATGGTGGGAATATCCCTTAGGACATGGAAAGAACCACGGTGGGACTTATCCATCAAGACTTCATGAGCTCCTTCCTTTGCCCACCTCTTCTCTCAATTTAGGACATGGTATCTCCAACTAGCTCCTCTATTTTGGACCTCTTTCTGGAAAGCCAGATGGTGGCGGTTGCCCCAAGACACCAGCACTACCCAGCTATGGAAATTCTGAAGTGATGTGAGTTAAAATTTCTTTGGAGATCACACTTCAAAGCATCATAAAAATACAGAGTGGTTCAGTGTTTTGCATGTTTGCCTACCACTCCAAAGAATGGTTAGGAGCAGGTTGATAAGTGGGGCTTTGTAATTATCCTGTGTGTTTTTCCTCTCACCCCATCTGCCATCAGTTTCCTTAGGAGCAGGCACACACACTGGAGCGAAGCATTTTCCCATGAAAAACTACCAACAGCAGATTCTTAGGAAATTACTTGTTTTTACTTGTTTGGGGTTTTTTGTGGTTTTTTTTGTTGTTGTTGTTGGTTTTTTTAACATTAAAAATGTGTAGTGTCTGAATTTTCAAGTAAGAGAAACTTAATCTTATTGTATAAGAATTCTCCCAAGCCAGTAATAACATTTCTGAAGGAACTCGTCATGGAAAGCATGTTTCTCAGAACTGTTCTCAGGACAAGAAATTTCCTAGGCAAATCTAAAACTCAGGGGAAAAAAAAAAAACAAAAAAAAGGGAAAATGGAAGCCAAGGGGTTTGGGATAGAAGGATGGCTGGAACTGCTGTTTAAGAGTGGTAAATGGGAATTTAATAAGTTTCTGCTCCTAATAAGAGTATTTTCCTGCTTCACCAGGATGGCCAACTGTTGTGGTTTAGATTACAAAGGGTCATCTAACACGGGAATAAAACTATCAGTTTATAGGGGCTGGGCCATGCAAATCCACACACCACTATTCATCAGCTTTCCAGCTCGATGAGAAAGACCAGGATGATTTCCCTGGTTGTCCAGAAAAGCTGTGGGTGCACAGTCCCTGGAATTGTTCAAGGTCAGGCTAGGTGGGGCTTGGAGCAACCTGGTCTAGTGGAAGATGTCCCTGCCCATGGCAGGGGGTTGGAACTGGGTGATCTCTACCTCCCTTCCAACCCAACCCACTCACATGAAAAATACATTTTGCTGACAGAGTCATACCTCTCCATCCTCCTGTTAGAAGGGGAGACATGAGTTTTGTCTCTGCTAAGGCTTGTGTGTGCAGTAAAAGCCCTTCTGTCAACAGGCACCAAGGAAACGAGCTGGCTACATCCCAACTAAGCCGTGCAAGATCCAATCTACCACCTCGCAGCCTGATGGATTATTGCCTGCTTGAGCTGAGGAGCAGGGCCTGTGACCAGAAAGGAGTCACATCACCCTCGAGCTCTCCTTTGGGTTTGCCTTTGCTTCTGCCACCGCGCTTTGTACTCACTGTGCTCCTTTCCACGGAGAGAGGACATCCCTCCTCACCATCGGGGCATCCTCACTCCACACTCTGATGATCCAGAGAAAGTTTGGCTACACAAGGGGAAGAAAAGTTAAAAAAAATATTTCACACCTATCAGGGACTGTAAAGAGCGGCATCAACTTGATAAATACTGTTCACTGCTAGCAGTAATGATTTATTGATTTTTTTCAGGAAACAGATTAATTTAGAGCCAGTCTGACATAGATCTTTCTTTCCCCCTGTATTTATTGCTGCTCAAAGTCTTTCACTGTGATCGGTGGGCATGTTGCAGGGCTGAACACTGCAATGAGCATGGCTGGCCTGGATTATTCACTTACCAAGGGGGATCTTTGTAACAGGAGGCCAAGGGCAATTCCAATCCCATTCTGAAAAGCCACATTTCATTCAGGCATCCTTTGAGGAGCAGTTTCCCCATCATCTGAAGCTATTGGCTTAATCTAAATTGTTGATTCAATTGCTTTCCATGAATTTAGCACTTAAAGGGATTAGGGCAAAAAAAGCTTTGATTTTCCTTCTGACCTTTTAGCATCATCAAATGAAAGTTGGGACAACAGTAAAGGGATTTTAAGTCAATAATTGTTTTGTAGTGAATGTCTGTGAGCCAAACACTATCCCTGCCCTAATCCTTGCTCCCTGTATGGAGCAGAGTCATCTGCTACAGTCTTCTGGGTTTGGCTTCACAGCAGCCTTGCCAACAGGACAGAACTTGCAAACAAGGCAAGAGAGCAGTGATCCAAATAAAAATTGCAGAGACGAGGTTGCTCTGCTGGAGCCCCAGCAAGTTCTCTAAATGGGCTGTTGCTGAAATCCTGACCTTGTTTGCTCTTGGGCTGCCCGAGCTGCTGCCTACCCTCTAGCCAAGATTAATTAATTCTCATATTGATGTGTCGAGCAACCGCCATGAAACCATAAAACAGGCAGAAAGCTGTTGGCATCCTGTAAAACTTGAGGAGGAGACAGGGAGTCAACACGTAGGGATTTACAGAGTGGCATGCCAAGCTCGCACAGCTTTAATTTCAGGTTGTGTTGCCTGAAAAGAGGCAGATCAGGTACCTCATTCTGGGCTGTTACCTTGGGCAAGAGTTAATGGATTTGCACAGGCAGAAAGCAGGCACAAGTGAAAGGACAGTAGCAGAGGAAACCAGATCCTTCTGCCTTTGATGTCTCTTCTCTTACACCAGGTAAGAAGCTGAACTGAGAAGGCTGCCTTTGGCAGACAGGTTTAGTTACAGTGATGGGCTGCAGGTTCAGATTTCCTTTTGGCCCCCAGTCTCCTCCCTGGCGCTGTGCTGGTTTCCAGTTCTGTCACTTCATACAGCTGCAGCGACGTTGCTGGGGTTAGAACAGCTATCTTAGAGCACCGTGGTTCGTGCTCATGGAGGAGGTGGAGGGGGAAGCAAAGCAGCTGTGCAAGAAGCAGCGAGGCTGGCAGGAGAGCTGGAGGGAGCTCCTGTGGCGGGAGGCTCCCATCTCCATCCCCTCAGAGGAGAAGGTCCATGGGGGTGGTGCAGCACTTGGCTGTGCTGGGGTCGGGGTAGGTGGCTCGAGCCACAGTGGGGCTGTGACAAGGACCCACAGCCTGCCCATGAGGCTGACCCCACTTACTTCTTTCTGCTTTTGCAGGTCTGTTCTCTGCCTCCTTGGGAGGGAACTGGCTCTTGCGACATCTCTGCACTTTCCAGCACAATGAGCCCCTGTCTGGAGCCTTCTCTCTCCAGGACCAAAGCACAGGGAAGCCACAGACAAGAACCATGGTGTTGCAACACCATTGTGCTGTCACAAGTCATCTCAGCTAAAAATAAACTGCCTCTAAACAACCTTCTGGCTCAATTTCACCAAAGGCTGTAGGGAGGCTGCCCATCAAGAGCACAAATAACTTCAGAAACTCTGAAGAGTTTAATTTCTTGTTTCTCTTCTGAGGGTAAGTCCCCCAAGCCCTCTCCTGATCCTCTATCCTGACCAAGTGCCCTGGAGCACCTGTGGCTTCTCCACAAGCTCTTCAATGTGAAGGGTTTTTTCCCCTGCTCTCCTCACTTCAGGGTTCTCATGGAGCCCCAGCAGGGCAAATCCCCACGTGGGGACAGGAGCAACCCTCACCTTTGCTTTGAGCTGAGTCGAAGTGCCCTGTGAGCTCTGGTTCTTAGCTCACCCTCTCATGTTTTGTGGCGATATGCAAGTTTTGCCCAGCTTTGCAGGGAGCGGGGAACCAGCCTTGCGGAAAGTCGCCCGCCCGCGGACAAAAGCCGGCAACAAAGCCCAGCAAGCTGTTTTGTCTGAGCCAGGACTGCCCCATCTCCGGCTTCTGCTGGTACTGGCAGCAGTGGAAAGCCAGGGTGGTTTTCTCAGCTGATCTTGCTTCAGTCTTAGCAGGTTATCTGCAGTTCAGCTCTCCCCCGCTGCCCCTGTGTGTGAGCGTGTTGTGTGATAGCTGCCCTGAACCACAGCCACACGTTGTCCAGTTGCTGGAAAAGCTGTGCTAGGCAGGGTCCTGTCAGCTCCTCACCTTTAAAACAAGCTGGAGAGAGTGAATCTGTCCCATGATGTTCCCGAGGACACTTTTGTCAAGTGGCTCAGTGCACATCAGTCCCAGTGTCACTGCTGCTTCCCCTGTGACCAAAACAACAGCTCTCAGCTTCAGAGTGTGTCTGACTTACACAAGATCTTCCTTCTGTCCCATCCACTTTCTTTCCATTATTTTCCAGCTCTGTGAGAAAGACGAAGAGCCTGGTAACAAAAAGTTAGATCTTTTTTCCCCTCCCTCTCTCCCAAATGCAGAGATGAGCTGCAGCCCCACAAGACCCACCAGCCTCTCCCATGGGGCTCAGTGGGAAGCCTTCGGTACCTCCTCAGTCCTGCCATCCTACAGAGCTGCATAAGGCACCAGGATGTGGTCTGGAAAGTTTTGGGATTTTGCCAATCTAAAATTGATGAGGGGGACAGCAGAGCCTCTGCATCAACCCCAGCTGCAGCACATGCTCATGAGCCCCATCGAAGGCAGCACAAACCCCTCTATCCCTCACCCTGCCTGCTTTGTTTCAAAACAGCCATACTCTTAACCCACAGTGTCACTGAGCCATGCCCAGGAGGAAATTCCTCACCTTTTATGCTCCTGATTTGCCTTTTCTTGCCAAGAAGACTTGGACTAAGCAAGGGGACAGGACACGGAGCTGGAGGGCCGGTCAGGCTGCCTCCCCACACTGCCCAGGCAGCCCTGCTCCCTGGAGAGGCACCTTCAGTCCTCACCTGGACCCTGTGGTGGGTGTCCTGTCCTCAAAGCTGGCTGCAGAGCTATGGGGAGAGCTGGAAAAGAAAATGCCCCTGGCTCTTCATCTGCCCTCATGGATCATGTGCCTGTTACCAGCACAGAGCAGCTGTGGGACATGCAAGGATGGGAGATGCAAGGGTGGGACATGCAATAATGGGAGATGCAATGGTGGGAGATGCCCAGGGTTCAGCACAGGCACCGAGGAAGAGTTCCACAATGTGCTCAATTTCAAACAGGACCAAGTCATGGAAAGGTTTTGATTCAGAGATACGAAACTACTTCTAAGTCAGAGCAAATATATCCTTGATGCTCCTTCCTCCAAGGGTTAAATTTTTAGAGTAGCTCAGCATAACACCTCACAGGGACAGTGCTGAGTGAGGGCAGAGCATTTTCCAGCACAGATCTCTCTCTGAGGCAGGGCTTTGGGGCTGCCAGTGGGATCATTTGCTGCTTTGCCAAAAGAGCTCATCACCACAGCCCCTCTCAGGACTGCTTAGCAGGGAGTAGCACCATGCTGAGGAGTGTGGGGTGCCAGAATGGGGCCAGACCACCTCCAAACACTACTCCAACCCAAATCCCAATTGGAGCAGGCACAGGCATGAGCTGAGCCCATCTGAACCAAACTAAAAGGAGTTTTGACTGGGGCCTAGTGAGTGGAAAGCACAGGACGCACTCCAGCTCCTTGTAACAAACCATACCAACTTCAACGCTGTGGAAAGGTTTGTGCCCACAGAAATTGCTGAAAAGCCCTAGGCACAGGAATCTCTGGGCATCAGTGTGACCAGCATAGAATCATAGAATGGGATGGGTTGGAAGAAACTTTAAAGATCATCTTGTTCCAACCCCCTGCCACTGGCAGGGACACCTTCCACGATCCCAGGGTGTTCCAAGCCACATCCAACCTGGCCTGGAACACTGCCAGGGATGGAACAGACACAGCTTCTCTGGGCAACCTGTGCCAAGGCCTCACCACCTCACAGTAAAGAATTTCTTCCTAATATCCAATCTAAACCTATTCTTCTTCAGCTAAAGAAGCTTGGGTTTCTGTATTTTTTTCCATCAGCATGATTTTCTCTGTTTCTGCGTAAACGCTTAACATTCTTCTGAAATGGCCTTTTAAAATTTTCCATTTTGAATATAATCTGAAGGGTAAAAAAAAAAAAAAAAAAAAAAAAAAAAAGCAAGCTGTATGTAGCCAAAAGAGACTAAATTGCTGGTATAGAGGGTTTGTGCTGAATCATTGTTACATTTGGCTCTTCCTTGTGTCAATACCCCCTATGCTTTTAAGGCTGCTTTAAAAATATAAAAAAGGACCCAGACAAGGACAAGGATGAGGACAAGGACAGTTCAGGCCAAACTTTGGTGCTGTTGAATTGGTCAAATACACAAAGCAGCTGCTTTAAAGTCCAGAATCAATATTTTCACATCAGAGCACTGCACAAAACACAACCCAGAGAAATTGGGGAGGTTTTGGGAGGATTTTCTTTGGAAAGTCCTGGCTGGACTGAGGTGGCCTGGGAGGCTGGGCTGGCAAGGAGTCAAGGCTGCAGGAAGACTTTATAGAACCTTTGTGCAGGGAAACATCCAAGTATTTTATGGCTTTGCAGCTGTATGGGCCGAAGTGGAATTTACTGGGCTGCAACTATTTTCCACTGGACCTGCTGGGAGCTGTAGCTGCTGTTCTGCAGGATAAATTTGGTTATGTGGTGACGTGAATTTCCTCACATGAAGGAAAACATTTCCCTGCCTGTTTTATGCGTCCTGAAATATACCAAGAAGGGGAAAGCCATGCCAGATGGTGCAGAGCAGATAGGAACCCCATGGTTTGCACCCCACATTATCCTCCTGGCTGACTGCGCTGCTGCATAAATGGTGCTGCAGGGATGATAAGTTGGGATGCTGCTGCTTGGAGAGTGAATGACTGCTTTGGGAGTGAAAGCAGCAAGGTCTGTTCATCAGATATAACTTGTTCCTATTCAGATGGAAAAGCTCAAGCCAAGGAGCTTCCCTCCACAAAAGCAAAATTTGCGAAGCAATTCATGCCAGGGAGTCATTACTTTTCTGATCAAAGAGTGTCTAAGATTAATAGAGGATCTCTCCATATACAACATGTATATGCACATGAACACCATGTCTCAACTGCTGTGTAGCTCCAGGAGATGGGAAGGTGGGGCAGCAGTAAGGAAAGCTGGATTCATCCAGGGAGCACACAGACAGCTGGCTTCTGAGGGGGTAAAAAAGGGAAAAGGAAAGGGGAAAGGGGAAAGGGGAAAGGGGAAAGGGGAAAGGGGAAAAGGGGAAAGGGGAAAGGGGAAAGGGGAAAGGGGAAAGGGAAAGGGGGAAAGGGGAAAGGGGAAAGGGAAACGGGGGGAAGGCGGCAGAAAGACGGGGGAAAGGGGAAAGGAAAGACAGGAAAGGGGGGAAAAGGGAAGAAAGGGGAAAGGGGAAGGGGAGGGGAGGGGGGGGGAAGGAAAGGGGGGTGAAGGGGAAAGGGGAAGGAAAGCGGGAGGGGGAAAGGGGAAAGGAAAGGGGAAAGGGGAAAGGAAAGGGGAAAGGAAAGGGGAAAGGAAAGGGGAAAGGGGGGGAAAGGGGAAAGGAAAGGGGAAAGGAAAGGGGAAAGGAAAGGGGAAAGGAAAGGGGAAAGGAAAGGGGAAAGGAAAGGGGAAAGGAAAGGAAAGGACAGGAAAGGAAAGGAACGGAACGGAAAGGAAAGGAAAGGAAAGGAAAGGAAAGGAAAGGAAAGGAAAGGAAAGGAAAGGAAAGGAAAGGAAAGGAAAGGAAAGGAAAGGAAAGGAAAGGAAAGGAAAGGAAAGGAAAGGAAAGGAAAGGAAAGGACTTAATCCCTGGAAGTGTTCAAGGTCAGGCTGGATAGGGGTCAGAGCAATCTGCCCATGGCAGGGGTTGGAATGAAATGGTCTTTAAGGTCCCTTCCAACCCAAACCATTCTATGAAAACTCCAAATAAAACCAATATCAAAAAAAAGAAAGTCCTGAGATGGCTCAGTGATGCAGTGCTGGGCTGGATTTGTCTTTAGTTTTCAGAGAATCTCTCTTATTAGTTCAAATTACAAATTGAGAGAAATCCTTGAAAATAAAACTGAAGTGAACTCTCAGAGCAAACTCACTTGACCGTGGCTTTCCAGGGTTTGTTTTTCCCTGGACACGTAGAGCCAGGCTCTCCTTCCTCTCATCCTTGCCAGGGAGGGAAGACACCACTAAGTCAGGGACAGAACAAATCTCCCCAGGCCACTGCTGGCCACCACAAACCCCCACTGGAAATCCCTGTGCTGTGAAGGTGATCCAGTGGCTCAGGCAGTGCCAGGAAGGAGCCACAAATACAACCCCAGGTACTCTCCAAGAAGGCAGAGGAGCTCATCTCCCCACCTGCGACACCCCAATACCTCCTATTTATGCACCCTGCATCCCATAATTGCCTCGCTGGGAGCTTTAAGAGCAGCACAGTGAACTGACACCGCAGGGAGGGAGCATCACCCTGCTCGGGCTCCCTGATGGCTGTGCAGGGTAGCCAGCTCCGTGGTGTGGGCAGGGGGGAAGAGTTGGGACCCCCTTGTCAGATCCAGGCTCCCATGGCAGGTTTTGGATGCTGCAGGGGTGCGAGCACAGACCTGGAGACATCTGCTCCACACCCCAGCCTTGGCATCTCAGGGCAATGGCTGCACCCACCTAGCTGTAAGCTCCCTGGTTTAGGGTCACATCCTGAATTTGGGCACGCTCCAGCTGGGATGGCCTCTAAACCTGAGGAGAGTAGCCGTGAATTTTGCTCCTGAAGACCTCATCCCTCCTGATCTGCAGAGGGGAGGAAAATGAGGAGCTAGGCATGCCCAAATACATGGTGTAAGGCTCATTTCAGGATGGAATGAGATGGGATACTCTCACCTCACAACCCAGCCCCGAGAGCACACTGAGGAGCCTCCAGGATGTTGCGGAGGGCCAGAATGTCCCAGGAGAGATTTAACTGGTGTGGGCAGGTACCAGAAATGTGCTGGGTGCTGCAGCTCCATCCCCCTGGGACAGTGAAATCGAGCCCTTAGTCAGCCCTGGTGAATGCTAGGGAAGGCAGTGGGGATGCTGAGCCTGCCTCGCTCACAGGGAGGGAAACCCGGGATTAGAAACAGCTTGGAAATGCCCAGTGGGTCAGGAGATGAACCCTGGTGGGGCAGGAAGTGGAAGGGTGAAGTAGAAAAAGCTCTGATAAGGAGAGGCCATGTCACCAGAACAAATACTGAGTGATTCAGCAGCAGCTGACCCAGGAAGGAGTAAAGGGCACTCTTTGCCACGTTTGACCTCTCGGCCACGATGGTGCAACAGCCTCAGACGAGGAGGAGCAGCAAAGGCAGCTCCTCCTGTCACTGCAGCACCTCTTGGCTTCTGAAGCTGGAGCCTGCACCACAGGACCCCCCCCCAGAAAACCATCTCTGGGCTTCTCTCAGCTGAAAAGGTGCCTCTTCCTGTGCAAGGCTTGGGTCTCCATCCCACAGTCCTGGCAGGTACTAACAGCTGAGTTGTTTGCCGCATGTGCCGGTGGACAAACGCTGCCAGAGCCCATACTCCTGCACCAGGGATGCTGCAAGAAACACAGTCCCCTCCCAGCCAATGCCAAGAGGCAACTAAATGTACCCAGGGTCTGTGTTACTTGTGACTCAAGGGCAGGTCTGCCTTTAGCCCTCATTTCACAGCGCCAGGGTCCACCCCCACAATGCTCACACCACCTCAGCCCCCGGCTTGGCAGCTGGGTCAGTGCCCAGCGTGCCTGCTGCCTTTTTTGTCCCCTAAATCCCTGCAGCAGGTAGTCAGGAGAGGGCTCACTCACTGTCTTCCCGTGGGATGCACTGGGAGGGGTCACACACTGGGCTCAGGCTTTGGAAAGCCGACGGCTTTCCACTGCCATCGCCAGGAATACAGGCCTGGAGTCCAGGCTGAGCACCCACCTTCAGAAATTCAGGCCTCTTGATGAGACCTACAGCTGCAATGTAAGGAAACAAACGGGAATATACCAACCCAAAGCCAGCACCTCCCAAAAACATGACCCGAAGTTTACTTCTGAGAATCCAGGCTCTCACCCCATATCTAATTCCCAGGTGTGCTTCCTGCTGGCTCCACCCTCTCACCCCAGGCACGGCTGTCCTTCCACAATACCCAGCTGGGAGACAGATCTTCATCTTTCCAGGCAGAGACAGATGCCAGCTGGGACATGCAGGACCCCCACAGTTTCACCTCTTTTGCTCTTGGGCTATCACAGATGGGCCATGGCTCAGAGGAAGGCTGGCAGGATACCTCTGGTACCTGTGGAAAACTGGAGAAGTTCATGGGAAAAACAGGCAACAAAAAATGGTGGTGGATCCTATGGGGAAGAGCAGGAACAACCCCCTGTGCTCAGAGCGCCTGCCTCTTTCCAGGGACAAGGAGAGAGTGTCTGGCCCCACCATTGTGCTGAGCAAGGGGGCGCACCGCCCTCCCCAGCAGTGATGGAGAGGGGGCCAGGCCTCCACCAGAACTGACACTCAAACCAAAGGCAACACTCTGCTCACACCACAGCAAAGACATCCCTGCCCAGCTGGGCAGAGCTGTGCTTATTTACACCACCTCCGAGTGCTGACTGTGCGCTGGAGTAGCTCGGCAAGCTGAGTGAATGAACAACAAATAACCCCTCCAAAACAAAACACAGGCTCGAAGAGTGATAAAATCAACTTTTCAGAGGTCACATTGGTAATTTTTCCTTGGTACAATGCTGCTCCTCCCCAAATAGGGAGCTGAAAGTGCAGCAGAGGATCACAGATGGGCAAAAAGACAAAAGGAGGAGGATGAATAAGACAATGCACGGATCCTGCAGGTACAGAGAGAGGTGTGTCTGTGGGCTGGCTTGGCTCAACATGGCTTTGCAAAGACTTGTCCAGTGATTGACCAACCTGCAAGTGCCAAGGTGCAGCTGAACAAGGTCAGATGGAAAGTTCCCTCAAAGACCTGCAGTTACTGGCTAAGAATTACGGGGGAAAAAAGTGAGCAGAAGGTTTTAGTGCTGCTGGAGAGCACTGTTCATGGGACAAAAATGCTTCCCCATCAGCATAAGGGAGATATCACTGGGGTTGGATGGAGGTTGGAGCAACCTGGTCCAGCAGAAGCTGTCCTTGCCCATGGCAGGGAGTCTGGAACAAGATGATCCTCAGGGTCCCTCCCAACCCAAACCATTCCGTGATTCCACGAAAACATGAAATGTTTGTTACAGGCTTCTTGCCACGGGTGCTTGCTGCTAATTTAACTCTACATCAAGATGCTGGGCTCCACCTACAGTGTCCCTGGCCCTTGGGAACACAGGTAGCAAAACACCAGGGGCCTCCCAAGAAAGCCAATAGCTTTGGCTGCCCCTCCAGAGCCTGGTGAAGAGCTGCTGCCATGTCACAGCACCCTGACCGCCCAGCGCCAGCTCCGGACACCACGGACACTTTCCCTGCCCACACCCCAGCCCCAGCAGTGCAAGAGCTGTGGTTCATTGCATCATCCCCACTCCTCCTCCCTGGGGCAGGTCTCCATCAGCCCCAAACCTGCCAGCTTTCCCTGGGGGATCTTCACCAGCTGGTCCCAGCCAGCTGAGAGGAGATGGGGAAATGCTTGCCCCATGTCACAGAATATACCCAATATTTCAAACAATTTCCTGGTCACAGGTTATGCCAAAATTAAGACCTTTTCCAGTACCTGGTGAACAGCACTAGTTCCTGGTATTCTCCTGAGACAGAATACCAGAATCCCTGCTCCAAGCCCTTTGTGCAGGCTCCTGCCAGCTTGCAGAGACTTGCCCCAGAGGGATGAGGTTGAAGGGTTAGGAAGTGCCTGGAAAGGGTTGCTTTGGGCATGTATTCAGCTCTACCCATCACAAGCAAGAGGATCTTACTCAGATTCCTGGGAGACCAGGAATGAAGGCAGAAATGGAGCAATTAGCCTCTGAGTGAAGGATGGAGAAGGGAAGGTTTAAGGGCAGGGTGCACGTTTCTCAGTCCCAAGCCTGACAGAGCTCAAGAAACATTTGGACAAGGCTTTCAGGCATATGGTGGGATCCTTGGGGCTGTCCCGTGCAGGGCCAGGATTTGGACTTGGATGATCCTTGTGGGTCCCTCCCAGATTTCAGGGATGAAAGTGGAGCCTGAGTGTCCCCAGGAATGTCTCAGTAACACTGTCAGAGAAAAGCTGTTCCAGAACAGTCACTCGCCTTGGGCTGGAGAGCAAGCAGAGACATTGCACCCCCATTTCCATGGCTACTCCTGCGTTTCTCCTGGGCTGGGAGGCCCTGGAAAGATCCCTGTTCTCCTGCCCTCTGCAGCAGGGTAACCTGTGGCTCTGCCACCATCCTGACACAGCAAAGTCCTAAAAGCAGATACAACTGCGTATTAATATAAAGTCATCAAGAGCTTTTGGCCTGAAGGATCCATGAAATCTGAAGAGAAGGAGCCGGTGCCAGAGCCAGCTGAGAACCTTGGACACCCACCTGTGTCTCAGGGCCTGGGGAGGGAGGGAGGGAGGCCATCACTGGGCATCACTGCTGGACACCCACAATTTTTCAGCCCTTCCTTTGTGGGCTTTTCTATTTTTGACCTGCCTAATCGCATAAGCTGCTTTCCAGAGCAACTACAGCCTTTGCAGCTTTTATTGACTTCCTCTGAAAACATGACTGAGGATTGCCAGGAGGGAGATGCCAGAGCCATGCTCACTTTGATGTGGTTTATCTACCTGGATAGTTTGTGGGCTTCAAATAATGCCAGGCAGACAGCTGGGCAAGTGAAGGGCTGGCAGTGCCCCGCTGGCATCTTGAGACTCAGAAGCAGAATACATGATTAAAGCAAAAGCTGTGTGCTTACAGCTCTCTCCACAGAGCAGAGACAGAACTAGAAAGCCAAATCACCCTCCAGCTCACCATAAACACTGGGTGCTGGGTTTTAAGGAGCATCTCACCGTGACCTCAGCAGCCCATTTCATGTGCGGTGGCATGGATGGGAGCCCAAAGGTGAAAAGGCCTAATTAGTAATACTTCAAGCTGATTACCATGGCCCATATATAGGGTGACCTGCATCTACTATCACTTAGCATGGTAATGACTAAGTACAGTATGTGGTTTAAATATCACCCTAACGCTAAAGCTAAATGCATCCATAACCCTCACCCTCTAATTGACTGATTCTAAATATGATAGATTAGCTTTCCATCTCATTATACGTATCTAATCAGGGGATTAGGGCTCCTATACCCTTGGACACTTGGTTTTTCATCTCTGCTGTCCTACAACAGCAATTAAAAGAAAAATCACTTCTCTACTTGGGTTTGTTGCAGGCTTATCTTGTACCATATCTCAGGAAGATACTGGATTTAGTTTATGATGATCATAAAAATAAGCTGCAGAACCCTGGTTTCTGTCTTGGTGGACACCAAGATTTAGAAGCTCAGATGTTGCCTGTGTGGCCTTTTCCTGATGACCCTAAATCAGGGCTCCTGCTGCCTGTGATCATCACTCCATAAACATCTGTCTCGGGGGCAGCAGTGCCCAGGGGGGAAAGGCTGGGAGCAAGGAGCAGGGGAGGGTCCAGGCACCAACAACAGCTGAGGTTCAATTCCCCTTTCTCAGCTAGAATTCTCATTTAAATATTGTCTAAATGAGGGTGGTTCTGTGCAGGGCCAGGAGTTGGACCCAATGATCCTTGTGGGCCCCAACAAGCCAGGATTCATATTCTATGATTCTGTGCCTAAAATAAACTTCCTGATTCCAATCTCAGGTGCCTTTTCCTACATTGCCCACGGTCCTGCACACCAGGTAGGCTCCACTCCTGCAGGAGCTGCTCAGCATGGCCCCAGCCTGTGTGCACAGGTGGGTGGAGGACTAAGGCAAAGTCCCTGAGTGACCTCAAGTGCCTCTTCCAGCCCAGCTGAGCACTAATAAGCTTTCTGCATTAAGGCTTTCACTCCAGGCCTGGGTAGCTCCAGGCAACTCCTTGCTCACACCCTGTCTCCACCTAGGAACCAGTCTCCAAGGCAGGATACCATGGGCCACACGCCTGGTGTGGAACTCCAGGTGCTCCAAAGCCACTTTTTGGGGCCCTGAATCAGCACTGGAGTCCTTGGGATACACTCATGCTCCACCAAAACTGTCAGACACCTGTATTGAGTCGCCGTGTAAATTTGGCCGCCACCACCAGGCTCCCTGGTACCTCCCTCTGTCCCAGGAGACACATCCCCTCTTGCTGAGAGGAGAGGGCATCCACCCATCCCTCCAGCTCCTCTGCCCAGGCCTGGCTAAATGGGAGGGAAGAGGAGGTCGACGGCTCTTTGCCCAAGATGCTCTCAGAAAAACTGAGGACCACCCACCGCTAACAATTGTTAGGCCATGGGTGCTTTGTTTCCCCTATGTTTAACCAAATACAGAAACCATGGAGCCAAAACAAACGCTGGATACCTTTACAGTCACCCTGGCCGCTCCAGACTGTGTGTAGGCACAGAGTAATTGACCACGTGGAGATGAACTATGTTATAATTGTGTCATTTTCCACTCAAGCATCCCGGGCACTGATTGCAGCTTGGGGATTTTCCATGTCAGACAAATTACCAGACTCCACCAAAATAGCTGAGACACAGCCCCATTTTGGGTTACAACATCTTCACCAGACGGGCACCAGCAGAAGTCCCCATTGTGTGCGCAGGAGACCCGGGGCCACGGTAAATTGGTGCACTGGAAGGAAAATTAAAGGAGTTGGGGTAACGAGAGAAGACATCCCAAACTGGCAGAGGAAACTCTTGCTCATTGTAAGCAGAAATAAAAGAGCCTTTGGCTGGCAGGGTCTAATTTAGACAATTCTCTACATGGCAATTTCCATGGGTCTGCAGAGAGCCCTGGTGAAACTTGGGGAGGAAGGTTCCCACAAGTGCAGAGATTTTTGCTGAAGTCCAGGCCTAGCTGAACATGCTTAAAGGTCCCACCTGCCTCTTTTTTCACCAGTTAAAATTGAGTTTTAAACAAGTGAGATTAGCATTTGAAAGGGAACGCTATCCTGTGACTTAGGCCTTACATGATCCGTTTCCTCAGGCAGCTGGAGGCAGGTTTTCCCCAGCACCTAGGGAATGGCAGAAGCACCAAGCTGTTCAAAACCACCACCCAGCCTTCCCCTTGGAGAAAGGGTTGGTGATGAGTGAGAATGAAAGGCCTGAGAAGAGACAAGCAGAAAGGCTGCCCCAAGGAGAGCAACATGTCCAGATACGTCTGTCAGATAACAATACCTCAGCTCAAGCCCTTCACAGAGCTTAAAAATGATGCTGACTCAATTCCAGGTGAAGTACTCACCTGCAATGCTGCCTTCCTGCCTCAGTCAGGTTTGAGCTACTGATGGTGCTGCCATTGCTCCAAAGTGGGGAGACAGCAACACCCCGAAAGCTGGAGGAGACGCTGCCCAGAGTAATTTGCAAACCCAACAACCTCGTTCTTGGGATAAACGTGACACCGTGTGTCTCAGTTCAGAAGAAAACCGTGCTCAGCTCCAATCCCTAACAAAGCTCTCCATACCCTGTTTCTTCTAGACAGCATCTGGGAAAAGAAAGCCAGACTTTTGTGCAGGAGGCATCTCTGGGCAGCAGACAGGCCTGTAATGACTGGGAGGTCTGGAACTGCTTCCCGTCTGGGTCTAGCAGCAGATAAGATGGAGATACATGAAACTGTCTCTCACTCCCAGCCAAACTACAGTACACCTTGGCCAGTCTCCAAAACGGGCTCATTAACAGCTCCTGCAATATTCTCCTCCTGGCACATGTGGTGGGTGCAGTGGTAGTGTTGAAGTCATTACAGTGGTTTGAAGACCTGGAGATCCTGTTCCTGGAATCAAGTGAGGTTCCATTTAAGAAGAAATGCGGTTCTAGTTGTCACTGTTGTAGAAAAGCTGAGGCCCTGACCCCAGTTCACATTAAATGGTTGGAAATGAGAAGCAGGTGATGAATAAACCCCTCATTTGAAGGAGGGGCAAGGAAGCACTGGAGGAACTGAGTCACCAGTTTTAAGCAATCCTGAACTCCACTTTTATAAGACCTGCCAACAACAGCTGTGGGGGCCTAGAGCTGGAGCAGAACTGACACCACGGGCAAGTTAAAACTGTTTCAGGGCTAACTTCCCACTGACACGTTCCCTGGGGGAGCCCACACAGGGAAGACTTTGTCTTTGTCTGACCCAAGCTCATTTC
Organism: Hirundo rustica; assembly: GCF_015227805.2. NCBI lineage: Eukaryota > Metazoa > Chordata > Aves > Passeriformes > Hirundinidae > Hirundo > Hirundo rustica. The sequence continues at coordinate 5,980,007 of NC_053455.1, read as the reverse complement.
AAGCTTCCTTCTTGAGATGGAAGGGCTTGGGGACGTTCCTTTGCAATTCCGCCCAGCAGCTTTTTGCCACAATGCCTTCTAACTCCCACATCCCTGAGGCCTGTGGACCCCAAGTCTCTTCGCTCAAACTGCCCTCATGGAGGGTCTTCCCCTCCATGGATGTGTGGATCGGGCAGAAATGATGATTCTTGCATGCCTTTGCTGCCTGCAAGTCGCCTCTAAAATAGAGTGAATCTTCTCAGTCCCAACCCAGAGCTGTGACCCCGTTTCTTGAGGACACTGCCCTCTCCCTTCTCTTTTTTACCTTCTGTTAAAGGCATGAGAGGGGAGACAGCCTGGCCTTCTCCCTCAGCTGCCAGTCATGTATATGGACATCACTGGGACACGGGCTGCACCAAAGCCCCCATGAGAAGAGGCCAAACACCAACACCGCTCCCTTTCCTCCACGCTTTTTGACCTCCTGCTCTTCCTTCAGGCCTGGCTCCATCAGCAGGACACTTCCAGCCCATGGCAGCCTGAGGGATGATGCCGAGTGCTGCGCCCAGGGGAAGGCAGGAGGGGCAGTGTGGGATGCAGAAGGTGACAGGCCCGTGCAAGGGCTGATGCATGTGTTCAGAAATGCTGCTGGACAAGCCCTACACATGGTGACTACACAGCACATAAATGCCTTCCCCAGCCTTCCTCTCTTCTCCTTCCCCACTCCCATACTCTGCTCTGTGGGTTTGGAGACAAGGAGGCAAGGGACCACACTGTGGTGACTGTACATAAGCAATAGGAAGAGATGGAAAAATACATAAATCCCATGCCTGCTCACAGTTTTATCACCCACCTCTTGGTGTTGGCATTTTTTTCCATGCTCCAATGCCTGGCTTCACATCAATTCACAGACCTCAGCTTTCATCTAAAAAAATTATAATTGCTCGACATTCCAGCTCCTATTGATGTGGAGAAGTGAAAGTCGGGATCCAAAATATTCATAATACAGATGTTAAAAAAAAAAAAAAAAAAAAAAAAAGGAAGAAAAAGAGAAAGAAAAGGACTTTGACATTTATTATTTTGGAAAGCTCTTGATTCCTGACTGAGCTACAATTTTCAGACAACCTGACTCATCATTTCTGAATGCTTTGGTTTGGCAGCCCTGCATGTATTTAGTAATACAAACCCTGACTTGCAGCTTCCAATGAGAATCCTAATGGCATGATAAGACAGATTTTCATCTCATTCATGTCTTTTCCAAATATCAGGACATTTGCTTAGCGGGAAGAGTTGTAAAAGCTGTGAAATGGTCTCCCTGGGGAGGAGCAGAAACCTCCTGGCTACACGCTTGAGCAGTTGAACAAACCAAGGGAGAGCAGGCAGCAGCAAACAGCTCTTTCCTTTCTGGCCAAGGGACAGAGCAGATGATCCCAGACATGTTTTCCTCTTCACTGCTCCTGGCTCTGGGCTTTGCTAATCAAGTCCATTGCCATACCACAGCCACTAGAGCCACTCTTGAATCTAACCGGAGAAAGAGCAGCTTCTGTAGGAGGAGCACGCAGCTCCAAGGGAAAAAACTACTGTTGCAAACCATTTAGGATTTCACAAGGAGTGAGGAACCTGCGCCAGTCCTTGAGAATGCATTCAAAGCATCCTCAGCCAGCAGTCAGATTTGAATTTTTTACCTTAAAATCCCTTGGGCACTGGAAGACTGTGAGATTTTTTCCATTGCCTATCAAGCAGCGGTATTAAAAACCATGTCTTTGGCAGCAGAGCCAGCATTAGTGGTTGCAAGATGATTTTCATCTCTTCATCCCAGACCATCTGCTGCTTACCCTCAACATTCAAAGGCCTTGAAGGAGACGTAGGCCACTGAATTTTATAGCTAGATTTCATGAACCTCTTTGAAAATGAAAGGATTGCACCGAACACAAATTTACAGACATCAAAGGGATCTTCTCTTTTCATGCAAGCACTAAAAGCAGTGCAAAGGGAACTAATTACAATTTGCTCAATTGCCAGTTTTCACACTGGAGTGAATACAAGCATTTTATGCTTTAAACCTTACAAACTTGTGGCTGCCAGCTTAATATACTTCTAAAGCCAGAAGCAAATTAACAGACGAAAACCATCTCGCATCCACTGAGGCAAGCAACGAAGCCAAAAAAGGTGGCAGGGTAGCTCCTGGAAAACTCTTGAGCTTTTTTTTGTACCCTTGCTTGATTTTTTTTCTTTCTTTAATAAATCAATATTTCTTTACATATTCAATGGCAATGCAAACACTTATCCAGCTTTTTCAAAAGCAAAGCTATTGCATTGATACTTTTTATTGAGCCAATCTTCATCCATACTGCTGACAGAGTCTCAGGGAACACAACTGAAATGGTAGCTCCTCATAAAAAGTATGGGAGAGTTCAGGGATCTTGGCCAAATGTGGCTGACTCAGGATCTGCTGACTCCAGTGGCTGAAAGCATTGCACAGACATAGGAGTTCCAGGCAGGCAATGGAGGGGAAGAGCTGCCCTGAATTAAAAATTGGGATCCAGGTGAAAACTGTGAAAATCAGGAAAATTCCTATATAGCAGAACCTTAGGCTTCCAAGTCCAATCAGAGATCTGCCAACAAATTTGCACCAAGGGTGATGGAAGAGTGCAGTGACCCTGATGCCACTTGACATCAATGAAAAGTGAAGCTGGGGGAAAGCTCTTTTTGCCATTTGAACCCTGCCCCATTAAGCCAACAAACCCTGGGCCACAGCAGGTACTGGGTGGTCACAGTGGGAGCTTTCCTGCTCTCCAAAATGCCATCTTCTATCCCCCAGAGATGTACAAGCTTTCTGGTTTGCAGTTCTCAACAACCCTAACAGACCACCTCCAGAGATAACTTAGTTCCCACTCTCCAAGCTCTCAGGACACAGATTGGTGGGTATTGATATGAAATATGATATAATGTTGACACACCAATAAAGCTCTCCAAAGGTGACTACTGCACATTCTTCATGCTGTCAGGGATGTAAACTCTCAGATCCTGGGGCCATGGGAATGGTATCATGTTTTGATGCTGAAGGCAACACTGTGGCAGCAGCTTCTCTAGCATGAACTATTCCATAAGGTCTCTTGAGCCCCAAATCATAACACAATGAATGAAACCCTGGGGTGGTGCCACTGTGTTGGCAAGAAAAAAAAAAAAAAAAAAAAAAAAAAAAAAAAAAAAAAAAAAGGGTGTATCACTTACTGTTCTCCAGCACTGACCACCAGGGAAGGAGAGGCTCCTCACAATCCTTAAGAGTGCGAGAGTCAAAAAGCCACCAGCACAAAATTCAGACAGTTTTGGGGCTCCTGCTCTTGGTGGCCAGCTTAGCTGCACTCACACCTCGTCAAGCAAGCACTGCTGCAGTTGAAATCCCACAAAACCGAGTAGGAATTGGAGTGAGGAACTGCCTTGGGTCACATCTGCACCAGACTGGCAACCACGTGTCATTCACACGTGAACAAGGTGCCACAGTGGCCCCCTCATACAAATGCATCCATCCCTGGACTGCTTCTTCTTATATGGGAAAGCAACTCAAGCCAGCCTGCACAGCTGGTTCTTGCATGATTCTTCTGGAAATCTGCTTTTTCTCCCACCTATACAACACAACCTGTCCTTTTCCTCTCTTGCCCCGCTTTGGAGAAGCTGAGTGCCTTCACAGCAGCAAAGGGACGGGCTGCAACGTGGCCAGAAGGTGCCCAGGGAAGGGAAGGGAGATCAGAGGATGAAGCTGTGCTTACTGGAAGAGGAGACACAGGAAAGAAAGAGGGAGAGCTGGTGGAACACACAGGCACAAAGACAAGAAGAGTCCAAGGGTAACTGAGCCCCACCTGTCAGACAGTTCAGAGATGCTTTAGAAGAGACTCAGTCGAGTAGAGGGGACTGGATTGGGAAGGAATAATTCTTCCATGTACATCTCAGCTTTGATTTCTTCTTTCTAACTTGGTTTCACAGCAGGTGAGCAGGTACAGACCAGAAGTCTGTGCTGAAATGTGCTGTACCTCTGTAATTTCCATGCCCAAGGCTCCTCCTCCCCTACACAACCTCCACAGTTGCAGTGGGGCAAGGTCTGTGCAGAACTGTCCCTCTCTCTGCACCTCACCCTTCTCTCAAGTCAAAGCCTGTGAGGAGCCCTATATAAACATCATCAGTTTTGCAAGAGGTTAGAAATCCTTTTCCTTCTCCAGGAATTCATATCTTCCCAAGGAAGAGGCTATAAACCTGTCATATAGCTTCAAGCCCAGCAAGGAGTGCAAAGGTCTGCCAAGGAGAAAATTATCAGAAAAGTTATCCAAGTTTCAGGAGAACAGGAAAAGCACAGAACCATCCCCCAGAGCATCTGGGTTCTGAAATCTGCACTGAAAAATCATCTCAGTCTGCCTGTAGCAGAAGCTTGAGGATGTAACTGATAAATACCCTGTGAGTAATGAGCTCTTAAATCCAAACCAAACCAAGTCACTCTGTATCTTTAGATAAGGTTTATCACTCTCATGGGAGGAAAGCTGTCCTTCTGTGTTACCTGTTAGTTGACAACTCTGCTTTCAAGCATCTTGCCAGCCCTGCGGCTCCCATCGCAATAATGCCACAAATAATTTAAGTGCTACCACTTTGGACCAAAATTTTAATGAGGCACTAAACCCACAAAAGGGGCTCTGTGTAACATAATTAAATAGAAAGGGCCTAAATAAACAGTACAACAAGTTACGTTATAGTTGAAAACAGCTGGGAGGCAAAGAAAGGAGCATTGAAGATGCACGGTGTAAAAAGGCATTTCACAGAATGCAAACACTAAAACTTTTCAACACGCACAAAGAGTAAAACACTATGAGCACATGACTTCCCTTTGATTTGGAAGAATCTGTGTGGGGCACAGGGCATTTGGCTTTTTTTTTTTTTTCCTTCTGCTAGTCAGCACAATGAAATATTTCACATGGGAACCCAAACAGTGTCAAAGAGAGCCATTTGTGCTTCGGAAAGAAATAAATACTGCAGGAAACAGGTAGAGTCAGTAGGAACATCTGGTTCAGTCAGGCCACGGGATGTCAGATCACGTCTCCAAAACGCTGGACAGTGCTGGGACTCCAAAAGAGTCTTGCAAACAATCAGCATCGTAACAAGTCTGTTTGGCTCAGGGCTGCAAGACACTTGTTTCATGCTCATGCCAACTCCTCGAATCCACTGCAAGCGGTGACATTCAGGCTGAGCCAACCAGCTCAGCATCCAATGCTCTGTCTGCATCAACTATTTACAAGATCATGCTTGTTCCACCCCTCTCAATATTTGATCCAAGAGCTGCAGAAGTTCTACAAACACAGGAAGGTTTCAATTTCACATTAAGGTAACACTGACAGTGGTGCTGCTGTATTGTGCAAGTCAGTGCACTGCTACTCCTTGAGAATGAAATTACTGGTAAACTTGGTTTTCATTTCATTTCCTCCCACTCCTCTCAGCAACCTTTCTCCAGAGCCACAGCTACTGCTGCAGCTCTGGGCTGGTGAATGAAAAGTTTCTAAATTCATCTTGGTTTATCATTGGAAGGATCCCTTCTTCAATGGGGGTCAGGATGGGCTCCTCTTTTATAAAATCTGGATCAAAGTTGCTCACGTCATCTTTGGATTTCTGTCAAATGGAAAACACAAAGGAAAGACATGTCAAAAGTATGTATCATCTGCTTGACTCTTGCTCTTCAAGTGAGTGCATTGAACCATCACCTCCATAACCCAGGCTGAGCTCATTGAGAGCAGCTGCCCCCACAGAGCCTCTCACAGAGCAAAGCCCTTTGCAGCCTCTGAAGGTTTCTGACAGGGAACCCCCTCTCAAATTTAACTGACAGCCACTCTGGGGCTTCCCTGGCCAGGCAGGGCACATGAATCAGTCCCTCCTCTCCAGTGGCAGCACAGACCCCGTGCAGTTATCAGCTGTGTTCCCAACTGGCTGACTCCACACAGTCCCTCCTTATCTGCAGAGTGTCTCAGCTGGGTTTTGGGGAGGGGGTGGAGGACACTCCTCTTAGTGCCAGCCATTAAACCTGCACAACACTGAATTACTGGGCCGTGGGAAGACAAATGGCAGGCCGCCAGGTGCTGGATTCCTTGCTGTGTGCCACAGAGCGGGGCTGTTTAGAATGCACACACACAAACTGGGCTTGTGGCACATTTTCATGAGGCGCCTGCTTTTCCTGCACCCAGAGCAAGATATTTTATTGACACTGAGGTCAATAAAATGTATTGACATTGAAGTCTAACATTCCCAGATCTTGCCCAGCTCATGGCAGACTGAGCAGGCTCCCTTAGCCTTTGATTCAGGCTAAGGGGCAACTCAAAATTCTGCTTTTGAGCTGTCACACCTCCCCAAGTACCTGACCCTGCACCCAGTGTTTAGGGAGCAGGACTCGGTGAACTACTGCCACTGAGAGCTTGCAGAGTGACCACAGCATGAGACGAGCCACCCCAGGAAATAATTTGAAAGGCAAGGAAGCCACAGAGACAACCCTGGAAAGGCTGCCCATGAAGAGCAGCGCTCTCCTCTCACAGAACATCTTTAGGGCTGTGTGACACCACTGGGGACAGGGCCAGCACCGTGTCCTGTGCAGCCTCTCTGCCATTTGAAGCAGTCGCTGACAGTGGCCTGAGCAGAGAGACAAGGAAGAGACAGCCCTGATGTGGAGGGGTAGGTGGAGTGAGCAGGATGAGGATCACTTACCCTGGTTTATCTTTGGGGCAAGCCAAAGGGTACTTGAGTGCCTAACATGCTGCAGGTGCTTCTACAAATCTGCATCTTTTCCCTGAGCTGCCTGGAGGGTAAAAGTGGCGGCTGACCAGGTGGCCAACCAGCAGCCGAGCCAGGGCCAGAGGCCTCGCTTCCCTCTCTTCCCTGTCTCACGGGAATAAACCTGCTTATAGAGCCAAAAAATCCCGAGGGACGCCTTTCCCCCAGCCCTCCTCCCCACGTACAATGCGGGGCCTGAAGGGGGGCTCCATCAGCCGCTGGTTCAGCAGGTCCCAGTCCAGCTCCTTGAAGTAGGGGTGCCGCAGGATCGCGCTCTCGCCGCCCAGCCCGGGGCTGCCCAGCCGCATCGTGGGGTTCTTTGTCATGAACTGCAAAACAGAAAGGGCTGTTTGTTCCCTCCCATCCGGCACGGCCACGGGAGAGGGCCCCATTAGCAGCCACACAAAAGCTTGTCCTCAGCTTTCCTGTTGAACCCAGTTGCTGGCCGGACTTCTTGAGCTCCCCGTAATGGAACCGCATGCAAGGAACTCGACTCACTCCCCAGAGGAAGAAGTCGGGGCGTGTTTCTCCCTGGTCCTTCTGCTTTTGGTGAAATCCTTGATTACCGCAGTAAGAAAGCTGAATTGCATCACTTGCAATATTACAAACATTGACCAGCGTGTTTGGTCATTATTTGTTCTTGTATTAATTTCTCAGGAGTACAAGCTTGCTGTCAAACGCTGCCCAGCCAGGCTTTGGCCTGGAGTCAGGTCTGAGCTGTGCCTTTTTCCTAAACCTCTCCCTGCTGAAGCACTGCCAGATGCCTACCCTTTTCTTCCTATCGTCTCAGGAAACAGAGGAAAATGAGCAAGGCTCTGGCTTTTGGAGCCCTCTGACCCTGAGCTGATGAGAGCAGACAGGTGACCGTCTCCTCTCTCGCTGCCGAAACGCCAAGAAAGGATTTCATTCTGTAACATTTTTATTCTGCTGCCAGCAAAAAGAAATCTCAAACCACAGCCAAAGTGTCCTGACCTGCCAGGGAGCAATTAGGAAAGCCATACATCACACAGATGGTGTGAGAGGGCCCTGGTGGGTGCCCCTTAGGTCCTGATGAAAATGATGAAGTGTGAGTGCTGCGGATATTCATAAAGGGGAGGAGGAGAATCCTTTCCCCAGGAAGGAAAAGAGCTGGTTGGCTTGTTAATTCAGGATTACAGTCCTTGAAAATTCAGCAATAAACAATCTTTCCCCTTCCCTAGAGTATTTCCAATTCACTGAAGAAATCAGGTTATGTTTAAGCTGGGAAAATAGCTGCTTTTATTTGCCTATTGAAACAGCAGCATAAAGCAAGCTGCACTCCGGTGGAGGTGTCCAGACGATTTCCTGGAAGATGAAAGAGCATTATGTTTAGCAAACAGCTGAAGCAGCCAAACCAGACAATCGGTCACTGTTTCAGGAATGGCCAAGTCTGCTGCATCCCAGCAATGGGGAAATGAAAAGAAGGGGAGGTGCGGCGAGAGAACAACTTCATTCTGACTGCAGGAGCCTTTCACAAGGTACAAACTCTCCTAGGACAAGTGGATAAAAGGTCTAGTCATTCCCCACCTAGGGAGAAGGTGGAGAGGAGGAAGATGACTGCCTGATTTATTGAATTCTCCCCTTCACCCCGTTCTGAGAGACCTACAAGGACAAAGCAGACGGGGCATCTTTAGCTGACACCTTGCAGGACCCCCAGACTCTGCTGGCATCAGCACAACCCCCCCCCCAGCTCCACCCTGAGCCTTCTGAAGTCATGTGCTGCCACAGGATTCCCCACAGCAGAACTGTTTTCCAGCATTCCACCCAAAACATCGGTAGGAAGAGCTGCCAGGTGCACTCAGATCTGTACGAGGAGTCACCAGGGCAGGGACAAAGCTGAGGTGGCTGCTGCTGCTCTTCCCATGCTCCTCTGGACGCTTCAGCCCCTGGTGATGTAGCATTTCCAGGGTCAGGCCCAAGGAACAGCAGAACTTCTGTGTCTCCTCAAGCCTTCCAGCCTGTTCTTCTCCCTTTCTACCAGCAGAACTTCAACACAACTTCTTTCCCAAGAGACTGCCCCAAGATTTCTGTGGGATAGTGATATCCCCAGAAACAGCCTGGTTTTCAAACAAGAAATGGGTCAAGCCAAAATCTCTGAGAGACCTGGTTCAGACAAGCTTTTGCAAGTCTTGAACTAGGCTTCTTTGTTTTGCAAAACAGATCAGTAACCTCCTGGCAGCCCTGTCTTTCTCTAGAAATCCATTCTTTGTCCCCACAGATGGCTATCTGCAGTTCACTAACTCTTATTTGCATTGCTAGAACACCTAGAAAGCTCAAACAAGACCAGAGCTTGCTGGTGCTGGGAGTGGTATAGACCAAAACATTCCAAAAAGACAAAAGGAAAACGGAGAAAAGATCTGGGAATACATCACATGTCTCCTGGCCCCTGCCCTACCGCCATCTCCATTACACCAGGAAACCTTCTGTTAAATGTGGAAAGGGAAAAAATAATCATGAAAGTAAATAAACCTTGAAAAGGACTGGCAACACACTTTTCTTGTGTTCCCCTGCATGCCCAACCATATAAGACCAAAACCTGAACCCAATTGCCCATTTCCAGACCAGCTCAGAGTCCTGGGATATAAAAGTGTGTTTTACATTCCTATTTGCTTGATGTATTCCACATGATGCCAAAACTGCACCAAGTAAAAGCACCCAATTCAACAAGTGAGGAGCCAACACAAATTCATTCCTGGCTGCTTAAAACACCCTTTTTGTTAGGACAGTGAGGATTAGGCAAAGGCCACCCCTTAAGGTGGGCTGTTCTGAGGTCTGAGAAAGTAAAACAACATTCAAATCAAAAACGTTTGAATCTGAGTGGCCAGCTCAGGTTCACCCACTGGACCCAGAGACTGGGAAACCTCATCTGGGTAACTCTAGGCATCCACCCCACAATGGATGCCTAAACGAGGCAGGAGAAGAGTGAAGGATTCAAATTCATCCACTGCTGGAGCACATTCCCCTGGTTTGGCTCCTGAAACCGATACCAGGCTTCGACAAAACCCTTCTGAATTATTCCTTGCCTCCAACAGGAATGAACTGACTTATGCTCAGTGCTGCTGCCCCTCTGGCTCTGTAAAACCAGGGCTGTGAAGCACGAGGGGCTGCAGTGACCCCACAGCACCATAAATCACTCTGGAGAGGATTCTCTAAGCCTCTTTCCCAGGTACTGGAAGCACCCAACACAGGCTAGCAGGACCTTGAAAGTGAATTACAGACCATGAACTCTACCAAGAGTATGAACACAATGTGCAGAGGCTCTCCTTTCATGGCAGTCAAACTCACACTGGTCTGCTTTGGCAAAAATGTGCCACAGGTTGCCCAGAAAACGCCTCATCCCTGGAAGAACTCCAGGCCAGGTTGGATGGGGCTCTGAGCAACGTGGCACGTGAAACACAGCCCTGTGCTCTGGGCAATGCAGCACTGTGCCAGCTTACCCAGCCTGTGCATGCACACACACCTCTGAACCCAGGGGCTGTGATGGGAAACACAGGCTGGCCGTGGCTGCTCCTCCCTTACATAAAGTATCCTGGTGGATTTTGGAGGCAGCAGCTCCGTCACAGTCGGGTGAAGGGGGTGGGTTTCTCTGGGAAGAGGCTCCAGTCTTTATCTGGGCTGAAAAACAAACTCCAGCAGAGACAGACAGCACTGATGTTCTGCGCTGGAACACTTGCCTGCTGTGCTGTAAGAGGTACATAAAATGACAGAATGAAATTTTTTGCAGACCGCTTCCACTAAAATGAGTAACAAAGCCTCTCAAACACTATTTGAATTCACCAGGAATCATTGCACTGACACAGAGATGGATGAATTTTCAGTTTGTGTTGCCCAGTAGGCAGAAAAACCCAAAAGATTCCAATGACCTCTCAAAGACTCCAAAACCCATGAATCCTGCTTCCTCCCTGCCTGAGGCAGCACTGACATTTCTCTGCTGAAGCAGGGCAGCATCTGGCAGACCATCTCATGCTGCCTCTGCTGTCTGATGGCACTTCCAGCAAAGGAAAGAGCTCAAGAGTTCTGAAAAATCTTAATTACAAGCTCAGCCTCCATCTCTGAAACGAGTATCTGCAGCCCATAGCTCTGTCCTGACCATGTGAGAGGCTGCTGTGCAGCAGGAGGGGTGAAGTGCTGACACTGCACAGACACTGTCCTCTGCACACACAGAGGGGAAAGGTCTTCAGAAGTGCAGCTCCTCTTGCCCGTGCTCCCCTTGGCTGCACTCAGAAACAGCTGGAAAATGTCTTGCAAAGTGTTGGCTGTTCCTGGCATTCTTGGGAAGGCCAGAGTTTGACACTTGCTTCACAGGTTTGACAGCCCTCAGCGTCCTTCCAAGGACAACCCTCCAGTGCAGGTGGTGAGAGATGTTCAGCAGAAAGTTTTTTTGTGGAAAGATGTCATCTGCTAATGCTTAATTATCGCTATTTTTCCACAATAACCATGAATGCAGCACAAACCTCAGCCTCTGGCACACAGATGAAGAAAAGAAGAAACTCTAAGAAGAAATAAATTAACACTAACAACAACAAGGCAAACCAGAGACGTTCCTGAGCAAAAAGAAACACAAATCCAAGATGCCTCCCAGCAAAACCAATAGCAACACTATCAAGCTCAAACCTGAACCAGGCCGTCAAGCCCTTGCTCTGTGACCGCATCCAGCCATGGGAAATGATCCCATTCCCAGGGTAAGGAGCCCCTTGGGAGCATCCTCAGACTGGGATCCTTTGGGCTACACCAGTTTGCTGAGCAGCAAACTGGAGCAAGGCTCTCCCTGACCTCAGCTAACCCCTCGAGCAGCATCCCAGCCAAAACCAGCAGCTGGCATGAGCCAAAACCATGACTTCACAAGATCGTTTGAAAACCTTCACTGAGACAAAGTGCAGCAAGCCATGACAAGAAATTAAAAGCTGTGGATTAGTCCACAGAGTGCCCGTGAAGCTACAAGGAAAAAATGCTGCCATAGCAGTGCCAACCATTGGGGGAAATCTGAGTCAGCCCTGGGAGCTCAGCCTGCAGCAGGTGAGGGGGACCTGTGCTGGTCCTCCCCTTCACCCACGGCTCAGACCGAGCTGAAAAGGGCTCCAGGACTCCCAGGACACTGGACAAGGCTGCAGTGGACTCTTCCAGTGCTGCTCACGTGCAGCATTGCAACTTCTGTCTCAAGAGGCTGAGTCTGCAAATCAGTCTAACAGCCTGGGAGTCACTGCAGGGATGTTTGCACAAACCAGCCACTTCCTTGCATTAATTTCCTTGAATTACAAGTTTCCTTTCTCAATACTGGAATCCCTGATTGGTTTTATGTAACTGACCTATGTGTTATTTGCATCAGGACAATTTATTTCATGAGTAATATCATGGATTACGTGAGATTGCATCACGTTCTAGGAAAACATTAACGAGGCTCAATCCTGTCACTGGAGTGCTGCACTTCAGAAAGAGAAATACAGCTTTCTGCTCAGCCTGCCCCTTCACACTGTCAGCCATCTGGATGAGAAAGAAACCATTCTTTCTTGTGCTAAAGAACCTTTTAGGCACAGCAGTTCCCACCAGGACTTTGGCGTATTTACCCTGTAAGAGAAAGCCTGTGTCCCAGCAGCTCATCTTTCAATCACAAGCAGAGAGGGAGGATATTCCCAATGATACAGGAAGGGAACAGAGACTGAGGAAAATTCATCATTTTATTGTGCCAGGAGCCCAAGGGCAGCCTGTCACAGATAGGATGGCAGTACCTCAGTGTCACCTCCTCTGCACCACACCCCGTGCCTCACAGGGCCCCTACTCAATTTGTGGCAGTGTAACAGTCAAGTCAAACTGTTAAAGGAATGGAAGATTTCCATTTTCATGGTTTTAACATTTGCCTGTTGGTGCTTCTCCCATGTTGGTACCAAAGTGAAGAGCAGCAGCAGCAGCACAGGTGATTAATTCACCTCAGTCTCCCCTCCAGTAATGAGGGAGAGCAGGAGATCAGGAGATAGATACCCAAGGTGCTTCTCTTCATTAAGATTCATGAGCTAAACTAACAGGGCAGAAATTAACTGGAAAGGAAATAAGATTTCTCAAAGATCCATTTGATCTGAGACAAAAGGGAATCATTATATAAACAGAGCAATTACTCTAATTAAGGCTTCCCTCCATGAATCTCTCGACTGAATGCTGCAGCTGCTGAAAACAGTTTGGCTGCCTATTATGTAAGGCAAACAAACCCACGGTCTGGGGTGTCATCAGCCCTCAAACAAAGAAGAAGAAAGATGGTTCTATGGCTCTGTCTGTTAATGTCTGTATTATTTTTAATGACTGGAAGCCAGGAATATTTTTTTTGTTTGTTTTTAAATATAGAGCAGCTCATTTTGAGCCAGAATCATCTTTCACTCTCCTGGGCAAAGCTCCCATCAGCCTCCATCCCAGTCCTGCCAGGTGATGCTCACAAACGTGCCTCATTTCCCCATGCAAGAGCAATCCAGGGCTTGCACGTGAGTGGGTTACAGGAAGGGAGGGAGGCAGCACAGCCCAGTTACCTGAAAGGTGTGGTCAGAGAGCTGTCCCATGGAAGTCCTTGCACTCAGGGCAGCTCAGGCAGTGCCTGGTTGTGGGTGTGAGCCAGGCACTTGGAAGCTGGAATCCCCCTGACCCTCCCCAGGCACTGAGAGCAGGCCTGGAGTCACCGTGGCTCTCTCAAATGCCACCTGTGCTTCATCTGGGGATTTGCTCTGACTGCAGGCATCAGAGGCCACGTGGTGTTTCTGCTCCTCTCCTGCACACAGAGGGATCAATTGCTGGAAGCCCTGATTCCTACCAGCGCAGTTGTTGTGGTGCTGAGCCAGGATGTGACCCCACAGGGTGTGGGTACCCCCACAGTGCAGTCCTGCCTACACATAACTGGGAGCAGCTGAAATCCTCCAGTGCAAAGAAGGTCCACCAAGCACAGTGCCAAGGCTCAGGAGTGCAAGACTGCCCTGGAAGCATTTTAAGGAGAGAGGGGAGGAAGAGACAGAGTGTGAAATATCTGTTATCTCCTTTTCCAGATAAAAAGGGGAAGGGAGGTGAAAATAAGTCTTCAGCCCAGCTCCCTAAAAGCCAGAAGAATGTAACAATAAGCATGACAGCAGTCACATGTTCAATGTGCCAGCCCCAGGCAAGAAGGACAAAATGTCAGTGCTGTGGGTATTAAGCAGATAAATTTGATCTCGCTTTCCCCTGGTGCAGAAATGGCTGCTCGATGCTGCCCAGACAGAGCTTCAGGGAACAAGAAGGATTAACTGGATTGCAAACAGTGCTGAGCAAGAGAATAGCAAAATAAACCAAGGTGGGCTGACTAGCAAAATAAACCCAGGTGGACAGAGCAACTCCCATGTGGGACAGACACATCTGGCTCCAGATCTCCCCGTGGTGTAAACTGATGAGACTTTGCTGACTGCCACAATGAAATGCTGCCTGAATAGCTACAGACTTCCCCACTGTGCTGAAATCTACCTGTTTCCTTGCCTCTCCCCCCTCATCAACACTAATGCAGAATAAAAAGGCCACAACTATCAAGTGCAGTAGCCCCTAAGGATAATTAGTGATTTTTGACACTTATGCTTTTGGTGATTCTCTAATGAGTAATAATAAGCAGACACTAAATTCAGTCACCGGCTACATGGAATACTTGACAAAGGTTTTAGTCAGGGTGGCACCCCAGAAAGCTGTGCTTTCAGAGCTGAGGAGTCACCCCCACAGGGGTCACAGCTGCAGGGGCTGTTCAGACAATATCAAAACCTTGCTGCTGGTTTTCAATTACCACAGCCAGGCTACAGGTACAGCACAGGGCTATGCAGGTCCATTACTAAACCAATACATCAATCAGAGGAGCACAAACACGAAGGCAAAATGAGCATCACGCTTATTAACAGACTGGGAGCATGATCCCGCTCTCGTTTTAAGCTGGAGTAAAATCTCCCTTGGGTTGCAGGGGAAAACAATTAATCCTTTTCTGATAGTCCTGTCAAGAGGAACTGGGAATCTGTTACACAGCCCTGGGTGGTCTATTTACATAGGGTCAAGTACAAAGGGGACTAAAGTGCCCTGAACAAACCTGTAAAGTCCAATTAAGAGAAAAGAAAATACTTCAAAGGAGCTTTTTCTGTAGTCCTGGTTATATTTCAATTCTTTTAATTTTAAAGTTCCTGAAAGGACACAGCATGTCATAAAGTTCAAAGCTGGAGGGACGAGTAAGACCTGAAGCCCTGGATAGCCCAGTCAGTCAGAGCTCTGTTACCTCTATCACAGTGTGGAGACCTCCCAGTTAGAGGGACTGGCCCCTTCTGCCAGGGGCTGCATGGCCAGAGCTGGCCCCATCATTCCCAAATCCAGGCTGGACCCAGAGTCTCAAGGGAATCCTTAGGATTTCCCCCAAGACTGGATTTTAACGGGCTTCACCAAACCCCTTTTATGCGTCTTTAATATCAGTTTAGATATGGCAGAGCTGAGGAAGGAGCCTGGGCTCAGACGTGGGAATCGCTCCTTCCTGAGCACCAGGGAGCAAGGAGGGAAAAACAGATGGGGAAGACAATGTTGGCACTATGAATACACCTTCATTTTCCCCCATCCCTGGCAGGAAAGAGAAGGATGAGTCACAATGACATTCAAATAGGCTGGTTTAGGAGCTTTTTCTGAAGTGAATGTGAGCTTGCACGCTGCAGATTTTAACAAGAGGCCGATTTCAGCCTGCTGGAAAGCGAATGGGAATAGACCTAATGACTATTTCAAGGTGAATTTGGCCTTGGCAAGCTCTATACAGATATCTGTAGTTTTCTTTCAGAGTGAATTATTCAGAAGCATGGGACTATCACTGTGGGGAAGAGGAGCACTTGAGAAAGAGGTGTGATCAAACAACAGAAGAGATTAAAATCACTGAGAAAAGCTGTTTGGTGTTAGAGAATTAGGATGGAAAGAGTAAGAGACAGCAGGTTACAGATGTGGATGTGCAAGCTCAGGCAAAAGTGGTAAGAAGACAACCTGTGGTGGGGGGCACAGCCCTGTCACCTCACCACGGTGTGTTCATGGCAGAATTGGTCTAGGCAAAAGATCTTTTAAAACTGCAGAGCTCCTCCCCAGCTGGGAAACAACAATAGGCTCCAGAGCCCTGCTTTTGCAGCAGCGGCTGTGGAGCCAACCAGGAAATGCAAGATGAAAGCATTTCTGAAAAATAAAATAAAGGAAAAATGCGTACATAGATCCAGCACGGAGCTTCACAGAGAGATTCAAATATCAGCCTCATGCTGAAAGCCAAAGCTTAATCAAATTGTGCAAGAGAATTTATGGAGACTGCCAGCTCTGAAGAGGTGCCAAGGAGAATCATTTATTGGCATTTGAAGGCACTTTTAATATCTATCTGCCTTTTGTTAGCAGGCTTCTCAGCTCTGAGGATAAAGCAATGAGCTCATCCAGCTCCCTCTCTGATTTCAGTGGGTCCACCATCGTGCTGTCCCTTTTCCTTTTGAACTTAGCCTAAAAAATACATCTGGTTCATTCAGAAACAAGTTCATTCTGTTTATTCCAGCACTGAATGTGAAACAGATCATCTGCCTTTTCCCGTCACTTGGAAAGGAAGAACGTGGCCCAGATCTTCAGGATACAAATGCGAAGGGGAGACACAACGTGTGCAGAGTGATACAAGGGCACCATCAGCATCTGGCTGCCTCTTTTGACCCCTTGGAGATGTTCAGGAGAGGGCTGGGAAGCACAAACACTGGGGTTTGGTTGAGTTTATACAGGGGCCAAACTGACTGCCCAGGACTTAGGGAAAAGGTGAGGCATGAAGGCAGGAGAAAGCAGAGATGGTATGGGTGATGTGCTGAGGGAGGAGGCAGACACCTCTGTGGTATCTGAGCTGGTGACAACTACTCCTGACCTGACCTCCCCTGTCCAGAGGTGCTCGACCCTAAGCAACTGCAGAGTAGGAACAGAATAAACCTGTGCAAAGTCCAGAGGACCTCACCCTCCTGCTGATGTCAGGGACGAGCAGCTGCAGCAAGTAGGCAGCTGGGATCACCCACACCTCTCCTGAATTCAGACATCCTTGTCAGCGGTTTGGAAACAGCCCTTTCCCCTCCACTCCTCTGACACAGGAGACTGTTTGCTTTGATTATGTTAAAAAATCCACCTCTAAGTCTTCCTGCTGTAAGAGCTCCATCCCTTTGCCTCCTCTCCTCATCAAGGCATTTTTAATTTGCCCACAGTGGTGGGGCCAGTCTGGTTCAGCATTCACCACCCACAAAGCCCTTCTGAAAACAGGGGGTCCTCACCGAGGGTTTGGGCACTCAGGGTGGCACCCTTAGGGTGGGCAGTGCTCACTTTGCTTTCTCTCCCATAGTAAGCCCTGGATGAAGTGTTCCAGGGAATTTTCTGTTTTATTTGCATATGGACATTTCCAGTACTTAAAGGGAGCTCATAAAAAAGAGGGAGAGGAACTTTTTACACAGGCAGATAGGGACAAGAGGAACAGTTTATAACTGAGAGGAGAGATACAGACAGCTATAAGGAAGAAATTCTTGACCATGGGGTGGTGAGGCATTGGCACAGGATGCCCAGAGAAGCTGTGAATTATCCCTGAAAGTGTTCAAGGACAGGTTGGGCAGGGCTTGGAGCAACCTGGTCTGGTGGAAGGTTTCCCTACCCGTGGCAGGGGGGTGGAACTTGGTGGTTAAAGTCCCTTCCAACCCAAACCATTCTGTGATCTCTCCAACCTTTTCTTCTCAGCCCATTATGGTAAGTGCCTGCACAGCCTGGATCTCTAGGGGCTCTGCTGGAGCTGTTATCCTGCATCCAGCCAAACTGGACTGCTCTGTGCATTTGCCACATGGGACATGAGTAGCTCCTCAGTATTTCTTTGGAATGAAAACCTGGACTCCCCAGGGAGTCCTGGATTCAACTCATACACACAAACATAGCAATAAAATTTATCTCACTTTATCATCACTTAGGATTCCTGGAAAATGATGGGAAACACTGCTCCTTTTCATGACAAGGAGGGAAAGAGGAAGGTACCCTTCAAATACAGTTTTTCCTCACCTAGTATCAGCTTCAAATTCAGGGAAGAAGAAAATCTTACACACACACACACACACACTTTCCTAACTTCCACTAAACTTATTTCTACATATGTACCTGGGTGCGCCTAGGAAATCCCAACTCCCTCACCTTGTGGTCTGACAGCCAGAAACAAGTCCATAAAACACATGTTATCAGAGCAGGACCCTGCTCCTGCTGACCCACAGAGCACCACTCCCAGACAGGACAGCCCCCTGCAGTTAACCTGACAGTGCAAAGGGGATTTTACACAATTCTGCAAGAACAAAGTCTCAGGGGTATCTGGAGGGGGGAAAAGGAACTCAGTGACACAAAGCAGGAAAGAGTTCACCCAACCAGACCATTTGCCTTCTGAGTCACTTCCAGGCTCCTGTTCTCTAGAAAAACTGATCAAGTTTTTCTTTTGCTTCCTCGGTACCGTAGTGCTGATGCAATTTTTCTCATGCCTGCCCTAAGCCATGCTCCCCTCACTTTCCCACCCCTGTCATTCTTCACACTAATCCAGGGACATTTGGCCTCCCTGGTGCTGTTCCACCTGCGCAGAGAGAGAGCACAGGCTGCTAAAACCACAGCCAACTTCCTCCGCACCTTCTCTTTTTCTTGTCTGGTGTTTATTTTTCATACAAAACCCACTTGGAGGTGGATATAACCACTTCTGCCCACTCTCTTAACTCCAGTAGTGTTTTTCTCAAAATGCATGTCTTTAACCAGCTAGAGGAAGGACAGGCTTTAGTCTCATTTGTGTCCCCAAAATATAAAGCTACAGGCAAGGCAGCCTAAGCCTCACTTTCAGAGGGAGCATTTCAGCTAGGCCAGAAGTGTCTCAGAGCTCTCATTAAGACTGGGGGTGATGAGAAAAATGCCAAGAGACATCCTTGGCTTTAGCAAACTCAGCTGTGACAGGAGTTTGGAAATCCAGGGTGCAGAAGGCAGAGTAGTACTAACAATTCCTTAGGGAGATGCTGCTTTCCAGCTCCTGCTGTTACCAGGCTCTGAGGGTGAAAACATCTAAGCTGCAATTGCTCATCCAAATTTCCAAGCCTTTGGGCCAAGCACTGCTACTCAAGATCACCAGTCCATGGAGCGGCTCTGCCCTTCTCTCCTCATCTGAAACCACGCTCAGAAAGCAAAATCCCTGCAGCTTTCCCTGGGAATTTGTTTCCCATTACACCATCGACTTCTGAGACCTGATTTTCAGTGTGTCCCTCCATTCTCCCCTCAAGCTAAGCTGCCTGTGAGCCAGGCAGTGTGGCTGGATCGCATTTGAGAAAGCGAAACACGCTGCCAAAAACCCACCGCACTTATGGGAAGCAAGAGGATTGTATTTCATCTTGCAGTTCACTCAGCTGAATCCCAAAGCTTCAGGCTGCCTGGAAAGCTCCCCTCTCTGCTCCAGCACTTTTTGGTGGTGACAATCAACAAATACAGAATATTGATACACTGTAACACTGTAATCTCTAGCTGTGCTCTCCCCCTAAGAGATTTGGTGCAGCAGTCTCTGCTCTCTGCACGCTCACACAGTCTCCCCCTCACAGTTTCTCCATGATCAGACCCTGGTGACTGCACTGTCAGCCAATGGCAAGGAGCATTTGAAAGAATTTATTTGACACACACAAACCCAACAGCTCCTTGTAACTGCCACAAACTCCTTGTAACTGCATTCAGGTAGGGCAATGGAGAAATCTTTTTCCTTTAGGAATTAAAATAAAAGCAAAACTTAGGTCTTCGAATAAGCTGAAGTGGTCTGAAACCATTCAGCAGCAATTCTCCTCTTCGGCACTTTTATTACTCCTACAAGCAAATGCATGCCCAGTTTGGCTTGCTCACACAAGTAGAGGAGAGCTCAGTCTGAGACCTCTCCTCATGACTTGAAGCATCTGAATTCCCCAGTGACACATTCAGACAGGACAGGGTACACAAGTGAGATGCTCAACTTTCCTCCTCTGGGAATATTGACTCCCTCAAACCCTACTGATTTACCTCTGTCCTACTCCCTCCCCAGCCCCTCCAGGGGAAATTACAAGAACACACACACACACATACACACACACGCACAAAAGAAAAAAAAAAAAAAATTAGAACAGGAAACAGATAAAAAGGGTATTTTTTTTTTTTTTCTGGAGCACAAATATTTCTGCTTTCAATTCTATACAAAGTCCCAGGGCACTGAGGTTAGTTTTGTTTTCCTTGTTACCAGTGTTCACAACCCCTCCAGGAACACCCAGTGACGTAAATGAGGTCCTAAGAACATAGTTTTGTTACTGTCAAGAAACTGCAAAGATGAACAGGGTGCAATCTCCAGGAATCGTGTGGTTTCTGATGGGGGGAAATCAGTGAAATGCAGCTGTGCAAAACGAAAGCCAAATGAGGCAACAGCATCTGTGAAATGAGTATTAAAACTTGCTATCCTTGCTTTAAATGAAGCTCTTCACAAAGGCAAATGGATCAAGTGCTTTCTAAACCCAGATATATCTATTTGTAAAGCATCTCTAAGCACCTACACCAAAGTGCACCTTCTTAGCAGAAGAATTTGATTTTCATTTCAGAGCTTTGTACCATTCAAACATGGTGAATTCTCACTAGCCCTGCTCAAGGTTAGAGACCAGAACTTTTAGTAAGGGGATAATCCAGTTATTAAGGCTACTAAGGCCTTAGCCTGCAATACAAGAAAATCCAGGTTTAATTCCCTGATCTTCCACGGGCTTCCCATGCCATGTAATTACTTACAATCATTTATGTCACTGAAGTAGCTGGATGCTGATTTTCCAGAGCTCTCAGCATCATGATTAGAAAGCACTGTCACATGTTGTAATGCATTAATTTCAACAGTCACAGCTCTAAATCAGAGAGCTCAAGTGCATGTTTTGTTAGAGAAAAACAAAATAGCAATTAGAAAATGCTCATTCAGTCACAATGCTGCATCTATGAGAAATACGAGCATCAGAAGTGTGTGTAAAAGAAAAACTACATATTTAGCAGTTGAAAATCTACCATCTGTCTCAAAAAAATCCAGGTTCATCACTCTGTTATACTAACACCTAAAAATACTGACCAAACATTACCAGTGCACTGAAAATGTAATACCTCAGCAGTGATAACATCTGTCATCATTCAAAAGAAATCAAAGTGTCTGTGGCTTCTATTTTAATCTAGGGCCCCCAGACAATCTCTTGACAGGATGTTTCTTTCCTGTTACTAAAGCCAACATGCTCTGATGCTTCTTTAGAACTCAGTGTAAGAAGGAAAGGAGGAAAGAAGGAGCTCTTCCAGCTCTTGAGCCCAAAAGCAGCTACTGTGAGGCTGCAGAAATTCAGCCTGTAGCAAACCATCACCAGTGCTGTGAAATAAGCTGCAACAATCACCTCCAGGGAGCAGAAACACTGAGCAACTGAAGGTCCAGTAAACATCTCAGTTGTCAACTCCCACTAGTTAATCCCAAGACTCCTGGTGAATACCCCAAATTTCAGCCCTTTTCCCCAGAGCAGACACAGTGTAGTGCTTCTCTTGAGCAGTGCACAGGCATTTCAGAGAGGCAGTTTTGATTTCATTTGTTTGTCACCAGCAACACATAAAACAACCGAAAAGCAGAAGGGCTGGAGAGGAGACTTTTTCAGGCAAGGAACCAGCAGTTACTGAGCTGACTGGGTTTTGGAGATGCTCAATGTTCACACAGCATTCTATTTAAATTCTCAGCTCCCTCCTCAATTCTGGCCCCCTTCCTCCAGTGTCTCTCATCATGTTCCTTGTCTGTTAATCACAGAAGGGACCTTAAGCTGTTAAAATTTGGGCTCTGAACACAAACAAGAGCAGCCTGTGGTGACTGCAGATTGCACTGGCTGTTTCTGGGAGGCCCTATCAGAACGAGGAAAACACTTCATTTCATCAAGAGGCTAAAACACAAATGATATTTTATTACACCCTGAGATTCCTGTTCTGACAAGCATCTACATGACCACATTTTACCTCCATCTCATAATTATGCAATATAGCTGCAACAAATCCACTCCTCTAGTACTTGTCACTGCAGAAGAGGAATTAGTACTTAAGAGGTACTTAGGAGTCCCAGTTCAACCACATAAACGCTGCTGCAGAAGCTGCAATGAGTCTGAAGTTCATGTTTATATTTAAAATACAGAGTGAGTTATTTCCCAAACCCAAGAGGGCCTCCAGCATCACGAACAATCAATTCTGAGCACAACCTGTGATTTCAAAGCTCCTCTCACTCCTCCGGGAGTGGATTTTATTGTCGGTTGATTTCTGTGAAATTTATCAGATGCAGTTTCAGTTATGGGAAGTATTTGCTTGACTCACATACCACAGAAACCCTGCAGCAGAAAATCTGCAGATTTTTCACTACTAAAATCTCTCCTTTTTTCCCTCAAATGGTCCCATCATTGACTACCCTATTCTTATGGGTCAGTGCTCCATGAGTTTCTATAAATTACTACCTTATCCAATTATTTCTTCGATCCTCTATTACCATAATATTTACTGGTATCCACTCTTAAATGCATCTTCGCCCACAGTGCTTTCTCAGGAAAAGGGAATACTCTGATCCTTCTCTTTCCAAAAGGTTCTTAGAGATATTTGGTGATGTGATGAGGACCAGAAAGAAGTCAGTAGCAGAACAGCCAAGTTAGGTCCCCCAGTTCATAGTTTCACATTCTTGTCATAGAATTGCCTTTTGATTCCTTACAGAAAAGCCAGGCAGGTTCAGTTCATTAGGCTCACACACAGGCCAAAATCTTAAAAACTAAATTCCTGTGTCACAGGCAAAGATGTGAGGCACATGGATAAAAGAACTCATGGAAAAAGTTAGGAATACGTGGCAGGACAAGGACAGAGTGTCGCCAGCAACAGCCTCCTCAAACTTTTTGCTGCACAGCTCCAAATTTTTTTTCCTCCCAAACACACAAAAATCAAACCCCTGTCTTTGTATCCAGACAGGCAGCAACCCTGGGGGATGTTGGCATTACCAGAGAGGATTATCAGGAAGCCTTCACTTCTTGGCCACATGGCTGCTACTGATTAAACCCTGTGTTTACCTGCTGCTTCTGTTCTGGAAGACAACCACACAGTGTCAATCATTAAGCAAGCAGGGGAATGCCCAGACACACCCCCAGGCTCACACTCTGCTTGCCAAGTTGGCTACTAAACCATATAAAGGCCATAACTATGCAAACATACCTAAGTGTGGCAGGATGTTCTTTCTGTTTACTCTCCAATCCGAGATAAGAGGAGGGTGAGGGTCAGGGTCTCACACGATTTCTGTGTGCCAATACCTCGACCCTGCTCTCTTTTGATGGAATTAGGCTGGCAAAAGAGAGGAGAGAGAGCGAACAGCCAAAGGAACTCACAGCTTTGAGGATTGCCACTGCATCCTGCTGGAGCCACGTTGGGTAGACGACTTCATCATTCAGGATGGCCTCGAAGAGGTCGTCCTCGTTCTCGGCCTCGAAGGGCGCGTGGCCGCACAGCATCTCGTACAGCAGCACCCCCATGGCCCACCAGTCCACATCGGGGCCATAGAGCATCTCCTGCAGGATCTGCAGCAAAGACAGGAAAGAAACACCAACCCTGAAGCTTCATCTCGGAGCAGGGCAGGAAAGAAGGGTTTGGGAACAGCAACACAGAAGCGCTCTCTGTTAGGCTGGTGGATGTCCAGGAGCATAAAGTGATCTCACTCTGGGAACCCCCAGATCAGCACATCAGATGCTTTAACCAGAGCTGAATGAGCTTGGCTGGGTCACTTGGGAAGCAAGCCCTTGGAATGATGCTGGGGCTGAGCTGCAGGAGAAGGGGCATTGCAGCAAAACTGGCTGAGCCTCAGAAGCAGCTGAGCAGCCACGTGTGTGAGCCGACATCTCCTCCTTCCCTTGGGAAGAAAACACCTACCTGACTCCAACAGCAAGGCTTTCAGCTGGAGGGGGGACGCAGTGTGAGTGTGGGAGAATGGTGCAAACATCAACCACAGACGCAAATTCAATTGTGTTGAAGGATGTGAAGCCTTGTTGGAACATCTGGCAGCATCTGGAGGGCAGCTGTTCCTTAAAGAGGTGTTTATTAATTTTGTAGTGAGATTGGGGAACGGCAGGGAGTGTGAGGAGGTAGAAAAAGGAACTGTGCAACGAAGGAGAACTCAATCTCCTTTCAAATCACGCCAGGACAGGATCTGTATGTGCCTCTCAAGATTTCTGCAGCTGTATTTCCATTTTTCACCTCCCATTTTCTAGAGGAAAATAGAGGCTTATTTTGGTGCATGTAGCAGCCTGAAGATTTACTCATTCTTTACCTCACAAGGGACTGATAATAGATCTAAGGAGGAAACCTTGAGCTCAGCAATCAAATAAGGCAAAGCCAAAGACACTGGAAGTTCCAAAGCTAACCTACACACTTCACATTTTCCTGACCAAGGAAAGGTTTCCTGTACCTCTGGAGCGATGTAGTCTGGAGTGCCACAGAAGGTGGCTGTGGTGATGCCATCGTGAATGCCTTCTTTGCACATCCCAAAGTCTGCCAGCTTGCAGTGCCCCTCGTAGTCCAGCAGCACGTTGTCCAGCTTCAAGTCCCTAAAATGAGAATCATTCAGAGTCACTGCGTGCTTGGAGCAGACCCACACAGATGCAGCCACCATCCCAGGCCTCGGAAGCTCAACCTGCAACCTGGACAAACCTCATCATCATAATAAAAACATGCAGGAGAGGTTTTCTTTTGCTTCATCTCTTACAAAAAGCAGGGAGGAAAAAGTATTATTCTGCCAATGGCATTTAATTCAGGCAAGCACTGCAGGAATTTGCCCACATGGGTTTCCAAACACACCACAAGCCTGGCTGGCAGGATTCCTGCTCCTTTAGCTCTGGGACTTGCTGGAGAAGAGGTTGCAAGAGCTGTCAGATTGTGTAAGGATGATGCAGCAAAATGGTGTGCACAGGCCACACTCTGATTCAGCAAGGCTCCGCTGGAGCAGACACTGGAGCTGGGGAGCAGAGCAAGGCCTCTGCAGAGGGGAAGCACATTCCCTGTTCTCCTGAGGTGCTGGGGCTTCAGTTCCAGATCTCCTTGTTATCAGCCTGACTGATAAGCCCCATCTGGAGCATTATCCAAGAGGAGAGAAGAGAGAGAAGAAGAGAGAAGAAGAAAGAGAGAAGAAGAAAGAGAGAAGAAGAAAGAGAGAAGAAGAAAGAGAGAAGAAGAAAGAGAGAAGAAGAAAGAGAGAAGAAGAAAGAGAGAAGAAGAAAGAGAGAAGAAGAGAGAGAGAAGAAGAGAGAGAGAAGAAGAGAGAAGAAGAGACTCCCTACTGACATCACACCACATGGGCAGGGGGAATCTTTGGGTAGCACAGGATGCCTCCATCATAAGGCAAAGTCTTAAAGTCCTCCCAGCTGTATCAATTCCAGCAGTGCACCAATAAAAGCAGTGAACATCCCCCACAGCACTCACTGGAGCAGGGATCTCCTAGTCAGGTGTCACAAGAGACCAGCAGCCCCACAAACTGCAGGAGGACATCTTTTCCAGTCTGTCACCTCTAACAGGCTGGGAGCTCCTCATTGAAAGCAGAGCTGCCAAAATGACAGAGCCCTAAAACAAAGCTGATCAGCTTGCCTGACCTTGAGATTGCCCATGGGAATAGCCTGCAGCCAGGAACACTACCAGGAACACAACTGGAAAGCACAGGGTCATCTGCAAGCTTAGGCAATGCCTGCCTAAAAATACACCAGCTCGTAGCACCTCTGCTCTGCAGCTGCCAGACGAGCTCCAGGCACCACTGCAGATGCAGGAGAGGAGCTCTGATGGGAGCTCTGTGCAGCACAAACAGGTCACAGTTCATTTTTTGAACTGTCTCAGGTGTTGGCTCAAGAGGTGCCCAGAGCTGTCACAGCAACATCATGACAAAGCCACCTCCACAGTCATTCTGATGCCCACATCAGGATCAAAACACTAAATACATTTTAGGGTCTCAGAGTCCCTTCATGCTGGATCTTGATCCATTTTGCCCTTTGGTTGGATATCTATTTCCCTGGGAAGGGGGAGCTGTAAGGAGGGTGGTAACAGAGGAGGTGACATCTCCATATCAGTATAAAAACATATGGTTGAGCTGAAATCTGAATTCAGTTTGATCCTGCTCATCCTCCATCTATGACCCTAAAGGGAAATTCAGGGGGTTGATGGCTTTGTTGTGCATTGGCATTTCCACAGCCCATGGGACTCCAATCAGCTCTCCCTCAGCTACACTGCTGCACTGGAAAGATCAAGGACACATTGTGTAAGACAATCAGAGCCACATCCTCTCCTAAAGGGATAAGGAAAAGTATTCTTAGCCTCTTTTGAATGGATGGGAAAGCGAAGGATGGAAGTTAAGAAATTTGCCCATGTTCCCCAGAGACGAGGCTGAACACCAGCTTCCTGAATTCCAGCTCGGATCTTAATCACACGCATCCTCTCTCTTCAACTTTAAGATGGCTTGGCAACACAAGCCAGCAAAAAGCCTTCTGCAACTCTGCTGCTCTTCTCAGCGGGGCCCACGAGGTACCCAGTGAAATTTGGGTGCCAAGGACAGTGCCCATGCCTGTCTCACACTGCAGTGTTTGCTCTGGGTGGGATGCTCAGCAGGAGACACTTATTTTTTCCCCTCTGAGAATCACAAATGATGGCTGAGGTGTGTGGGCAAAGGCTTGTCCTGGAAAGGCTTTAGGTGAGCACAGGGAGATGTTTGTGTGTAGTTGCCCACGACAGCCCGTCTTCAGCAGTAGTTTACAGCCAAAGCTCCTGTTGCTCTTCCCCGTGGTTAGTGGCAGGGCAAGGGAGCCCTGCAAGCATGAAGGCAGGCCTTGTTTTCAGGAATCTGCCACGATGTGGCTGAAATGCACAGTTTATTCTTGGCTTGGGTTTAAACACAGCAAACACCTTCTTGGTCCTGGGCGGTGCTGACTGTTGTGGTGTGGCCCTAAAGATACAGCTGGAAGGGGAATTTTGGTGAACTCGTTTGGAGATCCCTCTAGCTAACCTCCTCCTGTTCCCTGTGACATCCACCATGACCTGGAACGCTTTGGGAATACCTCAAAATACACCATCCTTACACCTGAGCCAGCAGAAGCACAGGCAGAACGTGGACGAGTAGAGGCAAGAGACAGCCATGGGGCTGGGCCAGCTCTGCTGACATGTCACCAGGGCACGCTGCCACTTTCCAGCCCCACAGGCCATGCTGCAGAAGTCCCAAATCCCTGTTAGCCGCACAGTGCACCACGCTCATCCCAGCTCTGAGATGGCAGGAGTCCTGCAGGTGCGAGAGTGCTGCGCTGGCTGTGTCCTCCCAGAGAGCCTCTATCTCTAAAATTGCCATTGAATTTAAACTGCCTGCCTCTCGCTGGGTAAGCATAGTTTTAACCACACGAGGCAAAGCTCCAGCCCTTGGCTTCTCCACACTTGCACGTTAAACCCATTAACAGTGTCTGTTGTCTCCTCCTGACTTCTGTCCAGCAGCGTGAAACCCAACACTTGCATTTTCTATTTTCACGTAACCTGTAATGTGACGTTACTCTGGCTCTCACTTGCTCGGGCCCTTGGCTACGTGCAGATCATTTCAGAAGAGGACCTCCCATGACCACAGAAGGCTGCTCAATGCTCTTTTCTGGGCAAAGTGACAGGAGACCATCCTACACTTCCCTCTCAGAGCAGGTCTTGTGGGCCAGCACAGCAGCAGCCCCAGCCATGGGCTCCTCTGGAGCCTGCTCTCTCTGGCTGCCCCATAAGATAATTCCCTGGGAAAGCTGTGGTTTGAGCATTTGTCCCAAGCCATCGCAGCAGTTGTGAGCTCTGAACTCACTGCTTGATGCTGACAGGTCTCCCCACGCACCAAGCCCCGCAAGCCGGCACGGCCACATGAGAGGAAAAACACTGACAGTTCTCTGAGATTTACAAGGAGCTCCTCATTTTCGCAGCAAGGATTCCGGGAAGCTGATGAAACTGGAAGCCATCCAGCTCAGAAAGGCCAAATCTACCTCATTTCCTTAATACTTGCATTTTCCATTCAATATTTTTAGCAGTTCCATGAAGCAGTAACGGCAGAGAGGTTTTCTGAGGCTGCGTTTCTAAGGTCCGGCTGAGGTTCTGCCTTTCACTGGCAAACCCTCCCTGGAAAACAGGCTTCATCCTGACTCAGAAAAGGCTGTCTTTGTCCTCACCCTCAGCTATGGCACACTGGCTTAATGGCCTTGTTTAGTCTAGACCCAGAAGAAACGACAAAATGAGCTGCTTCAGTGTCACTCACTGCGAGAGGTGTTCTTTGCACATCTGCTGCATTCGTAAAAAAAAAAAAAAAGAAAAAAAAAATTACAATTGCAGATGATCTGGTCCTTTTCCAAAGCATCTATCAAATGCAATTTCCCTGCAGCACGGAGTTTTTCAGGGAATGTGTGTTCTACACGTACCTGCCACTTGCTCTGCTCTGACCATGTCACTCCAGATGCAGAAACTGTATTGGAAAGGATGAACTTTGGTGGCTTTTTCCTTTATTTATTTATTCCTTCATCACCCTGTTGTGGTAAGGGGCTGTACATGTAGTAAGGATCCAGAGGAGTAAGGGTGGCAAACACTGGCTTCCTGCCTCCCCTCAAGGTTATCCCAGGTTTGCTAATCTCAAAGGTCTAGTTTAAAGCTCATTAAAGCCTGGTGTTCCCATCTCAATGCAAATCACTCAGTTGTGAAAGCTGTGGGTGCCAGACACAAAGGTAAATGTGGCTAACATAAAACTTCAGCCAAATGGTTTTCAAAAAACACAAAATGAAAAACAAAATCCCCAGACCTGAAATTAGCTGAATGAGTGACTTTGGCTTTTCTGAAGGGGAAAACTTTCCCTTTAGACACTCCTTGAAAACACTTTTGGGTGAGCAAATGCACATTCAAGTCCCTTTGCAAGCAGGCATGAGATTTTAATTTTTCTCTACCTCTTCTGCTGAAGTAATTTTACTTCAAAAAAATACTGCAATCTCCATCATGATGCAGAAAAATGTGTTTCTATTGCCTGCTCTGGTAGCCAATGTAATATACATTTCCAACTCCTGCTCCAAAAATATTGTAATTTCTTTTTTTAATGAAGGAACTTCAACAGAGGAGAGTGAAAGATGTACAACCTGAAGAATAGCACAGTTGGTAAGATAGTTAAGGAAAAGGCATGGTTTCCAAGTTGGAGGCTTTGCTCCAAATACAGCGGACAACAGATTTAAACCCATACTTTGATTAAATAAGGAGGAGAACAGATGGAGGTCTCAGTTTTATGTAAAGCTCTAAATACTCATGTGAAGCTGATAATGTTTCCCATTTTCCATTGCATTCATAAGGAACATCCAAACGAAAACATGTCATTTTACCTAAAGCCAATGCTCTCTTGACTTGTAAAAAAAAAAAAAATTAATTGCCTTTAAAAAGCCTTAACATTTATTTTGGGCCCAGAAAATTATTTTATATCTTTCTTTCCATACTAAAATTTGGATACTCACTTAGGAAACTCCAAGAAAATAATTATTTTCATGAATCTATTCCCACCAGCTTTGGACTAGGGATCTCCACATTTTGTCCCCAAGATTTTATACTGCTTTGGGAATTAAGGACATTTCTACTGTAAGTCCTGGGATGCGGAGAAATTGCTTATAAATTCTTTCACAGAAAATGGTTCACATCTCCCACATTTTTCTAGTAACAACCAAGCATTATTTATTTATATGATCAAATAAGCTTTTATAACCAGAAACTCATACTCTCACGGCCCCAAGGAAGAGTTAAGCCTGTCCTGGGCAGTGGAAAAGCTGAGTGGCAGTAGTAAATAGAGGCGGAAGCTGACACCTGCAACATATTCTACCCGAGCTAAGACATAAAAACCCAGACTAAGAGGCTGGTATTTGCTTAGGCACATCTTTAGGGCAGGAGGAAACACTGAAATCACAAATGAAACACCAGGTTACTGATCTTTGATAAAGGGAGCCACAAAGCAGAGATCAGAAAAGGATCAAGCTGCACCGAGCTGGAGAAAACCAATTGAAATCCTGAGTTTTGCTGCCAAATAAAAAGAGGTAGGACACTGTTGTTACCCAGCATATAACCACTGTGTGGACATTGCAGGCTGAGATGGAAAGTGTTGCTTTACACACCTGCAGCTTCCCAACACAATCCCTAAAATCCCATGGGATTTAGTCTGTGCGCCCCATCCTCCCCAGCACCGCACGAAGTAACGTTGAAACACACAGCGACTGCAAAACATTACTTCAGCTCGTTGCTTCCTTGAAAAACATTCCTTTGGGTAAAGAAAACGTTTCTTTTGGTTTCCAAACAACCTCTGAGGTGAAACCCGCCCAGACCACTGTCAGCCACACAGACAGCCTGGCTGCAGCAAACTGCAACCTGCAGCGCAGCGTAACAGGACAGAAATGAAGGGAAGATCTCTCCAGATATTTGTAATTCCTAATTACCAGAAACTGGGAGTGAAACATAGCAAGTGCCTTTCTACACTGCCCTAACAGCCAGAAGTTGTTTTCAAAAGCTGACCAGACTTAAGTGTTTAGGGACTGCAAATACAGCCACCACGGCTCCGGGTTGACCTTCTCATTTCTCACAAACAAAGCAATAGCAGAAATGTGATATAATGATTCAAGGATCCAACTCAGACTCGGTAAGAAGTACAAGTAAGTGAAACTCCACTGAAAAGCAAATTAACAGCAGACAGCTGCCTGTCCTTGCTGGCCATGGGAGCCAGAGGAGGCTTGTAGGAAAGGTCCATCCTACAGGCACCTCAGAACGTGAGCAGTGCTCCAGCCAGGAGCCCAGCACCATTCCTGGGGCTCTCACAGCCTCATCCCACCACAGCACATCCTGCAGACTCCACAGACAGCTGGGATGGGGAATGTGGCAGAATACAAGAGCCTCCTGCCCTGTCTCTGCTTCACCCAACCCGCCCTGCTGGCACAGAGAGCACAGAGCTTTGGAAATGCTCTGCATCCATGCATTAGGATAAAGGCGTGATGGATTAGGGATAGTCAGCCTCCAAAGCAGGCTCCACCTCTCTTGCAACACAAGACGTTACGGAGTGATGCAATATGGACTCAAATCCGCGGTCAGACACAGCACTAGAACATTCTGAAAACTCTCACCACAGCACATGGCCAAGGACTGCCCTAAGGGCAAGGTCAGGAGTGTGTGAATTAGCCCAAGACAGATCCTCACACCTGCATCTGTGCTCTTCAAGATGTCCAGAGGCACTCAGTATCAGTCTTGCACACTCACAGGGTCAGACTAAACAGACTGGCAAGCACTGTATCCAGAAGTGCTCTGTTATTATTATATTGAAGTCAAGCAGCCCTTCAAGCACAAGGACAAGTTTCTGCAGGCAATCTGAAATTGAAATTAAGGCAGCACCATGGGGTTTTTGGCAGAGATGGGCTGGCACCCAGCGGTGCTGGCTGTCCATCTGCCCGACCCCTTCCTGCCTGCAAGGGCTCCCTGGAAGCAGCTCCCAGGCCCACATCAGAGCACTGGCCCTCTCCTGCTCAAGCCCAGGCTGCTGCTCTGAAGACAAAGCAGTGCCCAAGGCACTGACTTCTCTTACAGCACAGGAGATGGCATCACCCAGCATCCAAGACCTCTCTGGTGGTTTGAAGCACCAGCACTCCCACCTTCCCTCCCTCTGGGCACTTCAGAAGGGCGCCTGTGGAAGCTGAACACAATTACTGACAGGATTTCATTGCTGCTGAGATGAGCAGGCGTGATTCATCCTCCAGTTAAAACAAGAGTGGTAGGCTCCAGTATAAAGGCAGAGACAAAAAAACCCTGGGCATACCACAGGGATATACCTGGGAGATCATCACAGAGCTTCCCCCACGCTGGTGGTAGAGATCCAGTGGGACCTCATGGGTGCTCTGAGTCCCTCTGGGGTCAGGCACACCTACAGGCTCCCCCTTTACGATACCCACAGCAGCTGTAAAAGGGCTGATGACAGTGTCCAGAGGCAGCTTTACAAGGGCAAAAAGACATGGGGGGCATGTGAAATGGGGCAGCCACGAGCCAGAGCCATTACTGATGAAGCACAGGCATGCTGGAGGTTGCCACACTGGCACAATCCCAAAGATGGCACAATCCCTATAACGCGTTCATACATCCAAATTGGTGTGCGTGCATTTTTTACAGATACTTTTATGTAATCTATATATTATTTGCTGCACTTTCATGTGGGACTCTAACCAGGAAAGAAGAGCCACACTTGAAGTGTTTCCCTGAACCCCACTGACTGCAGGAAGGGGAGACGTGGACCCGAAAAGGCTTTGTGTGCAGCTTTTGGTATGGATGCCACACGCTCCCTCTCCGGATGAGCTGCCAGCCTAGTCCTGTGATAGACTCCTCAGTCCCACTGGGCAGCAGCCCTGGAATTTGCTGGCCCTGGAACATCACTTGCTGAGTTGCTCTCAACAGAGCTCCTATTTTACCACTGCCAGAAAAAGAGGGGAAAAGGAAAATAAAAAAAAAAAAAGGAAAAAAAAAACCAAAAAAACACCAACAACCACAATGCTTCTTTTTGTGCATCCCATTGCCTGAAATCTTCAGAGAAGGCACACAACGGACTCAAAACCCAAATACAGGAATGAGAATCAGGGGACTGATGGAGCCAGGAGAGGTTAAGAAGCACAAGCCTGTTGTGTCACTTTGACAAAAATAGATCAATGTTGATTCAAAGCCTGATATGGAAATTAAAATGAAATCAGGTTTGTGCCCGCAGCACAGCATGGCCTCAACACTGCAAGATGGAGTGAGAGTTATTTATCCAGGATTAGTCATCACCAGCTGCCCACAGCCCACCACAGGGGCTGCTGAAGGCCCTGTCCCAGCTCCAAGCTGTCCTGGTGGCATCAGGGTTGGCCCTGTGCTGCTTGAAAAGGCTCCTCCTTCCCCCAGCACACAGCGACAGGTCCCCATTTCACCTCTGTGTGCCACTGAGCCTGCCCTGGGGGAATGAGCCAGCAGCCCACACCAGAGTGACCCCCCTGCTCATCCCACAGCTGCCATGGAATCCACCCTGCCCACACCCCAGTCTTAGGAGGAATAACTCGCTCCTAGAAATATCAAAGAAAATAAAAATAAAGGTGTCCCTAGCCATCAGGATGATGTGTGCAGACTGCCTCTGGCACTGGCTTGGGCAGCAAACCAATCTATGCTGGTGCTAGCAATGCCAGCAGGGCTCTGTGGGAAGGACACTCCTGCCTGGAACCTGTAAATCTGGTCAGGCAGACTTCTCCACATTCACCTGATATAGATAAGGTTAACTTTACTCTGAGCCTGGCTCTAAATCCAGGGAAATTGGTGAAAAAAAAAAAAACCCAACTCCTGTCAAGTTCACTCAATATTGAAACAGGCCCTGAGGGGAAAAAAACCTCAACAACTTAACCTTATTAAGGCTCTGAATTACAGATCCAAATTTATAAAGCTAAGGCTATAGGTGCTAATCTCCTTTCTATAATGGAATAAACAAAGCTGAAGGCAGAACTGTATTTTTAGACAGGATTTTTAAAAGCATCTTGCTTTGGCCTGTAGATTTCCACTGCCGAACTTACTATTAACTTTTGAGGGAGCATCCGTGCTGGCCCAGAGTGGCTGCTTTTGAAAATCTCACTATCTGCACTGAATTTTTATGCACAGAGCAAAAGAACAGTCTCCCTGCCAGTGAAACATTGTGGGCACAAAGCACACAGCCTCCCACTGCTGCACAGGAGGGTGTTCTGCCTGGTTCCCCTTGGAACAAACTAATGAATTTCTGAGGAAATGCTGTCTTGAGAGCTGTTTCTTAAAAAAACCCTAAACTGACACCATCACTGATATAATTGGCTCTTTTTTTTCCCTAAGACTCCAGGGAACCTTTGGGCAAACACAGTGCTTTTCTGATTGCTCTGATCTCTCTGCTCTTGACCACAACTATCACTTAAATATAAAATGGAAATAGGAGCCTAGAAGATGGGTCATTATCCCAAGATTTTATTTCTGATTTCATGTGGATTACTGCTGTTCTTCACTCATTACAGGTGATTCACCCAGAGCTGTGTGAAGCCCAAGGATCCTGGATAAGCAGGGCAGAGCCAGGTGGAATTCCTGGCCGGACATGCTGAGCTCTCTGCAGTCCCACTCTGCCTCCTCCCAAGCTGCCTGCGTGCAGGAACCACTGTCACTGACCTCTGTGCCAGGCCAGCAGGGACAGACCAGATCCCATGTCACCCCAAATGCCACACAGCATCAAACAGACCCCAAACTGCCCAACAACAATGCTGGCTGGAGTTATCCCCAGGTCACATCAGGTAATTAACCCTGACTGTTCTCACTGAGTCTCATTGGTGCGGGCTCCTCTTCAGCTGGCACAGGAGAGCAGATGCTTTCCCAAGCCACTTCAGGCCCTCTAAATTTAGC
Organism: Hirundo rustica; assembly: GCF_015227805.2. Lineage (NCBI taxonomy): Eukaryota > Metazoa > Chordata > Aves > Passeriformes > Hirundinidae > Hirundo > Hirundo rustica. The sequence continues at coordinate 5,945,717 of NC_053455.1, read as the reverse complement.
TGACAAGGCTACCCAAGTTCCCCAATTCAGTGCCTGAGGTGGCTGCCTGATTGCTAGCAAAGCAGCAGTAACTCGGAGCAGGAGTCAAGTGATGCTCACCTGGCACGGCTGCCAGGCACAAGGAGCTGCCAACTGCCTCCTTCCGGTCATGTAGGAAACAAATGAACCACAAAATGAAATAAGCACTGTCTCCACTGACCCCATCATGAAAAAGAAATAGAAATGGGACATGAATGAGAAAGGTCTGTCTTAATACTGCTCAGCCCTTGAATTTTTAGCACATTCACACATCAAGTCCCTGCAAGTCCCTTTGGCCTCTGCAATGTGTGACCACGGAAAAGGATATCCAGGGTACTGTGTGTCTATCTGGAAACATGCCTCTTGGCATTTTCAAATTTTACTATTTTAGCTGTGGAAGATCTGAAACTGTCAGGTCCCTCTTGCTTACACAGGCTCCAACTATATATCTATCTTGCTTATAAATCCCTTTGGTCAGGAAGAAGACACCACAATCCCCCACTGAAACTTATTTCTAGTCTAGGGAGACAAGAAACATCAGGCAAAAACCTTGGTGCCTCTTACTGAGGCACCACATCAGATCAAACTCAGAATTACAGATTTTCTACCTAGACCTCCCATGTTCACAACACAGGCCACAATTGCACAATACATATTTTCTATGACAACAAAAAATCAGTCAACTTGAAGGCAAGGTGATTTTCAAAAAACTCCTTGTCTGTGCTCACTAAAGTTACACCCAGGTGACATCTAAAGTGCACTGTTTTCTACCTCACGCCCTCATCAAAGTTTAGCATTCTCCACCTACAAGGCTGTATTTTTATTTTGTGGCAAGAAAGCAGTTCTTAATGTTATTGACAATTCCAGTGGGTTCAGCCATCAAGTACTTCAAACTCATCTCCACAGTCAAGAACTGCTGCTCTCAGATACTTTCCCATGAATAAATAATTGATTGAGGACTAATGGAAAACCACGGAGGCTCAGGGAAAGCAGAATGACTGTCCTGGCCTGAGAAAAAGGAATAAAAAGGGCATTGTTTTCATACCAATATGCTGAAGTGCATCACCCACAACAGACACATTAAAGCTAATGAACCCCTGGAAGTTTTCTAGATGGATTTGCAGACATGGAGCAATAGATGGCCCATGTCCTCTCTGCACTTTGGGGACATAATTTGTAAGTTTACCTGTCCTCCATCTCTGTTCTCAAACAGACTTCACAATGCTTTACTTCACAAATGGTTTGCAAACTTCTCCAATTCATTCTCCATTCTCCAATGATTCCACAGTACCTGTAATGACCCCGTGGCTGTGGGAGCACAGGACACTGTTTGGGGGTGGTGGTGTGGGTGCTACAGTGTGCTTTGTCCTGGGCTGTGAACAGGAGAGCAACCACACCATGACACAGCAGCTGCTTTCCCATCAAGGTTACATCCAAGAGCATTTGGAACCAGCTTTTAAACACTGCCTCACCTCACTTCCCACCTCCCACTGTCCCTGTGGTGACTTGGGAAGCACCACAGTGGTACAAATGCAAACCCACCCTGCTTCCTCTCTTGGGCAATCCCTTAATTTTGTGCTGCAAGTTTTGAATCCCTGAGTTTCCCTTGCACACACCTTCATCTCTACAGCCATCCCACCCACCTGGAACCCAACCCTTTGGGCATTCGGTTTGCTGCCCCTACGCCAAGTGCTTGCTGGCACTCCTGGCACCACCAGCAACCATCACCACGGCTGGAATGACTCAAAACAAGAGAACACCCAACAAGACGACAACGTTTATCAACAGCCTCTCATCCCTCCACGGCAACCAAGGAGACTCTGCCCAGGCTCGGAGCGGGAGCAGCCGACACCCAGGGTGATGCTCGGATGCAGCAGGCTCTGCCCCAGAGTGGATCCAAGCTGTAGGGGATCAGGCAGAAACACTTCACCCACACATCCCCAGACGAGCCTGCCTGGCAGATTTCTTTGCCAAGTGTTTCTCCAGCGGCACCTTCATACCACAGGAGTCAGAGCTGCGGCGCTGGTGACACATGACTCAAACACGCGGCGAACCGCTCTTAATCCCGGCAGCCGAGCGAGCAGAGCTCCCCTCTGTCCTCAGCTGCCCTTGTCTGGGCAGCTGCAGCTTTTCCTGGCACCTGAGTAGGAACCCTGTGGCTTTTACCTCGTGTGCATGAGGTAAAACATGGATTTGGGCTTAGAGCCTTCCTGTATCTTGAAAGGGAAGTGTTTGGGTTTAGCACCGTCCAGCTGCTAAGGTGGGCTGCTTTTCAGAACCCAGAGACAGCAAGATCCCTTTTCCTGGTGATTTGAGTCTCCTCCTACAGCAGCACAGCCACAGCACTCTCCAGCTGTACCTGCCCTTTCATACCCTGTTTATACCCTGTGCTTTTCAGGGCAGTGAGGGTGCTGCACGCCTGGCAGGGAGCTGCAGCGATGGAGGGGGAACCCTGGGCTTCCCCACACCCTACAAAAACCTCAAAGGCAAGAGGAAGGCCCTTTGTGTGGCACAGCTGCAGACTCTGCCCTGGGCAGAGGACAACACTTCGTGTTACTCATGTTCCAAGCAGTTACAGGAATGATGACATTTCCCAGCCAAGCTCTCCCCACAGCTCTGTGTGGTGCTACACAGGACTTCAGGGAATCATAGAAGAGAATCACAAAATGGTTGTGCTTAGAAGGGACCCTAAAAATTATCTCATTCCAATCCAGTTGCTGCGGATAGGGACACCTTCCCCTAGAGCAGGTTGCTCCCAGCCCCCGCCAGCTTGCCCTTGAACACTTCCAGGGATGGGGCATCCACGGCTCCTCTGGGCAGCCTGTTCAGATGGCAGCCTCAATGACTTCAGCCAGCCCCTCTCTTCCCTATCACACACCCCGAATTTTGCCAGACCCTGCTCATATCACACTCCATTGCTCCACAGCACTGTCCCCTAGCGCGGGCTGAGCCATCCCTAGGACCAAGTACCACCCAAATGAGCGAGACTGGAAAAGTCTCACCCTGCCTCCACACGAGTCCTGCATGGGTCTGTTGTTGGTATAAACCACAAGTCACTTCATGACTTTCTGGCACCCACAATCGGCATCATCAGCCAGCGAGTGGGACGGGCTGTACACGCATGAGAGCAAAACCACAGAGGGGTTAACCCTGCAGTGGGCTGGCAGGAAACCCTTGGTACTGAGAGCTCTCAGAGGAGCCAGAGGCTGTGACTCACTGGGAGAGGCTGCACAAAAATAGGGCTTTCAGCAAGGCCCAGAGGAATTTCTGCAGGGAGATTCTTCCCCTAGAGACAGGCAAGGGAACTCACCTTTCCCATCAGGGAGCAGATCTGATGACTGCTCTGCCAGAAGAGGAATTCACTATTGTCCAGCTGGTTGTTTCCAGTCTGGCTAAAAATGGGATCACAGGAGACTAATTGCTTCACTGGAGGAAAAAAAAAGAACCAGTCTGGAGTGACGGAATTATTTTGTAGACTGTTGTTGTTTGGGTTTGTTGCCATCCTGGCTTAACGAGCATTAATGACTTCAGATGGGGGGGAGGAAAGCCATTAGGGAGAACACGATCCACACAGATACCTCCGGCCCAGCACACACTTCTGTACCAGCCAGCCTCTACAGCTCTGATGGCATCCCTCCCTCCTCCAGCCCTTCAGAATGCAGGAAAGTGGCTGAGAGCAAAGGGAAATGTTAATTTTCCCCTTTTAATCAGCGTGACTGGAAGTGCCAGCCTCCCTGCAGCTCAAATACTTGAGCATGTTAGCTATGCTTGGCAGCACCTCCAGAAAAACTGCTGTCCCTCCTCAGTGGCAGGGAAACAAAGGGAAAACGTCCCAGAGGAGTGGATGCTCCTGGCAGAAAGCAGCAAAGCCCAGAGCCTGTGAAATAAAGTTTGTTTGTTTCGTTTGCGGAAGCCACACTGAATCTTCTGAGACTCATTCTGGTGTCTGGAGAGACAGAATGAAACCCAAAGCCAAGACAGGTAATGGATGTTGAAATTCCTCCTTACATAACAGCACTGGGACAGACACTCACTTGGCCAGCGCTGTGCACGGCTGTGCCAGCACAGCCCAAAGAAAGCCTAGGAGCAAGCAGTGCCTGTGCTACACCCAGAGGCTCCAGGCACCCTTACACCCTGTGGGCTTCAGGGAAATAGGGGTTGTATGGGAATGATGTGCTTATTTCTATAACCCAACTCTACTGAAGCAAAGTTGTGTTTTAACTGCATTCCCCAGGGAAAGGAGAACAACCAGAACGACCCCAAACCACAGCCAGGTCCCAAGGGAAGACACAGGCAGAGCAGAGACTTGGAAATGTTAGGAGCTCCCCTGGAGAAGAGGTGGAGAATTTCAGCATGAGGCTGGTTGTAAGAAAGTGAAGAAGAAGTAGGGAAGGCTCTCAGGGAGTCAAATAGTAACTTCAATTACCCTGTCCTAAACACGGACAAAACCTGAGATACCCAATACTCCAGGCCACATTTAACTCATGCAAAGGCAACAGACCAAAGACCATCCTCTCTCTTCCACATGTCCCCATTCCAATGTCAGCCTACTGGCAATATTTGGCATTTGCTGCCTTGCTTCCTGTCCAGCAGGGATCCATGCCACAGGCTGATGCTGGGAAGCAGCATCCAACAGTTCTGACAGGAGCTTCTCCTGACTGTCCTGTGGCCTGGGAAAACCTTCAGTCCTGAAGGACCCCAAGGCAGCTCAGAGTGGAGATGATGAGGGGCCGTAAAAAGGGCAGGTTGTAAGATAGTTTCCCATTAATTTTATCGCACCAAATAGCTCTCCTTCCCTGGGGGCTACCCCTGTCAGGGCAGTCACCAGTTTTTGTGAGCAGGGCAATTTCACAAGATCAAAAGAGTGTAGGGGGATTTGTGACATAGAGACTTTCCATGCGTGAATCCAGCTTCAGCCCACTCAAGCCACAGATGACCTGTGGCCTTAGGGGTTTGAAAGCTGGTTTCCCTTCGGTCAGGCTCATTTCCCAAACCTCATGGGTTCCAAGAAGCAGCAGAGATTAGTATTGCCTATTTTGAAAGCAGACAGGGAACTATGTTTCAAGTGGGTCACTCACTGATAAAAGATACTTATTAAACAGATATGGTGCCACAAAGGCTAATTTGGGCATTTCCTCTTTGTGTAAGGGTAGGAGATAAAAACATCAATTCAGGTGGGAGTTCCACCAGCCCCATCTCAAACCCACCACTAGCAGGTCAGCTGCTATCCATAGGCTGCCCAACTCCAGAATTAACTCTGAGGTGTGAGGCAGGAGCTGACTGCCTGAACCTCCCCAGGCTTGCTGCATGCCAAGCAGCACAAAGGACACCAAGAGCTGTCACCCTCCTGTGGGGGCTGGCCCTGGCCCCAAAGAGACCCCAGCAGGAGCAGGACTGGCAGGCACAGCTCTGGCTCCACGCTCTGCAAGGGTGGAGTGGCTGGGCAGTGCTGCCTTCTGACCTTCCCAGTGGGTGGACTGTCCCTTTGGGAGCTGGGCCAGATGGCAGGAGTCACATCTTCTTGGCTTTCTCATTTATCAAGGCTGGACAGAGCAGCAAGAAGCAGGAGACAGCTGCCAAGGTTTTTGCTCCCTCTGTGCTCAACAGGGTCTGAAGGTAGAAATTCTGGCTTGTTTGGGCATCAAGTTTCAAGCTACTGCTTAAAATATATGAGAAATTATATGAGTAATACTGGAATGGGGAGCTCCAGCTAGGAGGAATGGTTATAAAGTAAAAGGAAAAAAAAAAAAAAAACAAAAAAGAAGGTGCAGGAAATGTCAAATGTTACATTAAATTGATAAGATTGTGTCAAAATCTCCAAATCATAGATAAGCATACAATTCCTCAACTTATGGTTAAGAGATACTGGCAAACAGAAATACAAAGCATGCTAATTCAGCTGTTAGGCACGAGTCAACAAGGACATGGGACCCTGCTACATTTTCATGCCCAGGTAAATGTCAAAAGGAACGTAACAAGATCCAGAGAAGGGAGGAGAAAACCTGAAGCCTGCTTGCTAAATGTCACACACCAGCTCAGACTCTCAGCACAAGTGCCACAGAGTCTGGACACTGAGACACAGGACAGTCTCACTGCCACAGCCAAAGTTGGCTGCCTGGAATATCCTTGGAGAGTCTGAAGGGAGCACTTCCTACTGCCCCTGCTGCCACACAGGTTTGCACAAGGCATCACCACCCCCTTGCACAGCAAACCCTGCTCTTCCCAATTTACCTCCTCCTCCATCTCCCTTTCTTTTTCAGCACAACAACCAAAGATTGCATGAGCCACCCAGGCCAGGCACCATGACAAAAATGCTTCAGATCAGAAATGCTTCAGATGTGGATGCACACATCCTATTGGATAGACTCAGCCGTGGCAGCATGCCTGGATCAGGGATTTAGCTAGTAAATAACCTCTCCCACTTGGAAGTAATTTTCTTGATTCATGAGCACTCCCCTGCCATGCTGCCGAGAAATTTGTGAAAGCAGCTCTGGATGTTAATAATAAATCGTGCTCGTAAAACTTTAATTGATTCAGAAGACATCAGCTCAGAGCGTGGAGGATCTCCGTGGTTTTGAATATATCACATTTGTACATGGCTGAGACTTGAAGGCTTGCTCCCCTTTCCATTGTTGTCAGCTGGAATACTGCCACTGCTTCAGTGGAGTAATAACCAGGTAACACAATTCCAAGATTAAATTGTGCCCTCAGGTACAGCCTCATAAAAGGGGAGGTTCCCCATCCCATTAACAGCAAAGGTGCCACGACTCAGAGGCCAAACGATGAGCAATGCTTTCCCCTTGCTCCATGAGAACAGGCCCCATAAACAGCACCCTGGCCTGCACCAGCAGCTAAGGACAAGCCCCAGCACCAGTTCAGCTGGCGCACAGAGGGCAGAAACAAAGCTGTGCCCACCATCCTGCCCAGGGGACCACTGGCAGAAGAAGGAATTCTCTCCCACAGAAATTCTGAACTGTGAAACACTTACTGCTGCAGCACCACCCTGTCATAGTTGAAATTTTCCATTGTCTTATTATTTTTACTTTATATCTGTATCACTACAGGCAGCTCTGAACTAGAATCTATAGACAAGGTATCACAGCGATGCACCACTGACATTAAAAGTTGCTGGACGGCTTCACAAATTTCCTCTGCATAAAAGCAGAGTAACCTGCTCCCTGGCATAAAGAACAAGATCTAAACATTGGGATTATTGACCAAGTAAACATCAGGTGCCAATCTTTCTGCAGCTAAAAGAGTAAGTCAAATTCTCCCTGGATAACTACAGCTGTTGCTGCAGGCCAAATATTTCAACACAGAGTCTCTCATTGTGTCCCTCACAAATGCAGCAACTTCACTCACTGCAACGTGTTGTCATGCAAGAAATCTTCCATTTCAGCAAGTCAGAGGAGCAGATGCAACAGTGTTTTGTCAGCATAATCCTTCTTTCAAGAAGTTGTACAAAACATTTATTAAGGTTGACAGAGAGACCTTTTCCCCAGCTATATATATCAGCCTCCCTAGTGCCAGCCCAGGGCTCATGTTCTCTGAGAGTGACACTGAAAGCTTCCTCGTTTTGAGATGGGTACAAAGATCAATAAAATTGCTGGATTAATGCTGGGCAGTTCTGGAGATCTCAGAGCAAATGTTTTCAAAATTCATTAAGTCGTATACCTGAGTGCCCTTGGCATCAGGGAACATGTTTACAAGTCAGACGAGCAGTTCTGGCTAAAAACATAACAGTAATATTTAGGGGCAGTTTTTAGAAATAAATTTTAAGTAACAGAATATATTTCAGTTTTTTATGTTTTCTCCTTTTGGTGACCTTTATGCCTTTAAAATAGAATGAAGAGAGAAAGAGGAAAGAGAGAAAATCAGTATTTTTGTAGGAAAGTTTCTTAGTTGTAAAAGTTCTAGCCTAAATATTCCCCGGTGCTCTGGAACTTAGAGATTGAGCCTAATTCTGGTTTCTAAGTCTCTTTTCTTTGCAAACTTGTCTGTAATTGTTATACACAGCTATTTCTTAATTGCATCGGCATGCTCTTTAATTGTGAAATGCCTCCATGAGGATGCATTAGTCACAAAAGGAATGCCAGAACACAAGTCACATCTAATCACTTATCCCCTCCACAGATGAGCAGTACTGCTTATTTTTATTGCACCAGCACCAGAATCCTCAAACACCACCGGGCTCTCATTGCAAGCATTCACTAAATGAGTCTGTACCTGTAAGACTTCACACATTTTTATATCCAAATATAGCAGCTACACCAAAAAAGAGTGAAAGCATGAGAGACTGGCATTGAGGCAAAGATTCTCCAGCCTTGGGGCAGGTGGATGAGCTACACAAACTCTTGAGGCCCCTTCGAGCTGGGTTTTTTAATGATTTGTACAAACTCATTATGTGCAGGGTTTGCAGGTTTCAAATCAGCCCCTTTAAATAACCATAAAGGAAAAGTAGACACTAGCAGAGCCAACAACTTCTGTAGGCTATTCAGTAGTCCTTAGTCATGTGGAAAGTTCCACCAAAGTTCACAGACGATATACAGTGGAGTCAATGGGGCACAGAGATCTGATACGTGGATCTCAAAACAGGACTGCTCTTCGTAAGCATAACTGTAAATCAGGACTAAACTGTCCTGCACTCTGACTGATTAAACATGACACGGAAACGTGAGAGGCTGGGTTGGTTTTTTTTTTTTTCCTCTCTGCACTTTCCATTTGATCAAGTGCAGAGAAACAACCCTTTAAGCACTGCGTGCCAGGGGCTGTAAAAGAGCCCATCTCACAAGCGTGCAACAACCACATCTGAGTGGAAAACTCTGTGGAAGATGCACTGTCTAGAAGCACAAATCAGTCTACACGAGCCGTCGACTGTCAGATAGCCGCAGACATCGCTACACTCCTGACCCTCAGAGACATCCCTTTATGTTTTCTAAAGCTGAATGAAGCGTTTCCAGGGAGTCCTGCATGAAAATTCCTCTTCTATACTAAGCAGTTGTAGGGATGGGACTGCTGGTAGGCTATTCTGTGCCAGTTTGCAGCTTTCCGCTGATTTGCTTCACTCATTCACCAGATAATCAGCTTATATTTCATCCCTTCTGCTGCTCTCAGATCACAGCCCATCCTTCATTTCGCTCTGGTTACATTTTTATCCACTTTGGTCTTTGGGGCTCCAATCATCCCACACAGCACAGAGCCTCGGAGTTCTCTCAAACAGAGTTCTTGGAGTGCCAGAGAGCACATCCCACAGCTGAGGTTATGGAGATTCACACCCATTCTGACACTGGCTGAGCTGTTTCCCACCCTTTCCTCAGATGCAAACAGCTCTGCCTACACAGCCGAATCCATGGGGAAGAGAGGCATAAAATACATCAAATCAGCAAAGATTACCCACAGAGGCATTGGCTGCAGCACGTTCAAGCAAAAACTTTCACTGAGCAATAAAACAGTTTGGGTGGGAAGGCATCTTAAAGATCATCTCATTCCAACCCCCTGCCAGGGCACCTTCCCTGTCCACCCTGCCCCTGAACACTTCCAGGGATGGGGCATCCACAGCTTCTCTGGGCAGCCTGCGCCAGGGCCTCAGCACACTCACAGTAAAGAATTTCTTTTTAATATCTAACCTCAATCTACCCTTCTTCAGCTTAAGGCCATTCCCCTTTGCCTTATCACTGCACACCCTTGCAAAAAGTCTCTCTCCAGCATTCTTGCAGACCCCTCTTAGATATTAGAAGGCTGCTATCAGGTCTCCAGGCTTCTGTAAGGTCTTTCTTTTTCAGAAAAGCTTGAAAACACCTCATTGAACCAAAGCCTTATCTTTATTTGCCAAGAAAACAAAGCTATGCACAGCACCTAAGCAAACCACCAGTAATCCCTGGATAGCCCCCCAGCCAGTTTGCCTTGCAGAGCACTGCTGCTATCAGCCACAGATCCAGTTCAACTGCTCCTTTACCTCCCTGGGGAAAAGACCCTTGGCTTCAGGGGAAACAAGATCTGGCTCCAGATGTGAAAAAGGGCATGAGATGAGAATAAACAAAATCACCAGTTGCAAAAAAAACCCCACCCCACCAGACAAAGAAACAACAAACAAAAAAACAACAGAGTGAACATGAGGAATCCCATGTCTACACTGCCCTGACCCATGGAAAAAGCAAAGAGCACACACAGAAGTTTCTCTGTTAACAGTGGCTGTATGTAATTAGGAAAGGCATTCAGCTTCTGTTTTCAGCGCGTAATTTTTAATTGATTTTGCTGAAAGAAACCTTAGTGTTGTTTCAGTTAACAGGAGACTTTCCAGCAAAACTGGTCTCTGTTAAAAGGTTCTGTAAAGCTTCCCTCAAGTGTCACAGGCTCATTGTTTGAACTGGCAGGGAATTAACCTGTTGCAAAAGGCTCATTCCCTATAAAAGCCAACAGCCATGAGACACACAGCTGAAGACCTGATGGGTCTCCTGCACCAAGGAAAGGTGATGATTTCAGAGACCTGGCCAGTATCCAGCAACCTTTCCAGATCCCACAGGAAAATGTTTTTCCCTGTCATAAGAAGTCCCTCACACACTAAGGAGATGTTCTCAGGTAACACACAGAGGAGTAAACACTGCTTGTTAACATGCTTATCTTATTTTGTCCAAGAGTTGGAGTTCAGCCCCAAGGCCAGACCATGCTCTCATCTGGGTAACTGCATAATTATCTTTTGCCTTCCAAAAAGGACCACACATCCTATTAAACACCATCGAGTCACAGGACCAACACACCAGAGCACAGGGGTTCTTTACCCACCACCCCACATCCAGAGGTGTCACCTCTGCAGGTAGTGGAAGTGTGTTCTGGAAAGAGACCCTCACAGGCCAGGCATCCTGCTAGTGAGACGTTTGCAGAGAGAGAGAAAAAGGTTTGTCATAGAAATTAAGGCTTTGCCACTAGGCTGGGCTGACTGCTTCATGTTGCCTTTAGAAAAGTCGAACTGTATTTTACTGTAAACCTCGAAGCCCCCTCCTCCAAAAAAATCCAACCCCACAACAACCAAATTTAAGGATAACCTTGCATTTGCCCTCAATACTCAAGGAGGTGACCTCGGCATGTGTATCCACCCACTCCCAAAGCTATACATCAGCCTGTGCCAAGGTCTGAATTTGTGGGCAGCAGGGCAGATCAACCATTTTTACAGTAGTGCTATACAGAAGGAAATGTCCTGCTTTGAAAATAAACCCTTATAATCATCCACTATCTCTCAGCTTTTTAGCAGACTGTGAGTGGACCAGCTCCCTCGTACTGAGGGAGCCACTGTGCAACCCAATTCTGCTCAGATACGCTGCTTTGTTCTGTTTCTGGCACGCACAGAAGCCAAAATATGCTTCCCCTACCCTGGGAACTGCTGAAGTGGAAAGTGAAAGTCGGCAAGAGCTGCCTCAAGAAAAATAGCACACACAGACATTAGAAAAAACAATAAACCAACCTACCTATCTGCAACAGAGCCCAGCACAGTAATTTCCTTTAGAAACAGTCTTAGAGAAAGCAGTAGTGCACAAATATTGCCCTGTGAGCAAAGATTTTATTTACAATAACCATGATTATTACCTAACATTTCCCTGGCAGCATCCAGCAGGAGCTGATCCTAAATACATCCTTGTCCTACTCCTCTGTGGTTAGGGGTGCACTATACACCGTGATGTGACACATAAAAAAATTGTTTTCATGTCTGGATGCATTCCCCTATATGATGGGCTAAGGAACCCCACTGTACTTGCTGATTTTTTTTTTTTTTTCCCAGGAATCAACTATAAATAGGTGCTGCTAAGTTGACAGCTAAACCTCAGCTCAGGGCAAACCAGAGACCTTTCCTTGATAAGGCCAGAAAGCCATCTCTCCTTTGCAGCGCTGCAAATGAAGAGAAAAAAATAAAGGTTTTTGAAACTGAAAGTGCTCTTTAAAAGAGTCCTAAACACATACAATGTATGTTTATGGGACTCCTGGCCACAGCTTAGTAATAAAAAAGGAGTTTTCTCAAAATGAACAAACTCAATGAAAATTTCAGAGATAACCGATCCAGCAGGAAGCCCAGTTTTAACATTAAAAATCACATATAGCCAAAACGCATCATCTGCCTCAGAACCCCTTCTCAGGGACTTAAGAGTAGCAACTACAAAAATACTGCTCTACAGCTATTTCAAATTGCTTGTGTGGGGCTGAAAAGGGAGAATCAATGAACACCTGATTTTAGCAGCAACCAGCACCGTCCTGCCAGGCCACAATGACAAGTTTCAGCTACTTCTTGATGAACTTTTAGTGCAGTCTCTCAAACTTCTCCAGCATTCCAAAGAAGAGAAAACTTCAGCTTTTGGCAGCACTTGTGGCAAAAGCAACTTGACTTACCAGGAGAACGCTCCCTGCACTGGTAAATGCAGATTCTTTCCTGAACTGCTCAGTCTTGAAGGGGGCAAGGAAAAATACAGTATTATTAAGTTAAGCCCAGAAGAAAAACAAATGACACAGAGTATTCTAGGCCAGCAACTCTCTTCCTCCACTGGAAACGCAGAAAGAAGATACCTTGAAGAGCTTGTGCTAAAACCCTTTCTGGTCAGGCTATTTCTGGTGTCTCTGCCCCCTGCTCCCTAAGCAAGCACTCGCATTCTAATCATAAAATCTGATCCAAACTCTCTCACATAAGTGCAGTGACTCCAATCTGAGTATCCCCTTCTATCCTGCACACTCCCTCCAAGAGCCTGGTGCTTGTGACTGAAGCAACTTCAGCTCAGTACAGCCCCAGTCAGCAGCTCTCTCCTCTGACATCTTCCAGAACCCCAAGGAATTATAAGAAACCAAGTCACCCACACCCCTGCAGATCTGCCCCATGCAGCTGAAGCTGCCTGACTCCACAGCTCAACCAGTTTCTCAACAAGATCAAAGCCTGTGCAGTTGTTCGAGGAGCTTTCCAATTACTCCTCCAATTCCTATCATGAATTACAGCAGCACTTGAAGAGTGCCAAAACCCAGCGGGATCAGTTCCTCCTGCCCTGTGGCAGGCAGCAGACTGGGGCAGACAGGATGAGCTGTAAGCACAAGGCATTACACTATGCACAGACCCAATATTGCTGCTGAACGACTGACAATAACTACTGGATGTCACTATTTTAAGGATAATGTCATTTGCTTAATTATCTGGCAGGGTCTCTCCTCAGCAGCTGGCATTATTCACAAGGGAAAAATTAGACTGAAATCCAGCTGCAGAGTAAGGAGATTTGTTATTTTATACAACCACTGTGCTTTAGGAGCTTGATACATAGGGTATATATCACTAGTCATCTTCAGGCTCTCAGGACGTGGAGAATATTAAAATGACACTCCTTCTCTATTTCACTGTGCCATATATGTCACATGAGCTCATACTTAAAAATATTTTAATATTCCCTGTCCTCACGTGACCATCTGTTTCTTACTGGACCTCAAGCTAGGGAGAGACAGAGAAGCTGCTTTTACTTGACTGATCCTATCATCTCCCCACGAGATAGGAAAGTGCCCCTTGCACAGCCTCCAGCCCTTTGGCCACTTTAGCCCTCAGCTGTTCTTGTTTTCACGAGTTCAAACCTGAGTTTATCTGTCATAGGAGGATGCCCTACTGACTGGGCTAAACTGTGTAAAGTCCCAAATCAGATGACATTTGGCCCAACCCAATGGCATTAACAGAGCTGGACTGGGATGGGAACTGGCCCCATCCTGCACCCAGCTCTGAATCCCAGGGGTACAACTGTAACCAAGCAGCAAAAAGAAAGACTTGACATTATTCTTTGCAGTGCTGGCATGCCACAAGTGGGACTGAGCAGGGCTAGAGCAGAACATGCTCAAAAATGCATGTTTTGCTCCTGGATTCCAGGTAACAGCATTCCAAAGAAAACAACAGCCTGTTCCTCCTCCCCAGCGCTCTGGGCACAAGGATGCCAGAGGTGTTCTGTGAAGTATGGCAGAAAGAAACCTTTCTGTACAACCAGACTGTCTCAGTGCTGACCCCTCCCTGCTCCAGCTGTCCTACTCCATCCCAGAAGAGGCCTTGCTCTGCCTCTGGGGCATGAAGGAGGATGCTGGTCTAATGGTGATGCTGGCCCAGGGAGGGCTCTGCACGGCAGCCTGGCTCTCATCCATGCTGGCTGCCCTATGCCTTTATGCTTCAGCTGACAGGGGAGCACTTCAGCAGCACAGAAAGGAAAAAATATAACAAAACTGCCCCCCTGAGTACAGAAAAAAATGACAAATAACAAAGGAAAGCTATGTATGGGAAATAGCTTCCTGAAAACAGCCTTGAGACCTTGAGTGGAGGCTGATGCATGGAGACAACAAATGCTCCAATCCTGCTGCAAACACAAAGATGCCAGACATGGACAGGAAGGAAAAACTCCTGCTGTAGGACCAAGGGAGGAATGAAAACACTTTTAGTGGCTGAGATGAGTGGCACTGAATAGGTATGTGAAATAGATAGGATTTAAACACAGTAACTATTGCAGGGAAGCAGAGGCTTTGGCGTGACCAGCACGTATTAGCCTTGAAATAACATGGCACACTATGGCAAAAGCAACAGATCCCTACATTCACCTCACAGAAAATCCGGGAAGGTTTCATTTAATGCCTGCTCAGAAACCTCACTCCCTCCTGGAAAGTGCTGCACCTTGGCCAATGTGCAGGGGGAACGTGGGGGTACTGTGATCCCAGCTGACAACTTGTTCCTGGTGGGCAGCAAGTGACACTTCTTTAATCAAGCAGAAAACTCCAGCTCTCGTCTCAGCCATGGGGTTCAGACAAAGGGAAGCAAGAGCTCACCGGTAAATGATGCCTCTTCCATGGAGAAACATGAGGGCTGAAATAATTTCTGCCGCGTAGAACCGGGCTCGATCTTCGTCGAAGCGCCGCGACTTCTGGATGTGGAACATCAAATCCCCGCCGTTGACAAACTCCATCACGAAGAACAGGCGATCCTACACACGGGCAAACACAACAAACATGAACAGCATTAATCACATCCTCACTCAGGCTTGGAAAAGTCTTAAGAAAACTATTATCTCCCAAACAAAAACAGATTAAGTGTGAGATGGTGTGTGGGAGGGAAAGGCTGATTTTTTTCAGGGAAAACAGAATCAATAGGAGAAAGATCAGCTAGTATCTCCTTGCCCTGCACTTCTCCCAAAAGCTTTGACCCCAGTTGTGAAATGAATTACTGCTCACATGTGGATTGGGCATGTTAGTGTGTGCTCATCAGTAATCAGCTCCCATTGGGCTTCTCTGAATTATCCTTAGCCTCAGTCAGCAGGGTATGTATGATACCCATCCATCAGTACTCTCTGAGCTGAGTAGCACAAGAGAAATCTGCAAAAATTCCCTAGTAAACACCTCAGATCTCTAGGGAAAGCTGCTCCATAACACAATGTACATAACCAAACGGCAGCTTCAACAAAACAGCACAACATTGTCTCGAGGAGCTTGCATGGCAGCTGCTTTTTGGGCCCTGAGGTTCCAGCTTTCCTCTGATTAACCTGCAGACACCTTGGGGCAATAGAGGAACTGATAAGGATGAAGTATAAATAAAAGTTCCTGCTGAGCAGAAAAGCAACCTGTTTGATAAAGTTCGGTTCATTAACCACAGCTGTTGGTCTCTGAGGTTCCTTTTTTGGCTTTGTTCTGGCTTTTGCAAAAGCCTACAGACAAGGGAGGCACTTGCTTAAGCTGTGTGCTCAACAGTGAGTAGGGGTTTCGCATGTGTTCTCTTGATTGTGAGAGGAAGGACACAGAGAGATTTGGCACAAAAATAAACCCTGGAATTGTTGCAGTAGAGCTCAAAAATTTCTCTCAGCAATTGTTTCAGGACTCTCAATGTTTGTTGTTTCAGTTTTTCTCTGAATATCAGGAACAAGCAGATTGGAAAACAGGCATAGAATTCAACTGAGATCAGCCAGGCTTTTAATGGTAATATTTGCCCTTCTTTCCCACAGGCTTCTTCCCAGGTCTGATGTTAATTATCTACGAGCTACTTTTAAACCCTCTCTAGGTTTAAGAGGATAAGCATTGTCGTGCTCCACTTTCTGGCAGCCAGCCAGCTTGAAATGACTACTGGTATTAAGATCTTAAGATGCACACGGCAGAAGAAAAACAACCAGAAATTCCCTCATTTCTCAATGGACATGAGCAGGAAACCAAATGGCTGGTAACACATGAGGACAGCTTGCTTCGCCCAGCCAACCTGGGCTCTGCCTAACAGCTCCTTCTGGGCTCCTTCCAGAAGGTAAAGATCATTAAATCATAGAATCATCTGGGTTGGAAAAGACCTTTAGAGACCATCAACCATGAATCCAACCCTGCCAAGCCCACCACTAAACCACGTCCCCAAGTGCCACACATCTACACATCTTTTAAATACCTCCAGCGATGGTGACTCCACCACTGCCCTGCTCACACTGTTTCAGGCAGCTCGACCACCCTTTCAGTGAAGAAATTGTTCCTAATATCTGTCCTAGGTTACAATGTAAAATGTGCCCAAAGTATGTATTCTATCACCATCTACATGAAATGTTGTTGTGCACCACTGTTTCCCGTGCCCCCTCCCTCCAGACTATCTTCTGTTAATGGCCCATCAATGCCTTCCTGCATGACTCATAGATAACTCCCTCCAGGAGCTATCTCTGTTTAATGGGCAATCAAGGACCCATTGCAAAACTGATAAAATGATATCAGTCCATTGTGAGATGCTCCGCCCAGGGGGAGGAGCCAAGCATTCCCACCTGGATATAATCGGGGCCTTGGGACAGCACAGGCAGCCTTACCCACTGGATTCCCAGAGGACAAGAGCTACCAGACCTTTCTGCAAGAACACTGCTTCAACAAGACCACTTCATCTGGACTGCCACCACCACGGTTTCAGGTTGTATTCTGACTCTGTCAGTGATCTTTTGTACCATTGCATGTGTTTTATTTTATTTTACTTTTTTTTCCTCTCCTATTAAATTGTTTTTTCTGACTTGGAGTCTCTCGCTGATTTTGCCTTCAAGCCAGCACAATATCCAATCTAAACTTCCTCTGGTGAGGCCATTTCCTCTTGTCCTTTCCCTTGTTTTCTGGGAGCAGAGTCCGACCTCCACCGGTCTGCTTCACCTCCTGTCAAGGAGTTGTAGAGAAAAGAGAAGGTCTCTCCTGAGCCTCCTCTTCTCCAATCTCAGCTTCTCCAGCTCCCTCAGCTGCTCCTCATCAGACTCATGCTCTAGACCCCTGCCCAGCTCTGCTGTCTTTCCCTGGACACACTCCAGCACCTCAATGTCCTTCTTGCAGTGAGGGTCCCAAACTGAACGCAGAATTTGGGGTGCACCATTGCTCCCAGCGCTCCCACAGCACTCCTGCAGCACCAAGGCCATGTGTTGAACGCTATCTCCAGTCCATATAAACAACACCACCTCATTGCTTCACTGTCTTTATGAGAGGGCACTGGAAAATACCTGAGCTGGCTTGTCAGCTTGCCTGAGCCAGAGCAGCACCAACTGTGCAAACCCATCACCAGCCTCAGCTCTTCAGCCCACATCAGCCCTGTAATGTCACATCTTCACTGCAGGTGGTTAAACTCAGTCTGGCTGTGCTGTGCCTGCCTGCTCCTCCAGCAGCAGCACAGGTATCACCTCTGCCTCGCCTGTCAGGCTGGCTTTTACATCTTGTTATTCTTTCCCACCTCCTTCCTTGCTGATCTCTCCACATGACACACACTTATCTAGCCCAGCTTGTCCAGGCATCTCCTCGAGCCCATACTTAAAAAGAAATCCTTCCTTCCAGATCCCCAACAGGAAGCAATTTAATTTACCAGCAGCTTGGTGAGGGACGGTGTGTGTATTTATGTAAGTGATACACATGACTGTATAAACACGCATGCACTTAGGTGAACGCACAGGGATTTTCTACTCTTTCCTTAAAGGTGACCTTCAGGGAGACAAAATTAACCCTTCCTATCTTAAAACACTTATGTCCAGCTTCTGCAGAGCAGGCAAAACTCCACAGCCCACCTCAGACTTCTAGTTGTACTCGTCTTTACTATGATGCTTACAGAAAGACACTACTTCTTTCTCAAATGTTCAGGTAAGCACCAAACCAGTTGATTTTAAAATTCACATCACTGCTGCCATGGAATTAGCAGCTTTTTGCTAAAACCTGCTTTTGCTTCACACTAACTGCAAACCTGAGCAAATATAACTGCACATGTTATATGGTCACACCCACCCATGGGCTCATTTCACTGGTCAAGCATAGATACAGAACTTTGGGTTACTCCATCTTTTTTGTTTTGTTTTTTTTTTCTTTCAATTTATTTTTAAGGAGGTCCAGCTTACTGTCTGCCCAGTTTCCTAACACTTAGAAATCCCACAGGGCTGCTGAAGAGAAGAGCAGGATGGGTATTACAACTGGTTTACAATGCAGCATTTGTGCATTGCTCTGCTACATGCCTGGCAACAAACATTTGGAAAATCAGCACCAATGACCATCCTTTGTGGAAAAGCATCTAAAAGCCAGGCAAGGCCTTCCATTTTTACTCTTAAGGAAGACCATTAGCTCACAAAACTGCAAAGACCAAGCACTCTCCCAGGAGTCATTAAGAAATAAAATAAACAGTGGTATCATATTAAAAAAAAAAAAAAAAAAGAAGGGGGAGAACGAAGGGGGAGAACGAAGGGGGAGAACGAAGGGGGAGAACGAAGGGGGAGAACGAAGGGGGAGAACGAAGGGGGAGAACGAAGGGGGAGAACGAAGGGGGAGAACGAAGGGGGAGAACGAAGGGGGAGAACGAAGGGGGAGAACGAAGGGGGAGAACGAAGGGGGAGAACGAAGGGGGAGAACGAAGGGGGAGAACGAAGGGGGAGAACGAAGGGGGAGAACGAAGGGGGAGAACGAAGGGGGAGAACGAAGGGGGAGAACGAAGGGGGAGAACGAAGGGGGAGAACGAAGGGGGAGAACGAAGGGGGAGAACGAAGGGGGAGGAAAACAGAAAAAAAAAGAGGAAATAAGAAAAAAAACAAGGCAATTTGTAGCCAGAAGAGTAAGACTGAATAAAGAACTCAGGAAGGGGGGGGCAGGAAAAATAAATTTTAGAACAGCAGATCAGATACTTGCAAACTTGCCCTGACTTAAGAGTCAATTATGTGTCACCTCCTTTCTTAGGGACTACCAGTGGGAATTAGGAGGAGGTGAAAGCTGGATTGTTTTTTGACAGGGCCAATGCTGAACTCCTCATATGTCTATTTTTCTATTGTGCTTTGCCCAGAAGTCTGCCTGATCTGGTATCTCTGTTTGACGTGGTAAAAAAGGAGCATTTGAGTCAACAGGAAACAGTGACACGAAAGGCTTCGCAGCAAGTGGCAGCCACAGGAGGAAATCACATTGCACCATTCCTGGACTGGGATCAAGATGAATAAACTCTCAGAGCAATTGTTACTGTAAATTAAAGAAACACTTGGAGGAAGCAAAATCCATGGGATCAGGCAGGTTTATTTCAAGGCTGGCCTACACATAAAGATTAATCCTGTCAATTTTCTCAAGAGAGCTGGCTTTTTTTTTTTTTTTTTAATCTCTTAATTGAATTTCAGTTTTCTTTTAATTTCGGTTTTCCTTTAATTTCGGTTTTCCATCCCTAATTGTTCACCTATGGGCAGGGCAGGGGTTGGAAGCACAGCAGTGGTTGACAACAGCTACATACACCCACTGTATTTGTTCATTTTCTTAGGGGATTTTGTGGGGCTTGAAGAAAGTCCCTGACTGCAAGAGCCACCGAGAAGGATAATCCACACACTGGTTACTGCCCCTTGCAAACACTAAAATCCAACCCAAGCATCACTTCAGCCCTTTGTCCTCACCAGGTTTAAAAGCTGTTTTGGATCCTCATACCTTTCCTCTTTGTCATCACAGGGGAAGAAAAAAAACCCAACAGATTTTATTTAAAGAGTTAAAGAGCATCCTTTTTTCCCCTGTGCCCAAAAAGGCCAGTGTGATGGCCAGCTTCTACCCTCTTCAACTTAAGTCATGGCTGATGTCCATGTACAACCCACACAAGGCCAAAGATCTCCTGGGACTTATCACCAAACACAAGGGTCCAATTTTCCCCCACAAAAAAATCAGCCTGGCTCAGGAATTCCATTTAGTTTTCATTTAATTTTTTTGGAAATAATTCATGCACACAACTCCTCAGAAAATCAGCTTTGGGCTCAATCTGAGCTCACTGAAGCCAAAGGGCTTCCCCAAGAAAACAGTGATTTTTCCCTGTTTTGGTGGTTCATGCTTTGCAGAGCAGAAGGGAGGCTTTCCAAATCATCCCCAAACAGAGACAGCTGTGTCACTGCTTCCCAGAGAAACTTTATTGTTTCCAAAAAGAGTAGCAGGGCTTAGGGAGCTCGCAAGCAAATTATTACCAGATAATTACAAGAGCTGGCAGGCTCTCTCAGTGTTCCCAATGTTCTCCCTTCGTGGTCCACAACCCCTACACAAAGCAAATCTGCCCTAGGTCTTGCTGAGAGCAAGCAAATAAACCATAATTTCTCAGTACTGGGCTCCAGAAAGCCATATGTCCAATTCCCCAGCAGTGCAAGTGGCCATCTGTATCTGGGTCAAGGCACTGCAGAGCACAGGATCCAGAGGAGGAATAAGAAATAGGTTTGTAACTGAGTATCTATCTTTGTAGGACTAACACAGTCATGCCCCACTCTAAGATGCTGCTCTGTGAGGAAATGCCCATCCTCCATGCCCAGGCCTCCACAGAACCTACAAATTCCTGTTGGAAATGCTTCCTGCTTCCCCCCCCTCACTGTGGTTCTTCAGCATCCTCGTGTGGGGAAGCAGAGGGGCAGGCACTGGTCTCTCTGGTGCCCAGTGACAGAACCCAAGGGAATGGCTTTGAAGTTTTGTCAGGGGAGGTTTAGGTTGGATATCAGGAAAAGGTTCTTCACCCAGAGGGTGGCTGGGCACTGAACAGGCTCCCCAGGGCAGTGGTCACAACACCAAAGCTGACAGAGCTCAAGGAGGGTTTGGACAATGCTCTCAGGCACAGGATGTGACTCTTGGGGACGGTGCTGTGCAGGGCCAGGAGCTGGACTCAGTGGTGCTGATGGAACCCTTCCAACTCAGCAGATTCTATGATTCCATACCCAGCCCTTCACAGAACACACAGATTCTATGAATTCCTGATGGAAATGCCACCCCTCTATACCCAAGCCCTTGGACCAAGGCAGCCTGGCACCCCCACCAGCTGCCAGCTCCAAGGCTTAAGGAGAACACGCTATCCAGGGTTTCAACACATGGTTTCAAACCCAGGGAGCATCACAGGTGTCCTGTGAGCAGCCTCACCACAACAACCTGTGCACAAACACGTGAGTGAGCACAGGAGCCCACCCAATGAGCTCAGCCCCAAATTTCCAGACAAAGCCACTCTCGCCTGACTGCAACGGAGCAAGGCAGCGACTGATGCCAGGTGAAGATCTGGTCCTTTGATTTCAAATCATAGCAACTGCATCAAGGAACACCTCTGCCCCATGCTGGCTCAGATGGAACCCCATGTAGGTGGCCCAGGCCTCCCAGAGAGAAAGGCAGCAGGTTTGACAGCCATATGCTCTCCGAGCAGCCGTGAGCTGCTCTTCCCCTCTGCTCCAGTGGCTGCAGAAGTGCTCACCAGCCCCAGGAACCACTTCTGCCTCGGGGAACCAGGCCACAGACAGCACACACAGCCCTGGGGTTACCCAGATGAGGGCTCAATGTTGTGATGCAGCTGAAAGCCTAAGGAAATGAAGGTTCCTTTCTTCTGCTGCTTTTTGGGTGTTTTTTTAAGCTAGGAGGAGGCGCAGTGAAAATTAAGCCAACTCAGAACGGGCATAAGGTGCATGTGGTGTCTCCTCTGGGCTGGGCAGCTGGTGAACACATTTCTGAGAATCTCAGGTCACTTCCCCACAAAAGGCTCGTTTTTAGGTCCTCTAATAGAGTCACCAACCACCGTCACAACCACGTCAGCGAGGCAGTTATCACTGATTATCATCCACCACACTCTGCTCTCTGACGGTGAGAGGGCACCACGAGGCTCCCTGTGAGGCCACTGCAGAGAGGCACACACACATCCCCCAGAGAATCATGAACTGGCTCTTGCCACCTGCATAAATAAACTCTGCAGGGTCCCTCGGGGTGAAGGTGGCCCTGGCACTCGGGTGCACAACGCAGCATCACCACCGAGCTCATTCCAGAGCAGCTCAATGATGGCAACCACAAACCAGGACGAGCTGAGGGGAGTCGTGGGTTCCCACTTGCCCCAGGGGGAAAACAAAACAAAACAAACAACCCTAAATCTATCTGCAACCTCCAAATTCCTGCCCCTATTTTTTTAACCACTTGGCTGAAATTTTAAGCTCATATGCTGGAGAGTTTTGGTAACAGGCAAATTCAGTCATTTGTCTGGAACAATGCATCTTCTGGGGTATTCAAGTGAACCAATGCACACATCCTTCCTCCTCATCCCCTCCCAGCAAGACAGCCTAATTCACAGCAGCATTACACTATTAGCTCACCTTTTCACTAGGAACTTTTACACAGCATTTGTGCAAAAGGATGATGATCTTGTTCACCTGTATCTGCTCCATTTGAAACAAGACCAGACTCAAATTAGAAAAAACTCCAAAACTCAGATAAGCCAACCAATTATGTACAAAAAAACCACCTTTTTTTTTAATCCAAATTAAAAAAAAAAAAAAAAGACACTGGGCATCATTAAAACAAAATACTAAAAGGATACAAAACAAATTGAAAGAAGCAGCAACACAGTCTTCCATCCCAGACCTTTTAAAATGGTAAAGAAAACAACATAAATACTCCTTCCCACCTGAAAGATTAAAAAAATTCAAAGGACTGACTGAACTTAGAAGGAAATAAATGGAGAAATAAGGAACTAGAGGGTACGACACTACAGACATTACCTGTTAATCAAAGATTTATAGGCCATCTGCACCCCTCAGCTGGCTGCTGCTATCTTGCCGTCTCAGAAGAGAACAGCCCTGTAAATACCATGCTTATTTTACAGCCCACAGTTCAAAAAGGCTACTGAAATTGGTCCTCTCAGTTAAAAGTTACCAGCCTGCAACAGCTCTTCCTTCTTTACAAAATACTGAGCTCTGCAATACCTGCTGGCTCAGGCAGACCTCTACAAGCTCAGCCAAGGTCTTCACAAAAATTAAGAGTGCCAAAACACCCAAAAGCCACTTAGCGACAGCTTGCTGTGAGGATTTGTGAATCACCTTAAGCATCACCTGGAAAGCAATATGGATTCAAAGAGATCGAAACCTAAAGCACCACTGGCTCACACCTCAGTTTGTTACCTCTTCTCTGAGCTTAGATTGGTTTTTTTCCTCCCCTTCCTCCCCAATAATGACTGGCACCTGCTTGCTCAGGGCTGCTTGAGAGCTGCTTCCATTTTGATCTCTTTATATGCCACAACTTCCTTGATTTTAAGGACAAAAAATGTTTCACATACTGTGGCTAACCATAGGCAACACACTTGGCTACCCTTGCACTGAGCTTGATGATTTGCACGAGCTACAGTCTCTCCCCTAAGCCACTGGAGACAGGGACAGGAATTTATATCAGCCTAGTGAAAATGCAAATATCCCAAGTCCCTCAACCATCTGGGGTCAGAAAGTTACACTGGGGAGCTACGACACGACGATGGCAGCTGACCCTTCCAACCCTGCAGCTCAAGTTTTCACCTCAGCTCGCATCGCCTCAGCGTGCAGCCCCAGCGTGGACCTTCAGCAAAGTTCACAGATTAGAGTCAGAAATGTCAGCCTGATCTTGTTTCACCTCCTGCCTGCAAAAAAAAAAAAAAAACAAACCAAACAACCCTGGCCTCAAATGTTCCTGCAACCGAGTGACCACTGCAAGGTGCCACTGCAGACGTCAGAAAAAGCGGAGACTCTGCGAGCAGGCCGCAGAGGCCGCACACGTCAGGTTCACTGGAACTAGCGTGCCAACAAACACATCAGGGGTTTTTGGTGGATGTGAACGCCGTCAAACCACAGGAAGATGCACTTTCGACCAGCCTGCCTTTTTTCTGTGCTAGACAGGAGCCAGAGGAAAGCAGAAACTGGCTGCCCCTGCTGTGGTCACAAAGCGCGAGGGCACCACGGCGCACGCACCTGCAGGATCCGCACTGGAGAGTGAAGGGGGAGAGAGGAAATTCCCCTGTACCCCTCTGTCCAAGAAACGCCCAAAAACCAACCTGCCACCCCAGGTAAAGGACAACTCAAACTCCCACAAGCCTGACTTGCAGAGCCTTCCAGCAGAGTGGCTCGGGGCTAACAGGAGTGTCAACTCTCAAGAATAAGAGAAAAAGCCTCAATGCCTGCAGAAAAGCATCCAAGACGTGCATTCAGCTGTCACGTGAATGGAGTTGTGCCTCCACAACATGCCAGAGAGGGAATGCTGAGGGTTCAGAGCCTGGGAGGGGATCAAAGCCATCCTCTCTGCTCCCAAAGGACTCCCTCCCAGTGCCTTTCAAAGAGAACATCAAAGAGGCCTCACTGCTTCCTGAACGCCCACCAGCACACTCCAGAGTCTGTGTCAGGGAGCTTGTTCACCTCCCAGAGCCTCTCTGTCACTGCCTCTCCAGCCTCCCTCACCTCCACCACACCGGGCTCTGCCCTGTGCTCCACCCATCTGGTGGCACTGGAGTGGCTGGTGGACAACCAGGCTGATGCTGGAGATCTCCTGGGGGGACCATGACTGAGGTCCCCCCTGGTCAAGGGCACTTAGACCTCCCTTGGGGCACCTGGGAACAAGGGGTGGGTGAGCTGCCACCTCTCAGTCCCACCACTTTGGCTTGTGGGCCCTCACTTGAAAAGGATGCCCTTGTTGAAGGCTCCAGGTCAGCTCTAACCCTTCTAGGAGGTGAAATACAGGCTCATCTCTCTAAACAACTGGGTGACCCATGACAAGATGACCATGCTGACCATGGCAGAACTGCCTGAGTGCCCCCAAGAGCCAGTGGAGATGAGGAGAAGCCTTCCTCTTCCATGCTGAGAGCCTGACATCAGCCCTCAGCCAGTAATGGGGACAAAAACTGCATGTCAAACAGCAGGCTGCCCTCATAAAATGGGACCAGTTCCATGATTATACTGTCCTGGAGTCCCAGGCCAGTCCTGCCTGGCTTAAATAGCACCCCTGCTCATTATTATCTCAGAGGACACTCGTTATAGAAAATCACATCTCTCTGCCAAGCTCTGGTGTCTCACTATTTTTGGAACAACAGGGGCAGGCTCTGAGCCTCAGCAACTGTCAGCAGAGCCAGAGGGAAAGCAAATCCATATAATGATCAGGCTGGCTGACAGGGACAGTGCTGGGAACAGCACTGCCTGGGGGACAGTCCCCTGGAAGGACCCTTTGGTCATAAGGAAAGGGATAAGGGCAATAAACATAAAACCCAGAAGCTATTTGCATGGGAAACCGATCTCCCCCAGCCCTCTTCATTCTCATGCATATGAGTGGAGACAAAAGGATTTAAAAGCAAACCACCTGTGCAGGAAGGATGGCTCCTAAACCCCAAAGAAGACAGGACCTACTTACTGCAAACTGATTTTAATTAAAACATTCCAGGATTCACATTCCCCAGGATTAAATTACTGACTTAGCTATTTATACATATAGCCTCTTTCACCCCTTCTAGGACAGTATTGTTGAGGTGTTGGACGACACCAGTGTCAGGTAAACAGAAACAAACACTTTTTGGTGCTTGTGACCTCTAAATGCAGGAACCACAATTATCCACAGGTCCCAGCACCTGCCAGCAACTCACAGATTACTGGAGCAGAAGCATAATCCTCTCTGACACCAAAGAATTATTCTAAGGCCCTAGAAAAAGCAGAGGTAAATGGCTTAGGCAAGGTGGAAAGCTCCCAAGGCAAGGCCTTCAATTAAAAAAAAAAAAAGTATTTAAAATAACCAGAGAGGTAGCGAGCAAGGAAGACCTCCCACAAATGCAGCTGAAGCAGGATTTAAACTGCACC
This sequence comes from Hirundo rustica, assembly GCF_015227805.2. NCBI lineage: Eukaryota > Metazoa > Chordata > Aves > Passeriformes > Hirundinidae > Hirundo > Hirundo rustica. The sequence goes on along the minus strand of NC_053455.1, from coordinate 5,919,657 downwards.
CCCCTACAACGGAGCATCTGGACTCCTTCTTTGCCTTTCACAGGAAAGGAATCCGGAGGTGCAAGTCCAAAACTGCCCAGGCCAGTGCTGGGCACTCAACTACATCCACCCTCTGCCAGCCTGCTGAGCTGCTGATATTTCATCTTAACGCTCTGAAAACTGTGACCCACAGCAGGCAGAGACAGCCCTGGCAGCTCCTACCACCTAGTGGCTGCAGGACTCAGCCCTGATGGAGCTCAGCCCACCCTGGGCAAATAAAGCTGCCCTTGCTGGAGGGCATCACCTAAGCTGCAGCTGAGACTAAAGCAGGCTCACACTGAGCACAGAGGCAGCACCAGAGAACAGAGAACCTTTCTGAAAACCATCAGTGGCTAATGTAATCTGAGAAAAACCTCAGCCAGCTCTAAAAGAGGCAAGCAGAAATAGCAGCAGTACAGATGAACTTGGGTAATTGCTGTTTTGGGTACTTGTGCCTGCTCAGCTAATCACAGACTCACGGAATGGTTTGGGTTGGAAGGGATGTTAAAGATCATCTAGTTACAACACTCCTCTCCTGTACAGGGACACCTTTCACTAGATCAGGTTGCTCAGAGCTTCATTCAGCCTGGCCTTGGACATTTCCAGGGATGGGGCATCCCTGGAGTAATGCTGCATTCCTGGCACCAAAGGACATCACACTGTGCAGCACAGACATGTTCCAGACTGTTAAAGTCACCCCCAGGCTGCTTAAGCCAGGGGAAGAGTTTGCTGGTTTGGGTGGGATATTGTAAAAGAAACAGAATTCAAGTGGCTCTGGATCCACCCAAGTTCTGAGACCCTGTGAGTGCTCTGCCCTCAAACTGCAGCAGCATCTCAGGCGCTTCCAAGAGCCTTCCTTTTGAGTTTCCACAATTTCCTCTTGAACTGGGATGGGGGAGGCTGTAACTGGACACCCCTGTGTCAGGTGCAGCCTCACTAGTGCCAGGCAGAACAGATAATGACTCTTCCAAGTTCCGGAAGCAGCCTGGTCCATAATTTGGCTCACATTCCATGGGGCTGCACTGCTGGCTCAGACTGATCCTGGCACCCACCACGAATCCTGTCTGCCTTCCAGCTGGACTACTGCTCTGCCAGTCAGCCCCAGCTTGTCCTCATCTTATGGGACCAGGCTTTGACCTGGCCTTGACAAATGGTAAGAAGGCTCAAAACGGCTCTTGAAAAATTCCCAAAGTTGAGCCCAGTAGGTTATGACATATCCATGGCAGACTGGAGCTGTGTTTTATTTTTTATAACATGAACCATCAATACCACATTTTAAGAGTCTTGGGCTGTAACTGTGATACATGAGATGTGGTTTCCATGTAATTGCAAAGTGGGTGTTTGTGCTACCATGCCCCCAACCCATAAATTTTTAAATATGGCTGCAGGATGACATTTTGAATAAGGAGTTATTCTTTTTATATATATATAATGGTTTATATATAAATATCTTTTTCTGCCAAGGTCTTGTTAACGGAGGAGATATCCCCATGCCATACAAAGAATAAAGAGAAACCCCAAGTTTGAATCAGCCTGGTTAAGCCTTCCTGGAAGGACTGTGACCAGTGAATACCCTGGTTTTTTAATAATTTCTCTGCTATTGCAAAGGGGTTTAATTCTGCTTTTATAAGTAATTTAAATCTGGTTATTCTGGATTGAAGTGGGTGTCACTGAGTGCAGACCATGGGCAAAAGACGTCATGAACCACCGTAATCTGAAATCTGCCTTTTTTTTTTTTGTAAATACTTGCCTTTTTTTGTGTTGTTTATCATCAGAGGGGAAGTGGTTTTCTGTTACAGACAATCCAGACAATGAAGCAAAGTGAGATTCAAGTAAAAGAGGAACCCAGGAAAGACTGGGAATAGCAGGGTTCTGCTATAAGCACCACTCCCTTGGCACCATTTCAGGGACTGACCAGCTCTGTGTTCAGGGCACCAGGGGCTGAGGGGTTCTTCCCTCTGCTCCTCTGATGACAAGCTGGTCCAGAAACTCCTGTTCCAGGCTGCTCTACTGTTTAGCAACCTCCTTTTAATTTCCAGTCTAACTGTACCCATGGCCAGTCTAGACTCATTTAATCTTAACCAGCATCTTGACAGCTTTGTTTCCCTCCTCAGTGTTTGACATCTGCAGACATCAATCAGATCCTCTTTTTGCTTTCAATTTGCTAGTCTAAACAGGCTGAGTTCTCCCCTTTTCTTCCTCTTTGCAAAAGACTCTGCAATTACTTCACCAGCCCAGAAGACCTCGCCTGCACTCACAGCAGACTGCATTCAGCATTTTTGAACATGACAAACGGCACTCACCCAGTGGCCTTGAATCTTCCCTAAGTTCATAAGAAGCACTCTGCACAGCCCAGGAGCACACTTGCCGTTTTCACAGCCACACTGCAAATTTAGTAAGCAAAGCCATAGCAAAGGCCATAGCAACGAGTGGCAAAACCCACATCTGACCTCAAACAGAACACATCAACACTGGACATTTCTGATATTTCAGGAAAGCCATTACAAGTTGAAATATCACCAAATTAAAGTTTCTTTGGCTACTAGTGACAACAGTGAGCTTTAAGTTTCATTTCTGCTATACAGCATAGCTGCCCTGTGAACCATGTGAGCTGTGTATTAAATAAAACCCAACACAAACCACTCATTTCTATTAGATGAGTCTACCCAAAGGCTCCACCCTAAATGAGCACAGCTCTTCACCTCCATAGCTGGCTGTTGCATCACCCCAGTGAAAAGAGAAATGGGTGGGTGGCTGAATACATTTGTCTGTTCTTTTTTTGTTGGTTTGGTTTTTTTTTTTTTTTAAGGTATTCTGGGTTTATGTAGGAGGAGCAAAGCTGCAATTAAACGGGCATGTTTCTCCTACCTATTGTAAGAGGAAAAGAAGCTCTAGTGCCCTTTAGCAAAGAGCAAAATGCAACTGGAAATGAGCCCAGGCAGTTTTGAAGAGCTACAATGCAGAAGATGCTTTGGTCCTAATAACAGCTTAGCTGAGGGATTCCCAAATTCACCTTGCCATACATGGCTGTGACCACGGCCTCCACCTCAGCCACTCCTCCCTGCACCACCCACACGAGGAAGAGGCTCCCAGCCACCAGCACACACCAAATGAGGCTCCCAGCCAGGCACTCAGCCCATGTTCTGTCCTCCAGTTAGGTACACAGGGCACAAGGGACAGCAACGCTGCCATTTGTCTTCCCTACACAAAACAAAACACCAGCCATACCTGGATCTGACTCAGTGCCCACCCATGCCAGGCAGACCCTTTCCAGTAACCCCAGAAGGATCTTTCCTCCAGCGTCCTGAGCGATCTATAAAAGCTGGCAAAGACTAGAGGCTACCTCTGGTTCCAAGTGCAAACCTTAAAGTTTGCAGAAAACTCAATGCAAATACAGTCTTGTTAAAAATTCAGGCAGCAACAGAGCAGAGTCTGAGACTCCAGAGCAACCACAGGACAACTGCAGGTGTGTAGACATTTGCACTTGCAAACATTCAATGGCACAGAGATGTTTCTAGGGAAGACACAAAGAAAGGCTTTGTGCCTTACCAGTTTGTTAGGGAGCTTAGAAAAGGCCAGGATTCTGTTTGCCAAATGCCCAGCAGATGTTAGAGGTGTGACACAGCACAGTGCTCCGTTCATCCTCGAGCAGAGAGGTTTCTCCTGGGTCTGAGGCGGACATTTATAACAGGCCAGGGGCCAAACACACAGCACGGATCCTCACACCAGCAAGGTCAAGAGGAAGGCTGGGCTATACTTACAGGAGTCTGGAAGCAACAGTAGAGCTTGGTGAGGAAGGGGTGGTTCCTGGCTAAGGAGAGGATGCGTTTCTCCGTCATGGTGCACTCGACGTCGTCATCCTGGAGAATGACATCCTTCTTCAGCACCTTCACCGCATACAGCTGCCCACTCTCTTTCATCTTGGCAAGCATCACCTAAACCAAAAGCGAGTGTGAATGGCAAGGGCTGAGCCCTCTGTCTCTGAGCAGCACAGAGCCTCTCACACCTTCCCAGGCTGGAAAGCTCAGTCATCTCACGAGCAGGCTTGTGCACCAAACGGAGCCAGCCTGTTAGCATGGGCATCAGTGCACAATCAATGACACACACCACTGCCTGCAGCAGGCTGCTCTGGACAGAAATACCCACATGCTGCTTCTGTCTGGTACAGGGCTGGCTGGTCGAAGGTCACCCACTGTGCCAGCACAAACTGCCTGAGCAGGGCCATTCATCCCACCATCCTCCTCGGTTATAAAACTCAAACACACACTTCCACATCAGCTTCGTGGCAAAGCAGAGAAACAAATCCACCATCTCATCACGTTTGAAACCACTGCCTTGCTGCCTTTAATGGAAAAGTCTTGACACGCTCCAAGAAATGCTGCCCAAACGGGTGCTAACACACACACTTGCAGCTCCTGGTATGGGCCCTGGCATGCAGCTGTTCCTTCAGGTGCTAACTTCTTTTTTGTGATATCCAATTCTTCACTTTGCTGTCAGCTTTCTTTCTCCCCCCTTTTCTCCCTGCTCTCCATAACCAACTTTGTTGCACAAAGTTGCAAAAGTACTTGCTCTGGAGTACCACTGGACAACCTTTTCACCATGTTATGAAATCACTTCACCTACCTTGGGGCTTCTTAAATAAGGAATGTGGTTTCTCACAAAATAGCCAGGAATAACTCTCACCTTTCCAAAGCTTCCCTTTCCCAATACACGAAGGAAGGTTAAGTCTTTGATCCCAAGTTTGCTTGCTGAACTTTCACTAATGTTGTTGCCATCCTTCAGGCTGTCTTTTCCCTGATGTTTCAATGTAGATTTAGAAACCAGTTTCTGTGGAAGAAAGCAAAGAAATGTCAGTCTGCAGAGGAATTGTACTTCTGCTTTAGAGGTGCTCACAGATAGTCAATCCAGCAACCAGGGCATTTGGAGCCATCCAGGGGCACTTTATGGCTAGAGAGACACAAAGTTGTGTTGGTAGAGTGACGCAGCTGCCACATGTGACCGGCCGAACTCAGCACCGTGCAGGGCTGCGCTGACATCTCAACAGCAGCTCCTGACGTGGGCATTTCGGGCTGCAAAGCCACTGCCCAGCACGTCCCAGATAATCACAGAATATGCTGACTTGGAAGGGACTCACCAGGATCGTCAAGTCCAACTGCAGGCCCTGCACAGGACCATCCCCAAGAGTCAAGAGGCAAGATTGACTCTCTCCATCCTTACTCCCCCCTAAAAAGAGGATAAATGGGAAACCCAAGTCTTCTATCTACCAGCAAAGTAAGGAGGACTGCACAATTTCTGCAAAAGGCAAAGTGCTGGTGAGATTTAGAACCCTAGCAGATCTCATCCAAATTTCTTATGTTTCTACTTGGTTTTAAGACTCTTACTCAAAGCCCAGTTCAGTGGGACCCCAACTTCAAAACATGTCTTTTTTCCACATTTGAGTTGCTGGCCTGCTCCACTGCTCCAAATTCAATGGAAAGCTGTTCATTCCCATGCCAGCTATGAGGTACTGCACATCCAGGAGTTGTACCAGTATGAGCACACATTTCTAGAGCTCGTAATTTTGAAGTACAGAGAAATCAAGCCGACCTCTGGTGCCCTCTGCTCACAGCTCTCCAGGTATGCATGTGCATACAAACGAGCACTTCTGCTCAGTTTATTGGTCTGAAAAAAGTCACAGGGACTTCGTGAGCTCCATCTTGTGACTGCTCTGGTGTACAGCAAAGCTCCCCCTGCACAGGAGACTCATCACCCTGGGCAAAGAACCAAGAGCAGCCACAGAAGCACAGAGAGGTTTGCGTTGGAAGGGACCTTCGAGACCATTTAGCTCCAAATCCCTGCCATGGGCACAGGCACCTTGCACCAGGTTGTTCACAACCCCATCCAACCTGATCTTGAGCACTTTCAGGGATGGGGCATCCACAGCTTCTCTAGGCAACCTGTGCCAGGGCCTCACCAGGCTCACAGTAAAGAATTTATTCCCAATATATTACCTAAACCCACCCTCATTCAGCTTGAAGCCATTCAGGGTTGTCCTTACAGCACAATCTGAACACTTTCCTAGATCCTTTAGACCGTGAGTAATAAGATGAGGTCATTAAGCACCAAGCACAGATTTTATTTTTTTTTCTGTTTTCACCTCCCTTTGATGTGCAGATGAATGAAACAAGTGTTAACAAGTGCTGATTTTTGCAGAGAAAATGGGATTTCCTTGTAACTCCCAGGATAACTGTCCCCCAAACTGCTGCAGGGGGAAGAGCAAAGATCAGAGTTTGCTACAGACCAGCTGAATCAAAAGAGGCAGCACAGCCTAATGAGCCTGCTAGGCTGATTCAGCAATGATGTGGTTGATCAATGTAGCTGGTTAATTGTATGAGAAGATTTACCACATCTGGAAAGTATGGTTTGGGTTTTAATATTTACTTTTTGCTATGTTGACAGGGACCACCGCTTTTTGGCCAGGGATGCAGTGAAGAGTGATATGGTTTCTCCAAAATCACACGGGAAAAGTAACAAAGCTGGGAAGAGAACTGTGCTTCTTCTTGAGCTGTTTTGCTCTATCACAAGCCATGCATCCAGATAGCATTTGTGCTTGCAGTGAAAATAAAATATGCACAGCACGAATTATGCTGATCACTGATCAGTCAGGGGGTCTTATTCTGCTCTCACTCGTGATAGGCAGATGAAAGAGTGTTGAAAAGTCACAGCATCATGAAACATAAGCACACTGCAAAGCAACACCTACAGACTAAAACCTGGATGTCAGACATCCATTTTCCAGGTGAGGCCTTTGTCACAAGCCCCAGACCTACTCCTGCAGTCCCACCACCCAAAATTACCTGTCCTATGGGAAGCCTCCACCCCCTCCTACACCCATAGAAAGACTCAGTTGTAAATGCTTTAAATAGAGAAGGAAAAAAAATAAATACTCACTGAATTTGGGGAAATGCTTCCTGGTTGCAGCCCCATGCACGCCAAGGTTTTTGCAAGCTCTGCTGAGTTCACCCCACAGTTTGGAGCAACATTTGCTTGGCATCGGATGTGGACGTTCATTTTACAGACTGATGGGAGCAATGGAAAGTAAAAGCAGAGGAACAATTAAAATAACTCGGGAGGGGTTTATTGCTGAGAAACAATTTACCAATTCTGCTTCAGGAAATACACTCATCTGGGTCTACTCTGTATCTTTAAACTAGAGGGATTTTTGCTACTGATCTCAGTAGAAGCAGAATTAGGACTCTTACAAGAGAATAAACTCCTGAAAACCAGGAACAGACCCCAAACTCTCCAAGCAGGATGCCATTATTGCCCGAAGCTTTTCATAAGCACATATTTTTGAGGTGTATCACTACCACTGCAGCTATGTTTGTAAGTACAATGAGTATTTATAATGCCACAGAATTCACAACAAATGTCCCCTGCATTTTCCTGTATCTAATTTTAAAGGCAGCGTTCAGTGGGAAACAAAAATCATTCTTTCTCTAACTCATGGGCACACACACCCCCTCTTGTGGGAGATGAAGGCAAGGATTTTACAGTCTGGATCATTGAAACAAAAACAAAACAGCAGAACATGCTTAGTCATCAATTAACAGGCAGGGTAGTCAGCCTAAAGCAATGACCTTTTTGTCCCCTCAGATGCCTTTTCAGTACCTTATCTCATTTTCCTCTGAGGAAAAACCTTCAGGTAAAGGGAAAACAGGAATGCAGGAAGCAGAATGCTTTTAATAACTCAAACAAAGCTGCGCTGAGAGCGCAAAGCAGAGTCCTTCTGGCAGCCAGAGATTAAAAAGGAGATCAGCTTTTCTTTTAACCCTTACAAAGATAAATATTCATCGCTCAGCTTTCTCCTCAAAGTTGCACAAATCCAGCCCACACAGTGCACCAAGAGTCTAAAAATAAATGTATTTTGTGAAAAGGCAACAGCGAGAAGCTGCTCACTTTTACACTGTAGACCCTGTCGCATGATCCCCCAGAGCAAGGAGCCGCAGTGGTCACAGAACGTCGGGACTTTGTAGTTGTGGACGCTGAATTTATGAGGAATGTTGATCCCAAACCTCTGTTCAGTCACCTGAGGCACCAAAAGGAAAGCACAGGTTTAAAATTCAAACACGTATTTATAAGCTGGTGTTCACTTATACACAGGCATTTAAGTGCAAATCTAAGAAAATAATTCCAAGTCAGAAAATGTCCCAATCCATCACCCCACTGCCCACTGAGATGAATTTACAGTAAGTGAATACTGAATTAACCGTTTCACCTGCTGTGTGCCAGCCCTGCTTCCCTTGCTGGCCAGGCCAGACCACCTGGCAAAGCAGATTTTAAAATAAGGACTCCCTAGCCAATTTTAAACTCTTAAAGGCAAGTTAGAATTAGATTACCTCAAAACAAACCAATCCCACTGCAGTGTGAGCTACAGCATCTTTTAATCACACAGTTTTGAAATTACTGACTTGCATATTTATGTGCAAAAAAACATGTAACTTCAGGTCGAACTGCTGATTTTAATAATTCCAATATAGAACTGCTTTCACAGCTCCTCCTAAAATTCTCAGTCCTCTTCTTACCCTGCTCATAATTAACAGCCTTTCAGGCACACATTTCACTTCATCACTTGCACTCATCCTCTTTTTAACCCCGTTCTTTTCCAATTCCAACCATTCAGATCTCAAGGACACCTTTAAAAAAATGTTCCAATGGCTGAAGAAACCATTCCCCATTTAGCATATTCATCACTTTTGACTTTGTTTCTCAGCATGCAGATCCTGGAAAGCTGAGGCGGAATCCACTGCTCTATTAAAGAAAAGTCAGGGGTGTGACTGGAACAAATAGCTTAAGGTGAGTGGTGACTCCTCACTTTTGGCTTCTTTTAAAGTCGTTTAAAGGTGTTATAAAACCTTTATAATCCCGAGAGAGGGCCGAGGACGTTCCCTATTTAACCTGCACTTTACCCTTGGGCTTCTTACCTCATTTTCATCTGGCTTGTCAAAGGGTCATTTTAAAGAGTTCAGCTCAACAGTTTGGAGGCAAGAAATAACAAACAAAGGCAATTGCATGGCAACAAAACACAGAGCTGCCTCAAGAATAAAGAGATTTGATTTGATTTTTCCTCCAACAGTTATTGAATCATTTCCAGTTCCAGAAATGAGACATGTAATGCACAGGGCAGTGTCAGGTGGGGATGTTATTCCCATCAAACACAGCCAAAACCAGCAAAAAGGAAAACCTTCAGAAACACAAGTTATGCAAGGGGTTTTTATTACAATGTATTTCACAGAGCAAAGGTGTGGAGCAACAACTAAATGAGCCCTTCAGGCAATCAGAAAAAGAAAAAATAAGAGGAAGAACAAAGACCAGTGGCTAGCCAGAGAAGTCCACATTATGAACTGGACACCAAATTTTGATTGCACCACAGTTAATCATGCAGGAAAATTACCAAGGAAACCAGTGGATTTGCTACTTGTTGATGTCTTCCAGTGAAGATACCCTGACTTCATAAACCATGTGCTAGCCCAAACATTTAATGGCTTTGAGAGAAAAACAACTGGATGAGGTTGCATGGCTTTTAAGCAGGTCCCTGTCACTCTTCCCCACTTTTAAACCCATGAATGAAGGTAACATAAAGTAAATTCTCTTATAGGACAACCCCAGCAACCCAGACAAAGTATGATGGCATAAAATAACCAACATGACTTTACCTTGAGATCGTTCTTGTTACTATTGTTTTGGCACGTGCAAGCTGTGACGATGAGGTGATGGCAGCGCTTGTGTACGACACAGGTGCACACTAGGAAATAAAAGAGATGCTGAAAAGAGCCCTTGGAAGACTCAGAACGCATCAACCCACCAGCTGGGTTCCTTAAGGCTCAGCTGCATCATCAGCACACAGTAAACATGTGAAAAATAACTGGTGGCTTGGAATTTACAACAGATTTACAACATCTGGAGATGTATCTTCAACCTACTGCAACAAAAATTCCGCGCTGGATCATTCACACAGCCTAGAAAACAGCTGCCTATATCAAATATGGGTGATGGAACAGAAACAACAGTGCAGCTCCTCAAACTACTAAAAAATGCTGTTGAAATAATTATCCAGTGAAGAGTGTTTCACACAGTGTTTCACTCATTTTGTTTGCATGCAGCCTCCTTTCACAGGACACCAGTGCCCTATTACACTGCACAGGAACAGGCTGTGTTAGGCTATACTGAATGACCACAAAGCAGGCAGCACTGGGAAAAAGGGAAAGGCAGAACAACAGTGAAATGCAAACAAGCACCACATACATCTCCACAGCCAGTCAGCCAAACCTTGCATTCAGGCACAAGTGCTGTGCCAGCCCACAAAGTCACAAACTCCCAAACTTTGCTCTGTTGGAGTTCACAGGGGGAGAAAGGAGGGTGGCCATTCCAGCAGGGTATTTTGTGTCCCCATACCAGCTGAGCACCGTCCTGAAGGGACCCTGGGTGCCTCATGCCTAGCTGGGAGCTGCACGTAGCCAGCAACTGAGTGGAGCTGCACTGGATGAAAAAGCAACCAGACACGCAGGTGCTTGCAGGAATATTTGCAGGAATGCAGATCTGATGGGCTCAAAAGCACAAGCCTGCCTGCCTGGGGAGGAAGAGGAGCGGTGACCCCAGAGCAGCTCACGGCTGCAGGATGTCCCAGCAGCATGGGAGGGCACCCCCAAAGCAGCACACCCCACACACACGCCGCGCAGGAGCGGAGCACCTTACCTTGGCACTGGTATCCCTGCTTCCCAAACACGCCCCTGGCCAAGAGAAAACACGGACACGGTTTAATGGCAGAAAGACGCTCCTCTTGCAGATTGTTTACAGAAGGCAGAGCCGAAGCGCAGGAGGATCCCAAATTATCAGATCCCACGGCAGAGCTGCCCAGCAGTAGTGGTGCAATCCAGCACAGGGGTGTGAGAGCACGGGAAAGCACTGCACAGGCATGGCTCATAGGGCAGGCTGTCAACATGCCTGTGTTCCCCATATTCCCCCTCACCCTCGTTTCTCAAATACCCCACTTCATTACAACACACACCACACATATTAGACTGATCCCAGCAGCCCACACCCTGTGATTATCTCTCCCACTCCGTGTTCTTTTGAGACATATCTACATTTTTCTCCTTGCTCTGCCTACTCCTCCACGTGCATCACCTCACACCTCTCTGATGGCTCTTCTGTTCTCAGGAATTCTCTCTAAACTTTCAAGCAACCGGTTGGGTTTTTTTCTCAGTGTAATCTCAACGCTCCACTCCAGCGAGTGGGATCTTTCTTCAGGTTGCTTCATTACTTTTTTTCCCTTGAAATAACATCTGTGGTTACAAGGGAGGGACACTGCCACATCCCCACACCGACCCAGTTTGCTTCCAGCATCCAAGATACGCATCACCTCCGGCCTCTGCGCAGCAAACTCCAGTTTGCAGCATAAAATGTACCCTGCCAAACCTGATGGCCATGGGGCATCACATCTGAGGCCCTGGGTGAAGCCCTAAGTGACACCCAGGACCGGGGGTGCCGTGTCCCCAGAACACAAAGGACCGGGGAGCCCTGTGCCAGGGTGTTTGAGCTGTTCTCACCAGATGAACTCCCTGCAGTGAGAGCAGTAGGTGGGCTGCCGCAGGTAGGTGGCCATGAACTTGTGCCCGTTCACCTGGTGCACCCGCCTTCGCATCGCCCGCTGCCGCTTCCGAGTGAAGTTCTTAAAGATCCTGTCCCTCCGCAGAGTCCCTGTGCAGGGGGGACAAGGAGGAGAAAAAAAGGACAGTGAAACATTAAGATCGTCACACACTTATTGCTTCTGGTTTTGTTACAGCATTCAGTTTGGGCACTCAGCCTGAGGGTGTGGGACCTGCTGAATCAACGTGGGACCTGCTGAATCAAGCCCAGAGGTGGCCATGGAGATGATGCCAGGGCTGGAGCCCCTCTGCTGTGGAGACAGGCTGGAAGAGCTGGGAATGCTCAGCCTGGAGAAGAGATGGCTCTAGAGAGACCCTAGAGCCCCTTCCAGTGCCTGAAGGGGGCTACAAGAGAGCTGGAGAGGGGCTTTTGACAAGGGCACAGGGTGACAGGACAAGGGGGAATGGCTTCTCCGTGAGAGGCAGTAGGTTTAGACTGGATGTTTGAAGAAATTAACTGTGTGAGGCCTTGGCACCAGGTTGCCCGGAGAAGCTGTGGCTGCCTCATCCCTGGAAGTGCTCCAGGCCTGGCTGGATGGGGCTTGGAGAAACCTGGGATAGTGGAAGGTGTCCCAGCCCATGGCAGGAGGTTGGAATTAGATGATCTTTAAGGTCCCTTCCAATACAAAACTTTCTATGATAAAAATGTCCACAATGACATCCTTGGTTTGGAAGTCAGGGGATTGTGTTCTAGAATGAGGATGGTATATGGGACAGGTACAGAACTTAATTGCAATTAAGTTAGCTCAAAATTGTACTTTTCATCTAGAAATATCTGCCTTTTGCCATCTTCCCCTCACTCCTCTCCCATGTTGAGACATGCCAGTAAATGATTAATTCACAAGCTGTAAATAGACCAGAAGCTCAAGGCTAATGAGCTGTTATAACTGACAGCTTTTTGGGCAGCAACTCCTGAAAACACGACTGCACATAACCAACCGACCACCACCACACTTGCTGAGTGAAAGCAGTGCCTTTCTTTGAGAACAGTGTTCATCCACCTTTGGTAGTCTCATCCTGCATTTCTTCATCACTATTTGCAGCATTTTTACATACTTCAAATACTTCCTATATTGGTTAAAAAAAAACATAGGCTACTTTTTCAATGATGGCTAGTTGTTTGATATCTGCCACGCACAGCTTTCTTTAAAGGGTTCATTTTCCAAAGGTTAGGTAATATTTGATAGTTTTGGAAAGCAGGGATCCAGGAACTGCTGGCATTCAAATCTGAACTGTCCCAAAATATAATTTAATTTTAGAACAGAGTACACTATTTCAGTTGAAAGGGCCCTACAATAATCATCTAGTCCAGCTGTCTGACCACATCAGAATGGACCAAAAGTTTTTTTATTATTTTAAGAGTATTGTTCAAACACTTCTTAAATATGACAGGCTATGGGCACTGACCACTTGTCTTCCAGGAAGCCTTTTCCCACGTCTGAACCACGTCTCATTAAATAAATTCTTCCTAACGCCCAGTCTAAACTCCTCTGGTGCAATTTAATATCACAGTTTAATTATCTATTAATTTATCTTTTTACTGAGTTTAGTTCAGCCACGTAACAATTTCTCAGCAAAGCTCAATTTACACAAAACAAATGTCTCTCAAAAGGCACAAACAGAGCTCTAGATCTAGAGAGCCATTCCCATTCAGGCAGCAGCTGTCCAAATTGTATATCCCACAGCCAGCTGGTCTCTGGGATCCTCACACAGACCTGGTCAGGCTCAGCTGAGATCAAAGCCTCATCTGGGGCACATTTGCCTCAGAAGAAAGAAATGTTTCCAAGTCAGTTAATTTGCAAAGTAAAGGATCTGAAAACAAGAGCATTTTTGGGGAGGACAACACACCAGGGTCTGCCACATGTGACTGTGCAACCATGTTCTGTGTTCAGGACTCTTGTTTTGAGTGTGGACTGGACGCAAGACCAAAGCCAGCTCCTGCCAAACCCCCTGCATGGACGTAATTCCACAGGAAAGGATGGGTCTGCAAGCTCCTAGAGCAGCGGATCAGCAGCAGGACCTAACACAGCCGCCACCCTCCCACTTATCTTCCCACAAAAAGGGGGCAGAGCAATTCCCTGCTTTTAAACTGGCTTTGCTGATTAACCACTGCAGGGATGGGGGTGGTGGAAATAGAGGAAAAGCTGTCAACCTGATCAAGGCCTGAAATGTAGGAATCCCACATCACAGGCGTATTTCCCGATCCTCTTTGTAGGAGTCGAGATAAGGGAAACCATCCTGTCAGTGCTGAGCCCAGCCACTTCAAGGGGCCGTGAGCCACAGGATGTATTCTTCTTGGCACTCCTGCTACAGGTTTAGAAGCAAAGCCAGCCGTAAAGCTCAAAAGTTTTCTGCTGAGCTCTCCCAGCCACTGGTGCACGTGTCCCTTCCACAGGCACTGATGGAAACCTCCGACCCGACGGCATCACTGTGACAACAGAGCGTGGTTCGACTCTAGGACAGCTTGCATTTATTTTTTAAATGGAAGTGCATGCTATAAATCAGGATTTTCCCATTTAAACACACCAAGGAAAAAGGATGTGGTAAGGCTGATCCAAGAACTTAACAGAAACCTGCTTTCTTCAGTGCAGAGCTCCAAGCAGCTGGGCAGAGACTGGCGCAGAAGAGCCTGCCTTTCTAGGGAAGTGCCTAAACATGTGTTTAATTCCCACTGAGGTCAACAGGACTCAGGGGACCACAGGAATTGCCAGACTGAATTAGAGCACTGATCCATCTAGTTCAGCGCCCTGCCTCTGTCAGTGGGCAACCAGAAACACACGACAGCGAGATGGAGGCGCTCTGCAGCTGGGAGATAATTCACCTCTTTCCCACACACGAGATGTCATTTTGATCTCCAGAAGCGAGATCTGATTTGTGGAGATTTAATATTCCTTTCAAACATTCAACCAGATTGCACAAGTTCAGATGCCTTGTTATCTACCATAGGAAACAAGCTCCAGAAGAACCTCAGGAGGTCAATCAAAAGGTCCTCTAAAAGGAAGATCAACAGACAGCTGCTTTGCTGAGCCTGAGCCTCCTGCAACTTCATGTAAGAAATAAAAAAAAATTAAAATAAAATTTCATTATAGCATTACAGAATGTGCCCAATGTCAAATTTAAGAGAACATCACTTCGATCCAGGTTTAAGGCAAACACCTTAAGTGTTTTTCCTGGAGCAGGGTCAAACACCTTTACTGGCAGAGTCCTGTATTGGTGTTCAGCATGTAGAGGAAAACTTCTGAGGCACAGAAAGGGAAGCACAGGGCTTGAGTGGCTGGTGAGCACCTAAGTAAATCACCTAAAGAAGCAATCCAGTTACCAGCTTGCTCCATGCTCCATTAGAAACCCAACAGCTGATGCCCTTTAAGCCCCCATTTAGGAGAGTTTAAAAGAACATGTTCCCAATTTAGCTCCTGCAGGAGCTTCTCCTGCAGGTTTTGTTACGGTTCCATCAAGGACCCGCACAGGGTATTCACCTCCCTGGTGCTCTCCCATGCAGGGCAGACCACACATGGCAAGAGGAAACCAATTCTCGGCACTAGGAATAGGGGACACTTGATGACAGACTGCAAAGCCACCCATGGGACACTGCTGCACATCCCTGTTGTTTCCCCAGCTTCAGACAGGCTGCAATTTTGAAACAGTTCACAAAACCCCCAAAATTACAGGCACTTGCTTTTTCCTTGGCAACAGAGGGGGTCTCCACTCTGCCTGCACTGGTGGATCACATCCAGGGCCAGCCTGAAACCTCCCCCCTAGAGCTGTACTTGGTTCCATTCCCCATTCTCCAACACCAAAATCCCACAGCACACAACCCCAGTTCCATCTTGCAGACCTGCTTGTCATTAATGCATGTGCCACAAGTTGGTTTTTTTCCTTTACTAAAAGCTAAAACACTCCTCAGATTTCACACTTTCTCCCACTGTTTGGCTGTCAGACCCTGCTAATGTTCTGCAGATACTGCACATCTTTCAGGTGATCCTCACCCATGCTTGTGTTCACCTCAATCTCCAATATAACCAATCTGTGTTACTGAGCAGGCTTCAGGAAGGCCTGGATTACTTTCCACATGCCATCAACTCCTTTGGGCACTATTCTCCCCATTTCCTGATGCTGACTCAAAAATGAGAGGGAGAGCCCAGCACAACCTCAGCCACACCTTGAGCCCAGGTGCAGCTGCAGGAGAGCATCCATCACATGATTTAATGGATTTACATATACAACCACATCCCATGGAATAAATCCCTCTGTCTCAGGGCCTGGGTGCTCATGTATTCTACACACCACACCACAGAGCTGGCAAGTTCAACCCTCCAACAAGCTGCAAGTGATTTTGAAATGGTGAAATATATGGCTACCAAAATCTCCTTCCTCCCAACCTCCAGGATGGAAGTTCCTCAGTTCACATCCATCACATCTGTTCAACAGGTTCCAGAGCCACTGGGGGAGAGGCTGTGGGCAGAAATCATTCATCAATACAGCATTGAAGCCTGCTGATGGGGAAAGGCTGGGAGAAATGGGATTGTTCAGCCTGGAGAAGAGGAGGCTCTGGGGTGACCTTACTGCAGTCTTTCAATACCTGAAGGGAGCCCACCAGAAATCTGGAGAGGGACTGTTTGCAAGGGTATGCAGTGATAGGACAAGGCAGAACAGATCCAAACTGAAAGAGAATGGATTCAGATGAGTTATGAGGAAGAAATTCTTCCCTCTGGGGGTGGTGAGGCCCTGGCACAGGTTGCCCAGGAAAGCTGTGGCTACCCCATCCCTGGCAGTGTTCCAGTCATGCTGGATGGGGTTTGCAGCGACCTGGTCTAGTGGAAGGTGTCCCTGGCCATAGAAAGGGGTTGGAATGAGGTGATCTTTAAGGTCCCTTCCAACTCAAACCGGTCTTTGATTCTGTGACAGCATGGCCAATGCAGCAGCCCCTCACGCCTCTCATCTTTGGTGTCAGAGGACATAAAGCCATCAGAGACATTTTCCCAGCTCATGTTTTGCATTCTGGCCAGTTTCCTACAGGATACATATTTTCTTTCTGGACACAGAGAACGTTTTACAAAACAAAGCCATTCTAGACTGTTAATGAGACCCAGGCATTTAAAAGCCTCTAATCTCTGGTAAAGCAACAACCACCATGAACGGTTCAAATGTCCAAATACTGCTCTAAGAGCAGACAAGTAATTGCCCAGTGAAGGGAGTTTCCACATCCGTGGTTAAACTCGGACATCTGTAACTAAGGGGTATTTACTGTGCCTGCCTATGTGCAAAACTTAACTACAAAGTCCAACACCAAAAAGCCTCTTCCCCTTTCCTCCTCTGCGCTCACACTGAACACATGTTTACGGCAGTGGAAATTATACATGCAGCGGGAGAGGAGAATAAATAACCCACCAAGTCATCTGAGGACACGTGCAAGCACCAGCACATCTTCCTCCACTCAGCAGCCCCTATCACCACCCCACCTGCCTCCTGAGCTCACCTGATCCTGCTCCTCCTGGGCAGACATCCCTCCTTCCCCCCCGCCCCAGTTTATATTCCAGGGCGTTATGTCAGGCAAATCCTTACAGTGGTGGCATAACTACAGCAGGAAAGCAAGAGGAAGAGCTGCAGGATGAAGTGTTTGGAGCTATCTGACTCGAGTAGTTAAAGCTCATCAGGTCTCATCTATTGGAAATCAATCTCACCGTGGTGCTTTCGACCACTGCTGTAGCACCAGCACAGCAAAGGTCAGCCAGGTACCTCCTCACACAGGACAGTTCCTAGTGTTACAGTCCTCTATGCACCAGTGGCATTTAAATTTGCTTTTTGGGATATCTTTATTTCCTTCAATGTAAAAAGCTTTGAATCAATAGTGTTAATAAGTAAAAACTTAATGAAGACTTTTTTATATCAGTACCAGGAGCCGGATACACATCATCCTCCCCAAGGAGCACGGCAAGCAAGCTCCCCTTGAACTGAGACACTGCCACTGGCCTCACTGGAGTGTAAAAAGCAACAGAGTGCATTGAGAGACCACTCACCTCTTGCAAGCACAGTAGCACTGAACAACAATCTCAGATCACGCTAAATGCTCATCTAGCCCGTGCCCTAACAGTGAGTAGTAGTGGGTGTTTTAGGAAAAGAAAACATAAATCAGATCAAGTAAATGAATTCATCCTCCCAACACCCTCCAGCCATCAGTATGTAGGTGTTCTCTCAATATTTACCTAACGTTGGGCTTCCTTACATCTACTGAATGCAAACTGAGGCTAAACCAAGATGTTTATTTCCCTGTCTGAAAAACATGTAAGTCATGACAAAAATCCCTTACTAAGGCTTTGCATTTTTAAGCAGGAGTCTTATCACCATAATCCTGTGGATGGTCAAAATCATGGGAAGCCTTGCTAATTAAAATGTTATAAACACAAACACTCCCATGAAGAAGCTGACAGCCTCACCCTGAAAAGGGAAAAGGATTTAAACATCTTATTCTGCCTCCCCAATATTAGTGCTGCAGAGTAAAAGTCTTTTTTACTACAAAGCTTTTCTTCAGTTCCCCTCGGAAGTTAAGCTGGATGCACAAATCAGCCAGGTGGAAAACAGCCACCTCCACAAAGACCATGTTAACCACATGAGGTTTTTCTCCCAGAAGTTGATCCTTCTGTTGCTTTTACCAGCCTGTGCACGGCAAAAGTCTATGATACAGTCTCTGCACTCTGGTTCTAATCCCAGGAGAGGCTCCTTGTGAAGCAAACATGTGGCACATCAAACACAGGCTGGGACTCATGCTTGATCCAGATGCCATTTTGCCCTCTGAAACTGGATAAAGTTTTGTGTGAAGATCAGAGAAAGAGCCAGCTAGGGCTGGCAGCACCATGCTGTCTTCCAGGACTTCACAGAAAAGCCACGTGAATGGGCAGCTCCCCTTTTAAGATGCCAACCTGTCAATATTGCCTGCAAGAGTAGGAAGGAACAATGATGCTCTGAACCCAAAAAATGTTTTCCCCACTCAGGAGTGTGAAACAGCACTATCAGCAGTCTTGGAAATGCAAACATGTAATCATCCCTGCATCAAATCACACAGAACTGTGCACTGGAGGCAAGGCCTCTGTTTCTCATCCAAGTGCTGAAGTAGGGCAGATCCATCTTCCTGGTTTTCTTGCCAGATCTAGGACATAAATTCACCTCAGCTCTCAGTGATTAACAGCAATTTGAGGACTGAAGCTGAAGGATGGATGTTTCAGTGTGGCAGCAGTGAGAACAGGATCAATGAGGTCCACACAACAATACTGGTGAGCATGACAGCGCCCTGCTATTGCTAACAAGAGCCCACCACAAGCTCATTTCTAGAATTACAGTGATGCCCAAAGCTCTGGTGGTACCGGTAGGTAAGACAGAAGAGCAACTTTTGGGGAGCTCAGTTTTCTTCAGCCTCTTGGACTCGGCTGCGCAGTGCCAGGGAGAGCAGGACAGCTCGGCAGAGCTGGAGTGACTAGTGTGTGGCTGCTGGGAGCATCCTCATCTTCAGGAGAGGAGATGGCTGCACAGCCAAGGGCACAGCCCAGTGCTGGGGCTGAGGGAGGAACAGCTGCTTTTATCTGTTTGCATAACTTCTGTGAGAACACGAGAGAGCAGGAAGAAGGCAGCTTGAGAACCTCTAGAACATGTATTTTGCTGCCTCTTCAAGTCTCCTGACCTGTTATGAACACCGCACAGGTTATTTTGCATGGAGTTTTAATCCCAATTGCCACACAGGTTTTCACAGTCATGCACAGAGCAGCTTTTCCACATTTACTATTACATAGTTTTTCTTGGAAAAGTTGGTGGGTTTTTTGTTTGCTTTTTTTCCTCACTAAGAAAAGTTTTAGACATTTGCTTGCAGATGTTGACAGCTCTGAAGCAAGGCACCACAGTATGGTGCACAAGGCTGAAAAACGTCAGTGGAAAAGTCTTTCCACTCATTTCTATAGCGAGTAACCTCACCATTCCATCTCTGCAAGTTTTTGCATTCATTTGCAAAACCCCAGGATATATCTGTTTGCCAGAGAGACCAGGCTGGGGCAACAATAGCAAAGAACTGTCTCAGCCTGCGTGGAGAGGAGACTCCAGGAGAAAAGGATTTTATTTAAAAATCAGAAGAGGGATTTGAGGGAGACAAGAGAAACCTGAGCACCGAACTGAGGCTGTCAGAGCCCCAGACTGGCACTGTGACCAGAATGCCACCTCGTATCTGCCCCTTACCCCCCAAGACACGGCTTCAAAAAGCAAAATAAATTAGTCTGGTATCTCAGACAGGTGCTTCCCTCTGGCTGTAGCTGAACATGGTCTTCCAGCAGATGTAGAATCTAAAAATCACCCCAGCCCCTCTGTTCTCTCCTCACAACAGAGCCCCCTTCCCTGCCATCTCAGACCTACTGCATTCAATTGCTGCATAACCCACTCCTGTCACACTGACCTACATAACAACAGGCAAAAAAAACCCAACAAAACCCAAAACACTTCTTGCTGCATGGCTCATTAGAGCCTTAACTGATTTCTCTCCCTCCTCCCCTCAAAATTACAATCATTACTATTTCCTTGTGCTTAGGCAAGTGAATTTCCACTGTAAAACCTCCTGTTAGTTCTTCCCACTTACTAAACTCAAGAGAAAAACGTTTGAGATGTGATTTACTAGGGAAGAAAACCATTTTAATGCATTATTCATCAAAAAACAGGAAAATAAAACTAACAAAGCAACTATGATCTTTTCCATGATTAATTCATGCGCCAGAAGCCCTCTGATTTAGAAGATCTCAAACAGCACTGGCTACAGAGCAGAAGCAGCAGTAACACAGAGTGACAGCATTTATATGTCAAAGCTCCCATTACTTGTGCAAAATCCTCCAGAAAAGCAGAACTGGAGATCCTGAACCCTCCCTCTGCCTGGGGGCTCCTGCGTGTCACAACCACCAGCAGCTCACATGCTCATGGGTGTTCCATAGCAGGGATCACAACAGCTCTAGGGGAGCCCCTGCCCACACAGGGAAACACCACAGCCAAGTCAAACCTATTTTTAACCAAGGGCAGTTTGAAGCTATTTTTAAAGTGTGTGCTCTGGGGACATCCCCCTTTGGGGGCATGGGGGCAGCTTCAGAAGTTGGCTGCTTTGGTATTGAAACGAGGGTGTCCACACAATGTCTGACAATCAACTAAATCTGTTTAAAACTCACACCTTTATGTCCAGGCAGTGCAATTTGCTAGAGACACAGGTTTAACATCAACCTCAAAAGAAGGAGGAGCAGGAGAATACTCTTTATGGAGGAGCAGGAGAATACTCTTTACGGAACACAAAGACAAAGCACACAAAGAAGCCAGGATGAACAGAAAGCCAGTTGAGATGGAAATGTCAGGTAGCTCTTGTCCAGAGGGCCCAAAGTTTTGCAGCATCTCCACAAATAAGTAACCACGGTCCTCAACACAGCAGCCATCCCTAGGATGAAATCTCGAGCCCTTCTCACCAAGGGCTCCTCTCCATGAGAAAGCAAACTATCCCAAAGCACAACTGGAGTCTAGTCAGGAAGAGAGAAACCAGGAAAGCTAATTCAACAGGACAGGTTAAACATTCCCCTTTTTCTGCCTCTGGGGCCTCTGACTGCTGTCATGAGATGCCTCAGCTTTTCCCCTGGAGGTGCTCTGGCCTTGGGCTCACTGGGCAGGATAATCAACACCCCAGTCACCACCCTGCAACACCTGGATTCTCCTGGTGGACTGGTCACCCCACAGCCGTGAAGCCCAAGTGGTCTGGCAGCAAACTCAGCTCTGATCACACAGCTGACCCGGGAATTTTGAGATTTCCATGTGGCAGTTTTCCGAGTCCTCTAATTTCAACAGCCTTAAGAAGCAGGTTGTTTACCATGTCGCTCTCCCACACAGGTTCCCACACACCATGGGCTGAGCAAGACACTGCCGCAGCAAAGCATCTGTCAAGAAAAATAAATTCAGCCTCTTGTATTCCCAGCTTCTTGGGAAGAGCCCTGTCAAGAAGCAGCACCTCATCAACACATCCCCCATCTTGGCAATGCAGCAAGGAAGTACTTGGTGCTTCAGGCTGGGGATGGCACAATCCATCCTGAAACTTCTGCAGATGGCAAGGGACCACGAGTGTTCTGCCCCTCCCAGTGCCAGGAGATTACTGGAACTTCCCAGAGGGATCTCCCAAGGGCTGCAGGTCAGGAGCAGCCCTTTTGGGAAACCAGTTGTCCCCAGCAGATTCCCAGCAGCTAACACAGCCAGACCTGATTGTCTCCCCCTTCCCCATCTCCTCCCAAATGTGGTTTTCACCCTGCAATACATACTTTTCCACTTCTGAAATATGTCTCTGGGATTTCAAAAGCAGATGTTCTGAATTCAAACAAATACAGCTTTAAAAATGCTGGCTGCCACATGGAGAGGGTGTTGCTTGCCTCGGCTCAGGATCGCGGAATCCTAAACGTTAGAAAAGATCTCCAAAATCATCAAGTCCAACCTTTGGTCTAACATCACATTGTCAACAAAGCCACAGCACTGAGAGCCATGTCCAGATGTTTCTTGAGCACTTCCAGGGATGACTACTCACCATCAGACTGCTTGGGCAGTCTGGTGCCAGCAGCTCCATAATGTGACACCCACCAATTTCACTCTCCCAAACAGCTGGCCCTTTCCAGCAGGTGCAAGAACAGCAGCAGTAAATACATACCCTGCCTCCCCACGGGCTCTCCCATCTCCCTCCTCTCAATTAACAAACAAGCAGAGGTGGGTGAGCAGGAAGAAAATTACTTTCCCCAAGAGCTTGTGAGAGACATCTAAAACCTGTACCTCGCTTCATCTTTTTTTCCCCCAGTCCTTCAATGGGGAAGGAACACTTAAGGAGGGAATTTGTTCAGGCTCAAATGACAGGAGATGAAAGCCAGCCCGTGGTTTGATGGTCACAACAGCCCTCACACGGGTTTCAGCAGCTCTCCCCCAACTCAGCACCCTGCCTTCCTTCCAGAACTGCCCTCCCACACAGCCATTCTCCAGCCAGATCATGGGACACAGGGATTTCTCTGCCACGGCTTTCACGTGCAAGTTGTCACCAGCCCATTTGGATGCAACTGGACCCTTCCCTTGAAGGGCTTGCCCTTCCCACTTTGCCTCCCATTCACAAGCGAAACACAGAGCCAGAGTCAATGCAAGTAAAAACAGGTGTAGGACTATACTGAGGCCGTCACCCAGTAAGGATTCCTCACTCAGCACCTAAAAACTCTGAGCTGGGCAGGAAATATTTTTCTGCCTTTATCCTTGCTGACTCGCAAGTGTGATCTCAAAGTCTGTGCTGTGAACATACAGGAAGGACACAACTTAGACACAAAAATTCAGCACTGCCTGAATTTGAGTTTGATTTTCTAGTGATATCCTGCAAATGAAAAGGTTTCTGGCTTTAAGGCAATTTCCTACATTTCATAAACAAAGAAAATTATTACTGGAAGCAAGCTCATCTGCTGGAACTGCAGCAGTCTCCTCGGTCCTGGCTCGGCAGCAAGGCTGTGGAATTGAGCACACAGCTCCAGGGAGAGAGGAGAGCACACACTTCCCAGGGAAGGACCATGCTTTACTGTGTCAGTGCTAGTGACAGCCACACATGCTCAACAAGTCTGGCAGCTAGACGGCAGAAACGAGCTGAGATTCTGGGATTAAAAACAGCTCCAGACTCCAGCAAGAAACTGGCTTTGGTGGTCACAGCTATGCTGCTGCTGCAGCCTTTCCCTGTCCCTGCAGCTCCTTCACAATTCCTCCGTCCATATTCTCCTCCTCTCACCTCCTTTAGCACTTTGGGCTTCTTTAAGCTGCTTCTTCCTGACTCCTTCTGTCCATATCCATCACCTCTCCCCAGACCTGTCTCCTACTTCTATCTCTCCTTTTATTCCTTATCTTTGTCCTTCTTCCAGACCCTTATGGATCTATTTCTTCTCCAAGCAACTTTTCCCAGCGTTTCCACCATTCACTGCCCTTGCCCCTTGTCTCAGCAGATGGGGCAAGGAGAGCAGGACACCTGCTCCTTCCTTCCTCCCTCCTCTGCACCACTGCCAGGGTTCCCCCCTCCTGCCTCACTGTGGCAGGAGAATTCTGGCCCTCAAACCAACCACAGCCCTGCTCCAATTTCCCAGTCCAGACAGCTGGTGCAGAACTGGCCCCACTCAAGGCAGCCCCAGGGAAGCCCAAGAGCATCCTTTTCAGACAGACAGATTTACGCTCAATTATGGAACTGCCTCATTCCCTCACCTGCAACCACCAGCGCCAGCAGGAGCAGCCACTGAGGTGGCTCCGTGCAGGTGGTGTCCACAGCGCTCCATGCTGATGGCATGCAGTTTATCCCACATCACAAAGGAGTAAATTTTCCCCAAAGACAGCAGACAGGGACAGTAGAAGCTTTCATCCCTCCCCCTCTTGCCTCTGCCAAGCTTGAGGTCACCCTGGCCAAACGACGTCAGGATCTCTGCTCAAAGCTCTGTTTTGATTCAGCATTTCATTCTGAAAAACAAACAGAATCACTGTGCTGGAGCTCTCCAGGAAACAAAAACAGCTGGCACTGAAGAGCAGGAAACTCATTATTTTCTGCTGGGCATGGTCTGGAACAACCTGAACCAGAGGTGCATAAATCACAAGTGCAAGAATTCACCTCCTAAAGCAGCACCAGAAGATGAGCTCTGCTCTCCTCAGCTCCATCCCAGCTCAGCTAATGCTGAAGACCCAGTTTTGCCCTTGGCTATTTGGGAGGTGTTCCCCCCTCCCAGTGAGACACAGGACTGAACTGCTCAACACCCTCACATGCAGCAGGCTGATGCTGCTGATCCTCCTCCTGTCTGTGGAGCCAGAGAGAACCTTGGGTCTCCCCACGAGCACTAACGATGCCTGAGTAGCTCCCAGGTAAACTGAGGTAATTAAACACTGCAGCACAACAGCATCTTGTCACCTTCAGGGGACAAGGACTTCTGGACAGGCTGGGCTGCCAGGCACCCAGACACAAGGAACATCCTTAACTGTGGTGTACCACCTAAAGCAGGAGCCTCCTCCAGCAGCCACAGTTGAGAGGCTTGGATATTAAATGGGATACAGCCTAATTTGATAGTTGGTGGAGCTGAAGTTAAACACATTTATTTGTTTATTTATCTTTATATATAACAAAACAAGCAGCATGGTTTTGTTGGTATTTTTTCCCTGCAGTTTCTGGCACAGATTTACAGAGCGACCCCTGGTAAGGCACTGAGGCTTTTGGACAGCCCTTTACCCATTTCATCAGTCAGGCACCTCACAAACCGCGGTCTAGAGAAATTCAGGCACAGCCTGAGGTGTGCCTTTGTTGGAGCATCCCCTTCATCCCAGTCCAGCCCTGCCCTCCAAGACCAAGGAGGTTTCAGCTCCTCTGGGAGATACCGTCACCTCTTCCAGGAAACACATTAAAATAAAGCAAAGAAATCTCTGTTCCTCATTACAGCCAGGAACACTGAAATCCCAGGGCTGATTGCAAGCTTGCATATTTATCTCTAGGTTTCAGAGCCCAGACAAAACACAGCCCACTGAGGAAGGGAAGTTAACCCTGACATTGCTGTTTGTTGCATTTTTACAGCGCCTGGATATCTCTGCAGCTGGCAGATCTTGGCGAGTCACAAATTACTGACAAGAACCACTTGGCATTAGACACACTGCAATAGCTGTGGGGCTCACACGGATCATTTTCTGAGAAATAAAAGTAGTCTCATGGATATGCTGCAGGCTGGGGTGCTGTTCTCCTCTTGCCTCTGCACTACAGTCCCTCCATAAACACCAAGCAAATCATTTCATTTCCCAGGGTCTGGCTCTTCCTGCTACCATGAAGAAACAGCTTTGTTTGATTGCTTTCCCATTTTAATACCTTTTTCCCCTGTAAAAATTCAGGATTTAATAAACTTGCCTCATTTTGTTTTCTTTTTTTTTTAATGGCAGAGAGATCTATGTGAGATACCGGAGTTCCAGGGTGCAAGAACACTTGGATTCTCTAAGCAATATTTACACATGAAATGCAACGTGCACATTTTGAAAGTTTCACTTTGAAATACAAAAAAGATAAACTCATGGAGGCTTCACGATGAGGACAGAGCTGCTCTTGCACCCCCTGGCTTGGCTGATAAACCTCTGTTGGGGTGTGCAGAGTGTGATCTCCAGGAGACCAATACCTGCTCAAGACTTCAAGACCAGCCTCTGGAAACCTTTCATTTTTTAACGCGGCATTTTATTTTTTTAACCTGACTGCCATCTTTCAGCAAGGCTGGGGATGCACCTGCCTGCCCAGCATTTGTGGATTACATTCCTGGTCCCTGCAAGGGCTCAATCTTCCCAGGGCACACTTGGGGTGTTATTTTCTCCCCCATGGAACTCAACACTGTCCTAACCTATCTCCATCTGAAAATGTAGAGCTGAACCAACATGGATCTGGAAATCCTACAGCACGCAGGTGTGGCAAGTGTAAAGCACTGAAAATAGTGTAGACATTGGGAAAAAAAAAATACAAGAGTGTAGAAATGCATGTCTGCTGCTGGTCTCTGCCACATAAGACTTTGGGCTAGACATTAAAGGCTTCCATGTCCTCAGACTATGAGCCAAAGACAGCAGAACTTTCTTGAGCTCATTCTGCACTGATACGGCCTGTTTGGACCAGCAGGTTTTCTAGGTGGTGTCTACTACAAGCTTTAAAACTCTGCTAGAGCCAGTAAACCAAAAGAGAAGAGTGGCCAAAAAAACCCAGGGGATCAGAACAGATCATTTTTTTAATTCCTGTTCCTAGTTTTCTGTATTTATTCCCTTAACTATAAAAGATGGCTGAAAGCAACCATTATTGCAGTTTACAGAGGACTGGTAAAACTCTTTTTCTCCTCCCTGTTGTGCAAGAACCTGATAACAGATCTGTCAATAGAAATTTTATGGGGCTGAGGAGCTACATCATAGTGCAGGGCAAGGGTCTTGTTAGCACAATACCTATGCTCCACTTGAAGGCTGAAGATTTTTCTTGGTACCCGTTGGAGAAAACACTATTTCTCTAAAAAAACTTCAGCTTAGAAGAACGTATTCTAAGCAAAATGACAGCGAAAGACCAAGAGCCTCTGTGTTTGAGAATAAATCATTTTAAGGTGCCAGCCAAAAACAAAGAAGCTTCCTGAACCTGCTTCTTAGGTTACCTGCAGGTAAACAGGTTCAGCTTCCCCCTTGGGGGGGACGGAACTAGATGATCCTAAAGGTCCCTTCCAGTATGATTCTGTGATTCCTTGCTGCTGCAAACCCTA
Source organism: Hirundo rustica (assembly GCF_015227805.2). Taxonomy (NCBI): domain Eukaryota; kingdom Metazoa; phylum Chordata; class Aves; order Passeriformes; family Hirundinidae; genus Hirundo; species Hirundo rustica. Next base: position 5,892,662 of record NC_053455.1, on the reverse strand, counting down.
CCAACATGAAATATTTAGTAATAGGTGCTATATCCGCTCGGCCGGCTCACTTGGCTTTTCAATATTCTTGTCATTCTATTTCTTGCCCAGAACTCAAATTTGTCATTGTCTTTACTGACGCTGAAAGAAAAGAAACAACCATTACTTACCTCAGAACGACGAAATTAAAACTGAACTCCAAGCCAAAATTATCGTTTTGAGTGACAACACGAAAAAAAAAATAAAAATAAAAAAAAAGAGGCAAATTGCAAGAGTTCAAAGCACTAAAATAGAAATGCTATTTTCTACAAGGCTTGCTTCATTCATTAATTCAGTCAAATACTTCATTTGTATTAATTTAATTAGCTTTGCTCAGAATTAAATAGAGCAAACAGAAAGAGGGGTGGCAAAGTGAGGGCACGCAGCTCACCTTGCAGGCAAAGCTGCGAGGGGACCGAGCTGCCTCTGGGACTCCAGCACTGAAGGGGAGAGGTTCAATCCCTCCAGGCACACACCTGGGGCCTCTCAGTGTCCAGCCTGACCCGGCTGCAGCCAAACAGCCTGGCCCAGGCACCACCACCAGCTCTCAGGAACCTCTTCTAGCTTCTCACAGGGGTGCAGAGGCACAAACCACAGCAGGGGTTCACCCACACCCACTGCAAGGCTTTTTACTTCACATCAATCCTATCCTGCCCAAGAAGAGCTAATGCAGGGTTTGCTCTCTCACAGCTGAAACCAGGATTCAGTGGGAAAAAGCAACAAGCACAGGAGAGCAGGTCTGAATTCATGTCACCAGCTGAGCAACACCCTCTGGGGCACCTCAGGAGTACCGTGTGTGTAAGAGAGCAATAAAGCAGATTTTTCCCCTTTAAAGAGGGCCTGCAAGAGTTGAGATCTCATGGATTATCTCAGATGCTGTGGATTATCTCAGAGTTGCTGGCACACACAGGGAGGGAGGGAAGCAGGACTCCCTGGGTTCTGTTCAACCACAGCCCCTGCAGTGGCCAGGGCTGGGCAGAGCTTGGTGTGGTCCCACACACTGCACCCAGTTCCCAGCTCCTCAGCTAAAAACATGCCTCACATCCATGGATGGGGCACATCCACAGCAAAAACACACCTCAGAGGAGGCACATGCACTGTTTTTAAGAGAGCAGAGGCAAGGAGACACAAACAGAGAGAGGTAAGAAATCATAAGGACATTTCCTCCTTGGTGGGGGGAAAAAATCATATTTATATTCAGAGTAAAAAGAATACGAAAGTTTTCAAAAGGAATTGAATGGCTTGAAAAAAAAATTGATGACTTGAAAAAAAAAAAAAGAAAAAACCTATTAGGGTGAAATAAAGAAAACCCAAAAAGAGTAAATAAATACATTTGAGATGGGGTGGGAAATCAACCCCTAAGCAATGCCTGAAGTCTGGCAGGCAGAAGTCAGTCCTCACTTTCTCTACAATACAGCCTGGACTGAAACAGCCCTTGGGTCAGTGAGGGAGATGGTTGGGGAAGAGTGTGCTTCCCTCCACCCCAGCTGGGCACCAGGACCACCAGGGATGTGGCACCCCTGTGAAGTTCAGGAGCTGGACTTTGCTGATCCTTGTGGATCCCTTCCAACTCAGAGCATTCTGTGATTTCTGTGACAGGTAATCTCCTCCCAAGGTAAGGAGATTTTCATTTTTATTTTGCCCTGGTTGCTTTACACAGGAAATGTCAGCTGAATGAGGGTAGTTAATATAATCAGATACAGCTTAGCACAGCAAGTTATATCCAAGCAGAGAAAATAAAGAGAGGCAGGTATAATTTCTCTCGGCCTCCCTCACTTCCTATTGCTCTGTTCCTTTCTTTTTCTGAAAAAAACCCCGACATGTATTCTTAACACATCAAACAGACAGGTCTCCCTGCCTCAAAACAGCAGGGCAGCACTGATGGACAGAAGAGCCATATGGGAACCTGCAAAGAACTAACCTCTTTCCAGCTGTGTGTTTCCTGCCCTGGCCTCGCATCCTGACAGGACTCAAACGCCTCTGCCAGGCTCTAGGAGTGACACCCTGCTCCCCCATCCCTACTGCAGGTGAGCAGAGCCAAATTAAGATTTTGGCCAGAAGAACTTTCGATCAAAGCGAAAAGCCACCACTGGTGAAGTCCAAGCAGCACCAGGACTGCTTGTTTTGAGGAAGAAAAACAGGACAGACCAAACAGGACAAACCAAAGAGGGCAGTCTCAGGTGGGCCTAAAACCCCAGTCTTGATTGTTTTGTTCGGGGTTTTTTGGGTTTTGCTGATTTTTCTTCTTATCCCCCCTATTTCCTCCCTCTCTTTGCCCAATTTTTGGACTTTTACTTTACTGGAAGAAGACAGTGGTGCCTGAGACCCAGTGAATTTGGCTGTTTCCATAAACAAAGCCCCTAGTTTGGCATAAAAGGTCATAGGAGCAGGGAGGATGTGGCAGTGGCTGCCCTCCACATCAGCAGAACAAGTGGGAAGCCGGTTTTTGAGCTTTCAAGCCATGAATTATTCTCCGACTTTTTTCCAAAAAGCCCTTAGAATTCCAAATACAATTCAGAGCCTCCACATTTCCAGCAGAAGAGACAAAAGTAGAATTAAACACAAAGTTATGAATGAGACCTCTCTGTAAATCAGAGGGAAAACCCTTCTTCATGAATACCTCTTTTACCCAATGACTGGGAAAAGTCAGCATCTGCAATCAGGCTTGCCCTGGATTAAGTCTTTTCTTGGAAACTCTATGCGTGACCATACATGGGAATAACCAGACAAGAAAAAACCCAAGAGCCATCTTTGATATTCCTGTTCTGTAAGTCTACACATCCTCAAGAACAACGGAGGAAAGAGAAGTAAATTCTCCCAACATTTCCCTCGGAAAGCAGTAGCTGTCCAAACATCTGAGCTCTTTGTTTCTCATCTCTGAGACCTTGTTAGCAACATGCTCAGCCACCAGCACAGATCTGAAACACTCTCTGGATTTACGCTCATGCCCATCATCCCTGCTTTAAATGGCCAAGCAGGGCACTCTTGCACGTGGATACAAACTGGGACGTAAAACAGTAAAAGCCCTCCTGTTTCTTCCCTTTCCATCCCTGGCCCTGTCATAGGAAATTAAAGCCAATTTCTAACATCCTTTTCATCCCTGCAAGAAATTCCTCCAGGCCTCCCCAGCACACCTCGGCACTCTCCCTGTCCTCTGGTTGCAAATATAAAGATTTCCAGCACAGCTCACATCCACGCTCATAACTGGTATCACAATAAACAACAGGGACATCAAAACCATCACACCATAAAACACAGTTACCAAAAAAAGGCTGCCTGGATACTTTTTTGGGGCAGCTGTCACACTAGAAACTTGCAAGCCTCCTGCGCGAAGCGAATGCGGGAAACAGAAAAGCTCACAAAGTGGATGCGAGCCATTACGGAATAAAAATCATCCAGATGTTTTAAACATGCCCTGTTTTAAACATGCCCTGTTTTCTCCTCAGCCTGCCCTTCAGGAGGCAGCCAGGTGAAAAGCACGAGTGACAAAACCAATCTGTCTAAAGGACAACTTCATGGAAATCAGCCAGAGCAAGCAGGACGCGGCTCCCCAGGTCTGAGATCAGAGCAGAGGGCACACACAGCTCCAGGTGTCACCAACAGCCCCTTCCAGATTACCCCCATCACTCAAGAAACCTCAGCCACACCACGGCATGTGGCCCCCGAAGGATCCAAACATCTGCACTGCTCTGGGACTGATGGTAGGGACACAGAGCAGAGCCCAGCTCCGAATGGAAACTAGCCAGAGTAAGTCCCTTACCTTCTGTGAAGTTTCCTGTAAGAGTTATGACAACAAACACTTTGCCTTCTGGCTCCAAATCCACCTGGGAAAAAAAGGAAAGGAAATGTTAGAAGACTGGGTTTTTTTGAGGTAGAAATTCTTCTCGGGATTTTGCCTGACTCATCCTGCCAACATTTGATAATATTTGAATGTGTATATATTCTCATGCACACCTTAATTGGAAAAAAAAAAATTAAATCAAGCCTCCTGTGCCCAAATTGTTCAGCATTCAGAGCTCCATAAAAAATAAGGGACTTGAGTGCTCCTTTTTCTTGGAAGTGCTGAACAATCTCAGCCTTGTCAGAGGAAACAGAAGTCCAAAAAAAAATAAAATAGCGTTCCAATTTGCGAGACAAATGAAGCAGGACTAACACTAAATTCTCTGAAAAGATCAATGTGCAGCTGTTTCGAGAATTATACGGATATTTCCTCTCTATTATATTTTATCTCAGTGAAATTGTTTCAGTCTCTCAAAATACCATCATCGCTGGGGCAAATGCTGATTTCTTACATAAATCACCTTTTGGCCTCAAACCATAGGAAATAGAAAACTCTTAGTGCTGTTACCTAAGGACTTCTTGTAGTTTAATCTAAATGAGATAGACACAGAGATACAGAACATAATTTTAGGGATCAGAGATTCAATCCCTGTGCCAGTCAGCCTGTCCTTGAAAGAAAGCATTTATTTTTTTGGTGAGTGGATTTTTCATTTTGAGATACATTTTTTAATAAAGGTTTTGCTTTTGGTGGTGTTTTTTTTTAATTTACCAGCTAAAATCATAGCTAAGGATTCCTGACATTTGAGTCAGGCTGTCACACAGCAATCTCAGTTAAAACAAAACAAAAACAAAGAAGTAACAAGGCACCCCCCCAAATTTCCCACAAATTCCGAGGCTAAAATTAGCAAAGAGGAGCTTTGCACCTCATGGGTATCGATCACTGGTGCAGAACAGGAATTTTGAAAATGGAGCTCTCTGGGGGAATGAATAAAGATTGCTCCCTGCTCCTCCTGTACAACCACAGGATGATGAGCTCAGGGGTAACACACAGTGTGCCCTGTGAGCACTTTGATTCCTCTCCAGTGTAAACACGCAGCCCATCACTGAAATAAAACCCCCAACATCAACCTGAGCTCCCAGAGCACGGGCTATGGACCACCCCCGACCCAGACATTTGCTCGTGGCTTCCAAAAAACACTGCTGCCACAAACCAAACTGGCAATAATACTAAAATACTGGAAAAACTGAAGGGTGAACCCCAAGGAGGAGCCAAACAGCCAAGCTACAAATGGAAGGAAAGCACCTGCACTGCTGTAGGTGAGAGGAAGTGTCTGAGCTGGGCTGGCTCTGCAGGGTTCAGGTACAGAATGCTGACACAGCCCAGAAAAAACTGCCTTCTGGGGTAAGTGAAGGGAAAGCACAGCCAGCCATAGGTTTTCCTAGCCCACAATTTGTTGCAGAAGTGGGGAAGCTGTAATTTAAACTGGTGGGAATTTGTTAGGATGAGCAGAAGAAATATTTCCAGCAAAAAGAACAAGCAAACATCTCATTCGCGCGATTCCAGCTACGGTTGCGAGGTGCCAGGCACACGCTTTTATCAGTGGGACACAAAGCAGGGAAGCCACAGCTGCTTGGGGAAATCCTACCAAAATGCTGATTTTATGCACATTACATTCTCCACTAAAAGGAAAAAAAAAAAACAAAACCAAAATTAAAATCAATCTCACAAGGAAAATTTAAAGCAAATATTTAGCCTTGACTCAATATTAATTTTTGTGCTTGTTTGCACTGCATATTACACTGGTTTTAGGAAGCTGTGTTTGAACAGCCCTGTCCCCATTAATATTGAATATATTCCCCAAATAGATTTCAACTCCAGCAACACCAGGCACAATTTTTGCCTAAATTTCAGTTCCCTGGACAAATGTGCAACTTTGTAAAGAAATAGTTCTTTCCAAAATATATACCAATACATAATCATGCAAATCGATTTACGGGATACCAAGATTTCAGGTTTTATGGGAAAATCCTTACTTACTTAGGTTTCCAAAATCATTCTTCAGTGCTTATCATTTTCCTGCCAGTCTCCATACAGGATATGTCAGACTCCTGCTTCCACACTGACAAATAAGCAGCATCTTCTTTCCTCCTGTCTTCTGACACACAGTATCTCTGGTGGGATGTGGAATAAATCCTGTACTCCTTGTTCAGTCTTAAAAGCAAAGGATTGTCAGGACTCAGGCATCTGGTATGAGGCCAGGAGATGCAACAAAAGCATCACCCACCTCTGGCACAGGGCACAGACAAAAAACTGTCCCAAAGTCCTGACACACCTTGCTCTCCACCTCTGCAAAGAGAATTCCTCTGCCCCTAGCACTGCACAGTCCTCTGCCTACAGCAGTCTTGCAAAACAGAAACACACTAATTCAGAAAGCAATAGCAGGAGATTTATGAGGGTTATAAAACAATCTCTCTCCCCTCCAGACTCCAAGATTAAAGACCAGTCAAATCCTCTACACCTACTAAGCAGCTGTGCTCGTGTTGTACCACAGTCCAAGAGCACTCAGCCAAGAGGACTTGAGCTACACTCAGTATCTTCTTACAGAACATCTAAGAGGGTTCTAATTAAAAATTACAGCTGAAAGGCTCCGAAATGAGCTGAAGCCCCAGCATGCCAGGAGCTGCTGAAACTTTGGCACACCGAGGCTGATGGAAGCAGGACCAATGGGGAATTCTTGTCCTAGACAAGAGTTTAAACCAGACAGCCTTCAGGGTTTCTCTAGTCTTAAACTGATAGCAACAGAACTGCAAAAGGTAACATACAATGAAATGAAATAATAACAGACCACAGGGAAAAGTCTGGCTTTTGGACTTGCTGTGATCTCCTTTAAGGATGAGTTTGACCAGCTAAGTAGCGGCCAAGTCAGTACCTGAGATAACTCTCAGACGCGTGGAATATGCCTAAAACAGAAAATAACACCTGACCTAAAAAGCTGAATGGAAAATGTCTGACCATAGACCTGAGCCAGCCTGGGAAACACCAGCAGCTCCGTGAGAGCAGCACCTGCCTGACAGGACGTGCTTCCCACCATCACAGGGACACCCTGAGCCACGGCCACGCCACCAGAGTGGTCTGTGCTGGCAGCAGCTGACGCCTGTGAGCTGCTCACACTTGCTGCACCCACGTGCTGAGCTGGGTGTGAACAGCAAGAGCCTCTCTCGGGCCCTGGGGGGACCTCAGGCAGCCCTGCAGTACAGCCCCTCGTGCTCCTGCCCCTGCTTCACACCCTCAGCATCGCCTTCACCCTTGCAGTGCAGCCACAGTTTGATGCACACGCTACGAGAAACTTGACCAACGTTGCAGCTGGAGCTGGGCATGCAGAAATTGCACAGAACCATCTGAAAGCAGAGACCCACAGGTCAGGAGGCTGGTACCCCACTGCTTCCCCAAAAGGAGGAACTCCTGATACAGCCCTCCTTCAATCTTTCCAGTCACCAAAGCGCTTCCACCACCAGCATCTACTTTCACAGACGGAGAGGGCTTCTCACCGTGTTCTGTTACTTAATAAGAGCTGAGCACTTCAAAAGGAAGCAGCTGCCAAAGGACTGGCCCTCCAGCCATGGAAGGATAACCCTACCTGGGCTGGCAGCCCAAGCCCTGACTCCACAGCTCCGGTGATTCCAGTACCTCCCAGCAGCAGCAAAAACCCTCGGGATCCAGCCTCCCAACAGCAGCGTGGGTGTAACACAAGCACCACGCAGACGCCAAGTTTTGCTCCTCGCTTCTTTTCTATTTTTCATTTCCCAGCACCGACATTAAAGGCAAAACCCCCTACATTTTTTACAGAGAAACAGGGTGTCAGAGTATTAATCTTAACAGTTAATAAAGGCCAAAGTAGACCACAAAATCAGTTTGGGTCAACAAAGAAGCTTATATTGTTTCTTAAAGAAAGCAGGAGAGGCTCAGACAAACTCAACAGCCTGAAGGTAGCACAGGTGATGCTCAGGGGGAACTCCTACACCATAATATAAGAGATAAGTGATCCAGGAATGTAAACATCCATATGTATTTGACACAATTATCAAAGAGTAATACGTACAGAGAAAAGTTTCCTAATGCCAAGATCTATCTGGCATTGGATAACTTATTTTAGGGAATTACAGGCTTATGCCTGGAAGGTTTAGTATCAGAGCCAAAGGAAAGTCCTGTTGTATTGGGAGCAGAGGAGAAGTATGAAATTCTAAGCATGCCTGATACCGTGAATGCTGTGAGGTGCAGTGATCTCAGAAAAAAATCAAACTAAACTGGTGGCATGCAGCATCAGACCACTGGCAGGTAGACCTGTAAACAATCATCACCCTCCCCTCTCTCCATCACTTTAATCCTCAGCCTGGTCCCCCAGGGAAGAACCAGGAGGAAAAACACAGACTTTCTGGCTGGTTTGAAGGTAACTTAGCACACTGGGAGATGTAAGTGTGCTTATCAGTAGTAAATCCTTTAGTCACCCTGGAGGAAATGAAGGCAGCACTTTTGTCCACAGCACGAGGGGAGTTGAAAAGATCAACTGCTGGGGCTCAGCTGTATCTGTGAGAACAGCACAGTGTTTTGACCCAGAGCTAAACACAGACTTTAACTTCTGTTGGACCTCAAAGCTATAGCAGGGAAAACAAGCGCTGGAGGATTTTGGCGGGCAAGCTGGAAAGGAGCAGGTAAGGATGACGAGTTCAGCCACGGCTTCATTACACTTCCACAAGCCTCTGCCAGGACAGTGTGCTGGGAGTGAGGAACTCCACTCCTAACCCAAAGCACTCACACGGTGCCCCGTGCCTGAACTTGCCGGGATCGTGCTGTTCCATGTGACTTCAAAGGGAGCTGCCAGCGACTGGTTTCCCACAAGGAGCGGCCCCAGCCAACCACCTCACACACCTTCTTCCCCAGAAAAGGGCTCTGCTGACACCATTCCCAACAACAGGGCAGGTGTTATTTACTCCCCTTCTCCGCATTACAAAAAATAAGCCAGCTGAGGAGCGGAACAGATGCGGGGAGACCAAAACAGAGCTCCTTAATCACATGCCTTCACACACATAATAAAAACTTGTCGTGTGTGATTCATCAGTGGAAGAGGTTTGGAAAACAAATTCAGAAGGAGGGTAATCTCTCAGGCAACATATCAACACCCAGCTGAAGCATCCACTGAACTTGAAGAGCAGGTATAGCGAGCTGGCCTCCGAGAGAGCCCGGCCTGCCCCTGGGAAAGGATGGGAAGAGGCAGATCCAAAGGGTGCCCGCCTGCAAGTCGCTCGCTCTCCAAAATCAAGATGTGGTAGATAAGGTGGGCCCTCAGGATGAAAAGGCATCCTCAACACTGCACCTGGCAAGAGCATTAAATCTCTTGTAAACACAAGTTTACAAGATTTTGTTGCCTTTTTTTTTCCCCCCCCGCTCCCGTCCCCACAACAGATAACCCAGCCTGGGAAGCCTGATCTGAGGCACATCGGAATCAGTGGGAATCTTTTTATTGTGTTTGGATCGGACACAAAAGATGACTGTGTTTACCCTGGAGCCAAGAACATCCTTTCTCCGTCCTTCCTTCCCCACAGGCACAATCCATAAGCATCCTAGAAGTACAGCCTTTTTCTAAGGCATGTCAATGCTGACATGCCTTCAAAAACAGAACAGGCCAGACACTTGCAGTGAGTAAAGCAAATATAAAAGCTACCTAGGGACTTCATTAGTTTAATTAAACAAGTAGCTATATCTTTTGACTTCCTACATAATTTTTAATTTTAATTAACAGAACTGCATATGTAATCAGTCATTTGTAGAGGCAATTCCCAAGGCTCTGTTCAGAAGAAAGAGCTGAAAATCTGGGTTAGGCTAAAGCTGGTTTTTCACATGCCTCTAGTTATTTCATGGCATCTTTCTTGTTCAAGCTCTTACCAGATCATGCTTATGGAATGTCACATCTTTCTGTATTTTAATAAGGTAGCACCTCCCTGGACAGGTCAAATGGCAATTTTCTCAGCCAAATACATGGTGACTGGATTAATCAGTCCCTCTTATACCTTTTGAGGCTGACAGACACCTGTCTATCAAGTCAGACGCCTTTGAAAATCCTCAGGGCTGTCTAGTACAAAGAGGATTTTGCATTTCCAGACCAACACACTGAAGTGTTTTTCCTACAAATGCAGAGCAGGCACTTTTTAAGATTCAAATTAAGATGCCTAAAACAAAAAGAAAAAAGAAGGAAAGAAAACAGCAAACACACAACAGGGTTCCAAGTATCTTCTAATTGCTGCAAAGGCTGGCAAGTGCTCAGGGCAGTAATTCCCACTGCAGGTGCTGGGGCTGACACGGACAGCACTGGGAAAAGGCTGCCAATCCCACCTGCAATCAGCAGGTTCCCATACCCTGAGCCTTGAAACACACCTGAACAAAGTTTAACACTCTGCAGCTAAACTCACACATAGGTGGAAAGTCAGTCTCTCTCAAAACTCCTACAACCAGTTATTCCAGCTATTATTGTAATATTGTCATTCTAATTTTTTGTTTCAGGACAGCTGCTTGAAATACTACTTTTGTTTTCGTTCAAGCTGCCTAATTATAAGCTGTGCACCAGCCATGAACAAGCATGCATAACTAATAACTCTTAGCCAATCCTGGACTCTTTAATCAATTTTAGTCTGGTTTCATCCAAGAGATTACCCACCTCTACAGGCTATTTGCTGAGGTAGGACCAAGATTTATTTATCCTGTGAAAATTCCTGCCAAGAAAACCTCCTTGAAGGGCTACGAATATAATACAGATGAAATAAAAAGAGGTTTCAAATCTTAAAAAAACAAAAAGAAAAAACAAAACAAAACAAACAAACAAAAAACAAACAAAAACAATTTTCAAAAGTAGGAACTAAAGCCTGCTCCTATGGTGTTACGGCAATTTATATTGCTTTTGAGAAATACCTCTAAAGCAATGAATGATTAACAAGTAATGGTTCCAGGAAGCTGCTGGGAAAAAAAAAAAAAGATGATTTGAAAGATTTGGGAAAAAAAATGTTATAAAGTTTAAAAAATAATAATAAAAAAAAGAAACACAGACATGACTGGTTCAGGGACTACTATGTTTTTGTTCTCCTTATGTTTTCATAGAAAAACAACAGCAACAACTCTCCACAGGGAATTTTTTTACCTTTTTTCCCAAGTTATGTGGCAGGGGGAGAAGATCCCATTGCCTGTTTATAAATCCCATGGTACTGACGTTTCTTTAAAGACAAGGCACTGACAGCACCTCAACAGCACCATGACTGAGTAAGAACCCCCTCCTTTAGAAATTTTAGTGAAATTCAAAACAAAAAATGGGGGGGACGTGGGAGAGTCTAAGAACATCATGAACACACAAGCCTGCAACAGAGGAGAGATTTCATCCACAACCTCTTCCAAGTGTGGGGCCAGAAATGGCTAGGCTGGCAAACGGGCTGAAAAGGAAATGTGAAGATTGACCAGACCCTACCAGTGAGGGTCCATTTCCTGAGGGCACAGAGCATGCCAAGCATGGGACGAGTCTCTGAAATGCCACAAAGAGCAAAGCTGCTGGAACCACCCCAGGGACAGCCAGGGGAGATGCCAGGCAGAGAGAAAAGGCTGCTCTGAGCCTCCCTGAGCAGCCCCTGCAGAGAGAAGGGGCAGGAAGCCCCCGGCTCCCTCCCACAGCCCGTGTGAAACCAGAACCGCGTGGGCAGGACGGATGCTGCCTTTCCCTGCCACAAGCACATACAAGCAGAGCTTTAGCTCTGCTGAGCACAATTAAACCTTAATTATTCACCATGCATCTTTGTAACACCGTGCCAAATACCACCATGTCCAGTCCATCACCGTATTTTCATTCCAACTCCTCTTGTCTTCCTCCTACAGCTAGCTGGGTTTTTTTTTTTTTAAGGGATGGGAAGGAAAATCACAGATCACTTTAACTTCCCAAAGGCAAATACTGACATCAATGCAGGACCACTAAATTAAAGGATAGCAAATGCAGGGCTCCATTTTCAGCTGTCTGAACACCTGATTACAGCAAATATACCCATGCTCACATTCAGTAGCTGCTATCAGGCTATCAGCTTTGCATATGCAAGGTATGGAAATCTGCCTGCAGACACCTGTGTGTGCAGGTAAAAGAGGCTGAAAGTTGGACAGGGTCTCTGCTCTTGAGGGGACTTTGGAGCATTGACCAAAAAACAAACAACAAAAATCTTGTATTTCCATGCAATTAATGGTGACAACATATCAATAAACCTCAACAACCAGTTATTGCCAGCAAAACAAAGATCTTTCAATAGCTGTTGAGCTGGAGTTGCAAAGTGATCCTGACAGCTCACGTTTTGGGTCTATCACTGAGCACACAATACAGGGATTGCCCTTCTCTATCTCCAAGATCTGGAGATTATCAACAAGAGTACGTTCTGTCTCCTACATTAACCCAATATAACTTGGCAGAAAACTCAGGAAATTGTGCCACTTTCTCTGCTTACAGTTATAAAGAAATAAATTCAATGACTGGTGCCAAGTAGGCAAGTTGGTGGCACTTCCCACATGGAAACATTCCAAGGGCCACCACAATGAGGTCATGAGCAGAGGTTCCTCAAAGTCAGGCAGTGACATAGATGAGCTTAGAACTGAGGCAGTGTCCCCCAGGAAGGAAAAGGCAGTGAAAAAGCAAGCCCAGGTAGCCCAGTGCACACCAGAGACTTGGGTTTGGCCCAGAGAAGAACAGAACAGGCACCAGGCAGAAATGCAGAAGGAGAAACAAAAAGATTGGGCAGAGAAGCAACAACAGCTCTCTCAGCCTTGAGAAGTCTTGCAAGGCACAGCACTCACCTTCAGCTTTAATTAACCTCCCTAACAAATCCAGACTTTATGCATCATTCATGACTTTACATTTAGCAGCACAGTCTGCACACAGTCTGAGGCTCTGTGTCCAGGGCACTCCTGTTGGCTGCCCAGGGACCACTGCTGCACAGCTACAGCAGCACAGCACTTAGGGGCAATCCACTGGGTTGTAGGGCAACAGGCAGAGCCCCCAATACCCTGTTCATGGATCCAACCCAAGGAGCAGGGACCCCTAAAGCGGCTGAATCACTGTGCAAAGACCCCCCATCTGCAGCTGTCCCCCCAGAACTTTGCTCACTCACCTGCTTGTGCTGTTCTCCACTCTTCAGTGCTGGGAAATATTTTCTCGTTATTCATAGCTTTTATTGCATAATCCTAAACTTCTAAGAAATTACTCTCATTTGAGACTCTATTAGGTGTGTCACTATTTTTAAAATACCTTCCTACTACATGTAATTCATTTGGTGTACTGCTGCTTTTCCATTTTTGTCCAATAGCTCTTTCTTCTTTCTAAAACCAGGCCACAGCAGATGAGATCATGAACCATTAAAATCCATTAGTCCTCCAGATAGAAATCCATCAAATTTCTCAACACCTCAGGTAGAAAGGGGAAAGGTCACAACTTTCTCCTACTCCAACCATTTCTGTCAGATACTGAAGAGCCAAATACCATCCTTTTAACAGCAATTTAAATTCAAGTCCTGGTGGTGCAGCAAAAGGCAACCTGATGGAAAAATTCTGTTATTTACGATGCTTGATCACTAATAATGAGCCCTAAAAAAGAAGGATTCTGGAGTGAGATGTGATCAGCATCTCGATGCCCGGAAGATGGGGTTCCACAGCACAGAGGTACTGAGGCAAACCAACAGCTCTGCAGAGAGCTTGATTTACAGGCACCTTCCTTCTGCTTCCTTCCCTTCAACACCAAGTGTTGGAAAGGCCTTTATCGATCCTTCCTGCACTGGGGACAGCTGGAACCCTACCAAGTGGATGGCAGAGGTTTCAGGAAGGCTCACAGTGCTGGCTGAGATCCAGGCTGCCATCCTGGTGTCACATCCCTGCAGTGCCACTGCCGCATCTCTCCTGAAGCCAACGTGACGCCTCGTGCCCACGAGATCGTGCACTCCAAACACATCACACCCACAAACACATCCCACGTGGCTCCACCTTTCCAACCAAAGACAGCAAAGCCCCTCTGAGTGCCGAGCACACCCTGCACCATCAGCTTTACAGAAAAGGAAAGCAAAGACGGGGATGGCAGGAGCAGAGGTAGAAACAGGGCTCAGGGTCCTCCTAAACCAGACCTAGCCCACTGCACAGCGGCCACACTGCTTGGAAAAGTGCAAGGGAAACTCAGCAAAACCCACAAAAGTAACATGTACCTGGACTCCACAGAAGCCCAGATATCAAGAAGAGTCAATTTCTCCGAAGTATCAGAACTCTCAGTCTTTTCAGTGACTTTAAAGCCTTGAGCTAAGTGCACTGAGGGGCACACAACAGCACCCCTGTCAGCATCATAATGAATTAATTTACGTGCAGGATCAAGTTATCAGCAATATTTCTGGCAAAACCTAAGATTTCAAATGGCATGTCTCAGGGGCATGCCAGTCTTTGGAAGTACAGCTCCCAGCACAGCTCACATTCCAATTTAAAGTGTTAATCCCATTACTCATCCTTAGTAAGGATACAAAAAGGAGAGATTAAATCCAGCAACTTTCAACTTGGCATGGGCTGTAACACCATGGGGAAGCCTAAGCACCTCAGCTCTGATAATTCTTCCCAGATGCAGAATTAATCACAGTGACTTCCTTCTTCCTCCTCTCACTTCCTCACCTGGCAGTTTCTTAGCATTGAAATTCTTAAGGACTAACATTTATACCCAGCCAGTATTAATCCACCACATCCCCCCTCCACGTTGCAAGATGATCTGCCCAAAAATTTGAGACAGAAGGATGAAAAGCAAACTATCAAATATGAGTGGCATCTCACAGGAGAGAACCTGCTTGGGACACAGGGAAAGATGAAAAGAAAGGTTTAAAAGTACTTTAGCCCACATACTCCCTCTCCCATTCCCTGCCAACCACTTATGGGATTGCTCCATATCCCTGGTACACACATCCCAGAACATCACGTAAAAGCAGCAGCAGTTTCTGGCTGCATAGCCAATTAGATGCTTCCAGAGGTACCAAAAAAAAAAAAAAAAAAAAGGAAAAAAAAGGAGTGCCAAGGCATGCACTCCCCCAGCATTCCTGAAGGTATGATGCTTGCTCCCGGTGTCCAGATGTTACTGCTCATGTCTCTGCTCCAATCCCACGAGGTTCAGTGCTGGGAGCCACAATCAAGTCTTCAGGCAGCAAAAAGAATGTAGGTTGCAGCTGACAACACCCAGAAAGGACACGCCACTGCCAACACTTGCTTCGCCAAGTTAGATCATATCCTATTTGTAAAGTGGGTTTTGTTTATGGGTTTGGTTTTCTGTTTGGGGTGTTATTTTGGTGGGAATGATGGAAGAGTACAATCAAAATATTTCTGCAAAACAGCAGTTGGGAAAAAAGGGTGCAGAGGTGAGGTTTTTCATGGGGAAGAACAGTGGGTTTATCAGTACCAAAAATTATAAGGAAAAAAAAAAATTGTTCTGAAATCCTGAGGCCAAGAATTACAATAAGAGACAGACCGTCCAAGACCAAGCAATTTTTAGTCCTGTCATGTCTGTGATTAGCTTCCCTGATCTACCTCATGAGAGAGATGATCTCACTAGCCACTTGTGACCATCAAGTCATGGCTGTGACTCCAGCAATCAGGCTGAGGCAGGAAGGAGCTGAAGAGCACTGGCCTCCAGCCTTCCCAAGCCACCGGATGGTGACGAGGTGCCGTGTCACCGGGATGAGCTGACCCAGCCACCTGCCTCCCTCTGAAGGACAGGGGGCTCTCCTGGGGTTTTGGGTGCAACTGAAAGCTGACAGGCAGCTTGCTGGCCCCTTCCAGCAGCACGCTGTCACGTATTTCCCCTTTTTACTATTTCTTTTTCCCTTTCCGAAGCGTGGGCTCAAGATGAGGAAGCAATGTGACCAAGATTTACCTTGGATTAAATAAACCACAGGGTGGAGACACCCAGAAAGGGTATGCAGAGGAAAAAGGTCAGAACATGGTTGGAGTGGTTTTGCTCACAGGTCAATGGAGAACACAACTTGGTGCTGACCGCATTTCCCAGTCAAAACTCAGCATCACCCACAACCCTGCAGATAAACCTTCTGCTCTTCAAACAAAGCTTCTGCTGAGGATTGCCACGAGCCCCAGTGCACGGCAATCCTGTGTAAGCCAAGAGCAGGACAGGCTCACCTACAAAGCCAGTCACATTTAGGACAACCTTGGCCATGTTCCCTCCTTGAGAAACGTTTTGTTTCTTTGTGAATGGAAGGCCTGGCATTTTATCTGTGCCAGAGCGGGGCATGTGTTTTATATACAAACACGCACGCTTTTAACTCCAGCACGCTAATGTGCTTAAAGTATAAATTCCCTCCTGGAGAAAAGCACATCCCCACCTGGGTGGCACTGCAAATGTGGACCTCATGCTCCTCTTCCTGCTGACAAACAGCCCTTGCTGCGGGGGGAGGGGGTACACATTCCCGTAATTCCCAAAGCAAGATTTTATTCACTCTGGGAAAAGTCACATCAATTCTAGTTTTCTACCTTAATTCTCACCAGCTGAGGACAGAAATCCACTGGACAGCATTCATCTCCTCTGAAAACAAAGCCAAATCACTTGCCTTCTTAGAGATTTACCAAGCCCTATAAAACAAAGCCAAGAAGCCACTCAGTTCCTGTTCTCTCAGCAACCACCTTGGAGGGAAGTAAATGAAGAGATCTAGCCCCTTTTAATGACTGACCCACATTCAGTGAAGGGAAATATTGCAAACACAGCTCCCTAAGAAACATAATAAACACTTCACACTGTTCAACTCCTAATACATTGAAAGAGCCTGAAATAAGATTACAGTAGCAAGGAGTTTGATGGAACCATAAAATAAATCATAAAATGGCTTTGTTTGGAAGGGACCTTAAAGATCATCCAGCGCCAACCCCTTGCCATGGGCAGGGACACCTTCCACTAGACCAGGTTGTTCAAGGCCAGGCTGGATGGGGCTTGGAGCAATTGGTCTTGAACTGGAGCTGTGACTACATCTTGGCCTAACCACAAATTGCGACTTTTCATGATTCTGAAAAACTCCTCTTGCAGCCCAGCAAAGTTTGAAAGGCTTCTGGGGCATCACCATACAGAGCAACATGAAACAGAGGGGTGGTTTCGGATACTGAGATCGAAAGTCTGAACAAGTACTGACCCACTGGAAAATTTACAGCGAGAGATGGAAACATCTGGTACTCTTCTAACACCTACAAGTTCTGGCTGTGGCTTTGAAGCAAGCCACAACACTGTCTATTGTAAAGAGCACTGTTCCTGTGGAAACACTTGCTTAATATTGTCAGAGATGGAGTAAGAAGAAATTACATAGGTGTTCAGAATTTTACAACTACCCATTTACTGGCTAAAATATATATATTCAACAGAAAAAAAAAATCCTTTTCTTATTGTTGACAGTGAAAAACATTATCAGGCACTGAAACAGCATCTTTTTGGGCAGCTGGAGTAATTTAAAAAAAAAAAAAAACACCAGCAAACCCAAATTCCATAGAATCATAGAATGGCTTGGTTTGGAACGGACCTGAAAGGTGATCTCAATTCCTACCCCACTGTCACAGTCAGGGATATTTTATCTACACCAGGTTGCTCCAAGCCCCATCCAACCTGGCCTTGAACATTTCCAGAGATAAGAGATCTGCAAGCTTTTCTGCAGATGAAATTTCTTATGACCAGAACTATTAACATAAAAACCCAGTTTAGTCAACCTAGAAACGAACCACAAAACTTATACTGAGAGAATACCGAAGAGCTTTTTTGAGGTCACAAAAATGTTTTCAGAGCAATCTTTCAGAAGCCAGACATGGGGACACCAAGGGCTGCTTAAAACCTGCCAGCTCAGTTACTCTTTTCTCACCTAATGTTCACGTTCAAAACAGGAACAGGAGCTTCAAAAACATTACTAAAATAAGAAGTGCGTTGCTTAAAAACAATGAGTACTGCATATGCATTGCTGAGGCAAGTATCTTTGCACTAAGCTTATTTATATATAGAAATAACACCAGTGACCTCATATTAATCACAGACACAGCTTTCTCCATGACAAAGGGAAATGACAAACTTGCAAGGGCACACCAGAAACCTTCTGGGATCACATCCACATAAGCCAAAACATGTGACAACTTGAATGACCCTCTTTGCTCTTCTTTGAAGAGATCCACTCACATCCTGCATTATTATTCTTGACAAAATCAGAACCATGCAATTCTAAAATGAATCGAGCAATGATTTTACATATAGCTTCAATTCTCTGTTCTAAGCTCCTTCTCAAAATTTCTGAAGCTTTTCATTCTAAGAATTTTAACCAAGATAGCACTAACCAGAGAGAACATAAACAGCCAAAGGGTTTCTCCTCGCTAGACGCAGCGCCAAGCAAGAACCGAAATGAGTGTGTGTCGTGTGCTGTCTGTGACACAGCAGCCAGGCAGCTCCACACCACAGCATGAACATCCTGCTCTCCTGCAGATGTGCAGAGGGAGAGAGGAGAGCAGCCACGGCTCCCAGCACCCCTACAGCAGAGCACAGGTAACCTCAGAGCGGCGCTTGGCACGTGAACAACAGCGGTCATCAGGCTGATGCACACGGCTGATGATGGTTTAAGCTGAAGGAGGGCAAATATCACAGATTACAAAGAAATTCTTCCCTGTGAGGGTGTGAGGCACTGCCACAGTTTGCTCAGAGAGTGGCTGCCCCATACCTGGAAGCATTCCAGAACAAGTTGGACAGGGATTGGAGCAACCTGGTCTGGTGGGAGGTGTCCCTGCCCACGGCAGGGGTTGGAACTTTGATGAGTTTTAAGGTCCCTTCCAACCCAAGCCGTTCTGTGACCCTATGAACCGATAAATCATTAACCAAGTTCTTTGGTGGATACAAAACACAGCAAAAAGCCACCCTGGCATCAAGATTTGACCAAAAGCAGATTAAGGGCCCCAGCTGCCCCAAAATTCCGCTCCCGCCTCTTCTTCCGGCCACCACCACTCCTCTGCAAAGCGCAGTGGACGGTTGCTTTCGCACGACTCCAAAACCACAGCCAACAGCCCCCCACACTGACTCGCCTGGCGTTTGACTGATGGCTCCTTCAGCAAGCTCAGCTGTGAAACGGGGCTGGCGAGAAGCAGAGACCACAGCAGGAAGCTCTCCACCTCTCCCGCCGCACAGCGACTGCCCCTGGGGCAGAGGAGGGCAAAAACCTGCTGGGTGCCCTCCTAGATCTGCCCCGCACAAACTGCCAGAGCCCACAAGTCACAGGCCTGCTGAAAAAGTGCCCCACCACATTTAAGCACAAAACTCATTCCTGTACTGGACGAATTCATAAGTATCAGTTTAGGCCAGACAGAGAGGTTCATACAAGCACATGAACCTATTTTGTCTACAAGAGGCTGAAAAACACTCTGTGAGGATATGCAGCATAGCCTGGATTTTTGATGCCTTATGCCTGATCCTCCAGAATCCAGGAGTCTGCTCTTCGTCCCAACACAGTCACTCCAGAGGATGACAAGCCCTAAAGATGTGGATACAGTGAGTCTTGGCCTGCAGAGACAGCTCCTTAACAGTAAATATGGGGGGTTCACTGTCCTCCAGGCACAGCTGGAGATCCCAGCCTCAACCCATGCAAATGCACCAAAGAAACTTCATCTATTCCTGTACCATTTATTTTGCCTATATTATACCCTTTTTGTCCCTCAAAGGGAAAGAATAAAGCTCCACTGGGCTCATTGGAACAGTTCATTAGAAGAGCTCTAGACCTTACTCTTTTCTTGGACACGAGCAAAGTGAATTTGAAGATCTAGGTTTTGATAAACCATTCAGCAAGAGGAAAGCAGATCATGTTCCTTTCTAGAATGAGGGAAACAGGGGAAAATATCGCCTTTATTGGCAAGACAGGCGAGACTCAAGCTAATTATTTGAAAGCGTGGTCAAAATGAGTTACAATCATAAGGTACTGACAAGATTATCGTAACGGGCTAGTTTTTGAGAGGAAGATGGCTTATCTTTTCCACCCAGTTCTGCTCCACTCCAAGCTGAAAACAGCTTAGTTGCTTGTGGAGTAGCTACTAAATGACCACAGTTAGGTCCCATTACGTTAAAGAAGACGAAATAAACCAGCATTTCTTCTTAGCTGCCACATCAGGAACAAGGGACAGAAACTTCTAAATAAGGAAATTGATTGCAGGGTCACTTTCAACAATCTCCAGTACATCACCCTCCCTCACAAGCCAGTCTTGTGAGCTGTTCTTGGCAAATACTCAAAGCTGGACTTTTTACTGCGACTGGGAAATCAGATAATGAAGTGTTAAGCAGAGGGCTCCCTGCAGAAAACTGATTATCAGCAGCAATACTCCCACCAAGCCCTATTAGGAGATGGAGGCTCACCCTACACATTCAACACCACTGAAGCTTTTGTATCGGCACTGTGTTCCAACGAGTGGCTTTGACAAGAAATCCCACCACGGATTGGGACCGCACGGGAACACCTTCCTCACACAGTTATATTCTCCTCCAGGCTCAGGAGCAAACTGCCTTAGAGAATAAATTTTCATTGAATATATTAATGTGAGATGCCTCAGTCTGTGAATGACCTAGATAATAAACTCATTGACGGAAGCCAATTCCTTCCTCTTTCTTAGAGCACCATGGGCACTCACTGTGCCCAATAAATAATGTACAACCCAGCCATCATTATCAACTCTTGTTGCATGCAAGAAGGGGGAAGGAAACGTGTCCAGTTCTTCTCCCAATTAGCCAGTGCAAAGCTGGCAGTGCAATTCCACCAAAGCCATGGGGAATCACTGACGTAAACCTCACAAGCAACAGCAGAAGCAAACACCAGGCCCCTGTTCTCCTGGAATCTCACAGAAGACACAGGCAAGCTTTTTTAAAAACAAGCGAGAAAGGAAGAAGGCAACTTTCACCCTGATGTTAATAAATACTGATGCCAGAAAAAAAGTGAGGGATGGAGAGCTTTGTGTGTGCGCCAGTTTACATTTGAGGGAAGGATAATATTTAAAGCACGTAAAATTTAAAAGAATTGAAGGATATGATATAGAAGAAAACGTTCAGTAAATCAATCCCAAATTTCACTACTTGGAACTCTGTCTCTCCTCTGCTCTTCAGTCCTGAGGAAAAGGCCAACAAGCTATACGTCCTTGTTTACCAAGACAGTAAATGCAGGACAAAGTAGGAATTGAAACAGGATAAGCTAGTCTTTCATTAGTCATTCCTGATTTAGATAACCTTTTTTATTCTGGAGGAGCAAAGCCCAGAACATTTAGCATGGGACGAGCACACTGACCAGTCTAGGTGGAGAGAATCCCTCTAGGAACTAACTCATACACTGACAAGCTAGCTCCAATGTTATCAGAGACAGCACTGATTTGCAACTATTTTGTCAGATAAAAGCACTTTGGAGCACAGACACCCTACACTGACTTTTACTGTCATAGTTAAACTGTCATCCCATCCTGACTGTGGAGCCAGCCAGCTCCAGAGAGCTGCCACAACCCTAAATGATCCCTCTGACAGTGCACTTCTCCCTCTGACTCACACCCACACCACTCAGCACCACTACAACTGGTCCTGCTTGAACCTACTACTACAGCATCTATAAAGCTGTGAACGATGGCAAACATTTTTCTATCCAAAAATGACAGGATTCCCAAACTAAGATGCCACTGCTATCATAAGCGGTTTAAGACACTAAATTTAGCAAGTAGAGATGTACATGAAGACTTAAATTTACAAGGGATGTCTTGCTTACATGACAGCATAAAATTAAATGTACTCATGAGAAAATAATGCAAAAGACTGTGCTATGCTAAAATCCAGACTAATGACAAAGGAAATTTAAAAAAAAAAAAAAAAAAAAACAAAAAAAA
This sequence comes from Hirundo rustica, assembly GCF_015227805.2. Taxonomy (NCBI): domain Eukaryota; kingdom Metazoa; phylum Chordata; class Aves; order Passeriformes; family Hirundinidae; genus Hirundo; species Hirundo rustica. The sequence continues at coordinate 5,870,914 of NC_053455.1, read as the reverse complement.
AACCACCAAAGAAGCAAGCAAAGGCAAAACAGAAACCACAGAGCAGGCCAGAGAGCGAGAGAGCTAGAAACCAGAGGTGCTGTAGAGAGGTGTGAGCTGCTTTTTCACACCAAATGAGACCAACTGGCAAGTGAAAATCCTGAGAACAGCTGACATAGAATGTATAAGAGAAAGGCAAGAAAAACACCACAGTGTCAGATATGGAGGAACCACCTCAATCCTCTCCTCAGCTCCTGGATGCACATCAGACAATCTGCCACTGTGATTCTCACAATTAGATGTAAAGTCCTGGGACAGCAGAGACACACAGCCTGTTTCTCACATCCTGTCCCTCACTTGCCTCATTCTGAGAGATTACTGGGCTCTGCTGATCGTTTAAGTGATTTCACACTGAAAATGATTGTATCGATCTTTTTTTAAACATACAGCAGACATGCAACACTCGTACTGCAAATCACACATTCGGAAATGTGACTTTCATGGATGCATTTTCCTCCTCTCCTCATTTTGACAGAAATATCAGTTCTGCAATAAAAAGTAAAAATAAAAGAGAAATTGTACTAAGGTCTAAATAGCATTCTCATGTTGGTTAAAAGAAAAATAGATTATTTATTCTGTCTCCCATTTCACAAACTGAAGTCAGATACTGGAGCTGCCCAACTTGTGTTTCTGCACCAATACTTCATCTCCTGCCCGTTCCACAGAAAGGAGATCCCTCCTGGAAGGAGTCTGGAGAGCTGCCACTGTATCACTGATACAAATACAACCGACTCACGAAACTCAATACTTACGAAACTGGGCAGAGGAACACCAAGAAAAAGCCCTTGTGTAAAGTCATCTAACAGATTCATACCTCCCTCCCTCCTCCTTCCCCTGCCAACATATTTTTGTACTGGCAAAGCTCCTGGGTAAGCACAGTCACAGCAGCTGGGTTTCAGTGCAGGGTGAGCTGTGAAGGGCAGGTCCACACCACACGATGGAGCACAGAAATTCCCATCCAGAGCCACGGAGGTCCAGCCAACAAGTGAAAATCTTATCCCAGACCTGACGTCCCAAACACCCTGTGGCTCTGCAGCCCCAGATTGCAATCTTCTCCATGGACGGGCTTAATTGCTGTGCAATGTGGCACTCAGAGGAGACAGCCTGGGTGTAACATCCATCTGTCAGACAGGACACAGGCACCCCCTGTCTCTCTGCCTATTCTGAGGGCTGCATCTTTCCATCAGGACACAGAGCACCGGTGGGCTGGAGAGCACGAGGCTTTCTGGAGATCTAGTAGGTCTCACAAGGAAGACTAGACAAAAATAAGCTCTGGCAGTTCCCAGAACAACTCTTCTGCCTGCAACTTGCCCCACACTGGAGGAGCCCCAGGACAGGGCAGCGCAGGGCGCGGGGCCATCAGCCGGTCAGACTGCTCCGGCAGCCTGCGGGATAGATCTGGACATCGATCAGATGCCTCTGGTCTGGCACAACAAGGGCACAAAAGGTCTTGCAGGGGCAGTGAAAAAGCAATTTTTTCCATCACCTTGGGCCCAGGACAGACACTGAATATCAAGAGCACAGGAGTTGCTGAGGGATGCTTATTCCCACACGGCATCGCGCTAATGCGACAAAAGCTGGCTCACCTCTGCTCGTGGTGCTGGCTTCTGAATTGAAGCAGGATGGTTTCCTCAGCAATTGACCTCCCTAAGTGATGAGAAATCTTGTGATCTCAAAGCAAACAAAACTATCATTGGCATGGCAGGAATAGAGTTGTTTGTCTGGCTTACCCTAAGCGGCTTAGCAATGTGAAATGGGTGTTTCTGGATGCTCTTTGTCTCAGATACACATTTGTCTTTGATATCATTATTATGAAGCAGTTTCTTTCCCTCACAACCAGCCAGCAAGAGGGCATGGCTTGGGCGAGAAACAACCACGTGGTGGTCTCCACCAGGACACGGTGCCAGGTTCATTATCCAGGACTCCAGCACGGCCCCACAAATAGCACAGGGGTGGAGCAGGCAATCAGAGCTAAGACTGCTCATTGTCTCCAGAAGAAATTAAATTTGCAGCATGGTCTGACATGTCTTAACTGCATGCCTAAATAGGATGAAATCTGGGAGGCAAGGAGGTGCGATGGCTGATCCAGAATCCTTATAAAAGCTGCCAGTAACTCATTTCATGTGGTAACTCTGCTGTTCATCTTCTTCTCCATGGTTACACAAAAGGTCCCCAGTTTCCTGGCTGTATTAGCAAAGCACAATAGCTAAAGCCTAAAACATCAAAGGAGCTTTGATAGTTTGTGAAGAAAGGGTGGGAGTCTTATTCACCTCAGTAAGGGATATGTTTTTCATATTGAATTACCCTGTAAATCAGTAGACTTTCTAATGGCATTTCAATAGCTCAAATGGCCCCCTAGACAATCTGTTCTGCAGAGTTTATTGCCTATAAGCTCAAAATGGCCAGAAACCAAATCATTACTCAGAAAATACTCCAAACAGAAAGCCTCTGACAGCCTGGGTGAAATGTGCTTTACTAAAAGACCCGTGGAAAAAGCTAAATATAAACCACTAACAGGGTGAGGCGAGGCCTGCAGGGCTGAGGACAGAGCTTCCTGCGGTGCTGGGCTCACTTGTGCTGCGGTCACCCTGCTGCCCCCTCCTCCTCCTCACAGCCTCTCTGCAAAGAGCTGCGGGTGCAGGTCTGCAAACATCTTCTCATGAGCTTCTAACATGACCAACACTGCCAAAGGCAACGTGGGCATCAGCCTCTGGCTGCCTCTTCTCCCTCCAGCCAGGGCTGGTTCATCAGCAACACCATCAGCAGGAACGTAAAGGTACCCCTGGCATCAAAGTCAGGCCCCCACTCCAGCAAACCACATCAACAAGGGCTGGGCAGAAACACAGAATAGTTTGAGTTAGAAGGGACCTTAAAGACCTCCTCATTCCACACCCTCTGCCATGCACAGGGACACCTTCCACCAGACCAGGCTGCTTCAAGCCCAATCCAGCCTGGTCTTTAATACAGCCCAGGATGGGGCACCCACAGCTTCTCTGGGCAACCTGTGCCACCCTTATTGTAAAAAGCTTTTTCCTTATATCCCATCTAAATCTCTCCTCATCAGTTTACTTTTGCTGTCTCTCCATGCCTTTCTCAAAAATCCTTCTCCAGTTCTATTTCAGCCCTTTTAGGCACTGGAAGGTGCCATAAGGCCTCCCTTTTGCCTTCTCCGAGCTGAAAAACTCCAACTCCCTCAGCCTGTCCTCATAGCTGAGGTGCTCCAGCCCTTTGAGCATCTTCATGGCCTCCCCCAGACTCCCTCCAAAAAATCCATGTCTTTCTTTTACTGGGGCCTCCAGGATGGATGCAGTACTCCAGTACACTGCCACTGCTCTTGGTGGCAAGAGTACCCAAAGGGTGCCCATCACCCATGTGAGCATCTCCCTCCAGGTCACTGCAGCACCTGATTGCCTGGACTCTGTCCCTCCTTGTCCTCCTGGAATTCTGGCTCTGCCTCAGGCACAGAATTCCCCCCCGTCAGTGCCAGTCCCAGATGAATTCAATGACAACATCTTTGAAGGGGACAGGAATGCTGTCAAAAGAGCCAAACCCACACCTTGCTACACTCAGTTCAAAGCCAAGACATGAACTCCAGTCCCACATCCCACTACTGGCCCCTGTCACTGGAAACTGGCTCTTCTCCTGCTGGGCTCAAATCTTCCCAGCCAAACACACTCTCAAGCAAAATGCCCATGTTCTCCAAAGATTCTCACAGTTGCCAGCCAGGCATTTTATTGGGGAGGAGCAAGAAACAGGACTCCAAATAGCTCTACAGTATGTGTGCAGCTCTTTGTGACAGTCAGCTGTCTCATGTGCCTTGATCAGAACAACTGTTTTTAGCATCACACCTCTGCACACTATTGAACACCTGACAAATAGCAACAACTTTTCACTTAGTTATTACAGCCTCTGTTTTAGGCTGCAGGGCACTCTCAGGTAACTGTGGTGCAAGGGATTTTGTTGGCATTTTGAAGGGTCTGTTCATAAGGCCAACTGTATGCTAAAGGAAAGAAAGAAAAGCTGAAATTCCAGCAGCTTTGAAACCCATCTTACCTTCTGCAGTGGGTGTTCCTCTCCACAAGTCCTGTTCAACATAATAACTGCATATCAGTAATAACAATTACAGGAACAATTAAAAGCTCCCAAAGAGTTAGGGAAGGAGCTCATTTTACTCAAGCCTAATTAACATGCAGTGTGACCTTCACGCAGATCAGAGATCTGCACTGTGTACATCACTGTCGTGTGCATGGAAGCAGAAGTCAAATGGACTTCACCCCAGCCTGCTCCTGCCCTGTGGAAGGACAAACCATTTATTCCAGCTCTACAGGCTTAATTCATCTCTACAGTCAGGCAGACACAAAATACTGCGCCACAAAATCCCCTGTCAAGAGCTATAAAGTATTTTGGCTTCCTGAAGCAACTTTTGCCCACCTGAAGAAGACTTCAGCCAGGCAGGAGTCGAAAGAAAGAGCAACCATATCATATTTGACCTGCAGCACCCTGCCTCTCTGCCATGGTCATGATCTTCTGGAGAGAAATTGACTTATCTTTTTAACTCCTGAACTTAATATTTAACAAATACAATTGTATATTAACACACTGCCTTAAGAAAGAAAAAAGTCATAGGGAAAGGTACAGGCAAAAGAGCTGAAGTGAAGGAATGCACAAGAATTATCTTTATCTCTTCCTGCACACAAGCAAATGGCAACAAACTCATCAGGAAGTTGCGACTGGCTCATTAATCTTACAGCCCATCTGTTATGTGATTTCCTTCAGTGTACCCTCATGATTTGCTACTTCAAGACCAAGGTTTAAATTTCTACTCCTTGTTAAAGTCTTCAAAATTATGGCATCTCCACCCAGGGACTAACAATTTTTACAATCATGATTAAATAAATCCCTTGTAACAATGCCATTCAGTATCTGTAAAGAATGTTTCCCAAGGTTAAAAATTACTTCAGCTACTACATAAAACTCATAGGAATAATCCCAGGTATTGTAAACATCTCCCATTTCAGCTACGCTGAGTACTCCATTTGTTTCACTGATGTATGACAGGTTCCTATACTGCATTCAGAGACAAAGAGGAGATTATACCTTTTAAAGATGCACACATCAAGTAAAAAGCTCCTAGCACAGGCTGGTGCAGAATTAAATGCTTTCAAGAGGCAAGTTTCATCCCCAGTGTAAATCCCAGGAAACAGCTGCAGAGAGCAGGCGGCTCAGCTCCCTCCTGCCCTGCACCTGGCCATGCACACCTGTGTGAAATGCAACCATTCAGGTTTGCACAATCTCACACCCACACAGACAAATGCCTGCCAGAGCCAGAACAGGGCACCGGGGAGATCGCGCTCAGCTTTGACTGTGTCAAGGCACGCTGAAGGCAGGATGGCATTTCCCTGACATTGTTAAAAAAAACTACTTTGCCGAAACCCGACAAGTAAATATCAGAAAGGGGAAAACATCGAGAAGTTTTGAAGTTAACAAGCTCTTGCAAATTTGATCTGGGGAAAATCAGTCAAACGTGTGTAACAACTAATGCGCCAATTAGAAGATCTCCAGACCGCTGATGCATTTACTGGGAAGACCTCGGAAAACAACCCAAATGGTTAGAAGGAAAAGGGTGGGTTCTGAAGCCTCTGAAACACGAATTTTAAAGCAAACCATGAAGGGAGAACACTGTCCCAGCACCCAGTGGGATGACTCAGGTGCATAAGCATTACTGATGAGACAGCTCATGTCCATACACTTACTCATCTGCATAAGTGTTCGGGGTCATAATTGCAGTGATGTACCTGCAAGTCATCTGGGAAGCACCAGCTCCTACACACCAACTGCTCCTCCTCGCCTCTCGCAGAAACTTCCCACAGTTCTCACGAGAGGTGCTGAACAATGTTACAACTAATCACTTCTCTTTGGTTTTTCCCAGCAGGAGAGAATCCATGTTTATAACCAGGGCAGCATGAGCCTGAGAGCTGACACCGAGACTGCCACAGGTAATTCCTGACAGCTCCCTCTCAGGAGGAGAGCTCAGGGAGCAGAAGCAGCCAACTGCCCTGTTTGCCTGTTTTTAATCATTTGGATTTTACCAATACTGTTCTCCCTGTCTCTGAAAGGTGAACATAAAAGTTCTGTTTCAAATAAAAATGAAAAACTGCACAGAGCCAAGTAAGCATAAGCCAGGTTAAACTTGAGAGGATTCACCAACTTTCTTCTCACTGGATTCACCCCTTAGTTGCCTATCTGTACTTTTATTTTGGGAGTGGAAAAAGGACAGAAATGAAGGATTTTGGAGAGGAGGCATTTCAAATCATCTACATTTCCTAATGGTGTTTGGCATCGTGCCAGCAGCTCATAGACCTTGGGTTGGTACAAACCAGCATTTCCTATCCTCCTGATTACACAAACTCCCGTGACAGCCTTGCCGGATTTATCAAGACATATTAAATTATCAGGGCAAGATGCTGTTCCCTGCCATCATGTGATCCAGGCTGCACGCTATGCGAGATGCTAACGAAGCAAATCAGAAGGGAGGGGAGAGAGAAAGGCAACAGAAGACAAACATTTGCTCATTCCCTACTAAATCCACCCCAGCTGTAAGTTTCATACATTAATTTAAAGGGAGAGCAGCAGCTCTTAGCCTCTGCCTACATGCCCAGATATAAAATCAGTTTACATCAATCTAGTTAAAAGAATTCACTGAGTTTCCCACCCCATTGTACCCATCAGCTCACAGGTACAGCAGCTCATAAAACACAAGTCTATCCCGCAAGCACAGAAACTGTTCTAGAGAGGAGTATTTCAGGCCACAGTCTGCATCTGCCCCAAAAATCAGCACTGCAGGATGGTCTAAATGAAACAAACGTACGTGCATCCACATCAGCAGCAGTATTATGACAGGTATTTTAGTAATATAAATAAGGCCACCACCTTTGCAGGAGAGCAGTCCCACCCCACTTGTAGCCAGCTCCAGGGTGACCAGGACTCCAGCCTCCCTAGAGGACAGGGCCTCTTTCAAGAGCGAACATCCCCAGCCACTCAAACATCAAGAAATCCTTCAAAACCACAGTGCTCTATGCCAAGCTCACTCCTCTGCCTTGCTGTAGGGGTCTGTCCTGTATTTGGAACAGGTTTAGCACAAATCCCAGGAGCAGATACTTTCCAGGGGCAAAGGCAAACCCGGTGACCTCAGCTCTGGGTGGGCTGTCAGGAGCAACACCACAGCTAAGCCACTGGAGACCGGCTGGGACCCTTCTGTCCAACACAAAAATCCCACCAGGGACTGTCTGAGAGAGAGAACACCTCCAGTGCATGAACCTCAGGCCCATCCATAAGGTACCCAAGTAAAACGGCCCCGATATATGTTTATTAATCATTGCCTGTAATCACCCTAGAGGTGTAGCATCACACCTAAGACACTGGCTGAGAGCAGAAAGTCCCAGCATTCCCCCCAGTGATAGGATCTAGATATCTGTCTGTTCTCTACACTGTCAGCTCTCCTTCCTCAACATCTGGTTTTATTGTGGTGGTTATCTGACCACACATCCTGAATTTCCTGGCCTCAAAAAGTTTATAACCATCATGGCCTTGAATATTCTCAGCTCTTCTGCACCCTCTCTAACCAGAATAAATGCCTTTTTTAATTAACCTAACTCCTACCAACAAACTGTCCGGATCAGTGCAGTCACCTCCTCCTCCTTTACAAAGGTACAACTTTAGACACTGTACGGTTTTTCTCACCATCAGGACTAATCCATAAACGAGGCTCTCTGGGCTGCATACAAGTGACATTTACCTGGAAATAACATGGAATTAGCTCAGAGTGAAACTGCACTGACCCAGAGCAGCGGTGTATGTAACAGACACAAGACTAGTCCTGCCATTCTGCTAAGAAGTCAAAGAAATCCGCGTGCACACATCAAACTATTGTGCAAGCATGTGCGGAGCCGGGCAGAAATACATCCAACCCGAGTTTCCGAGTCTCCGAGTGCACCTCTGTGCGCTGCGCAAAAGGAGGAAAGAACACCTTCGTGCGAATTTGCTGGCGTAGTTCGCAAGTTATGTATTACAGGTCACCTCTCATTTACAAAGAGGAGGTGAGACTTCACAGCCCTCCACTACAGCGTCCTCACCCTCAAGCCACGACAGCTGAGGGTCCTTAGGGCCCCTGAGCAACAGCAGCCTGAGCAAATGCGAAGCGGAGGGGCACAGAGAGACGCGTGAAGAACACACCTGTGTACCTGCGCACACACAGCGGGCTGCGTGTCTGCGGCACAGGCGTGCGAGGACAAGCCCCGGCTCGGCGAGTGCCCTTCATTCATTCCCAGAGGAGCTCTCCCGGCCTCTCCTCGGGACCGGTACTCACCCAGCCCTCGAAGGTGTCGCTGGGGGCGGCGGAGCGCAGCAGGTCCTGGAAGTGCAAGGTGCAGTTGGCCACGAAGTCATCGTAGCCGATGGGGGTGTCGTGGAAGACGGAGAGCTCGATCTGATGGCCGTCGGTGACCGTGGCCGAGAACTCCTCGTTGTAGGTGGGTTTGTTGGTCTTCTGCTTGGTGCTGGTCTGCCCCACGCGCACCTGGTCCACGCTGACGGTGACATAGGGATCCAGGAGCTGGTGGCCCTTGCGGAAGAGCGAGTGCCGGAGGGACCAGCGGGTGGGCTGCAGCCCCACCGCCTCCCCGATCCGCACCTTCAGGTACCCGCTGAACTTCATGGCTCCGGACATGGCCGCGCCCCCGGGGCGCCCGGGAGCCGGGAGGAGAGCCAGAGCCCGCTCCCGCCGGGAGAGGCACCCAGCCTCTCCTGCCGGGCCGGCGCTGCCCCGCCGCGCCTCCTCGGGGGGCCGGAGGCGGCACCGCGCCCGCCCCCGAGCTCCGCCGGGGCTCCGGCACCGCCCCGCGCCGCGATGGGCTCGGGGACACCTGGGCGTGGGGCGGGGAGGAGCCGCGGAGCGAGGGCGGGCACGGCTCTGCCCGTCCCGCTGCCGCCCGGGTGCGGCCCGGAGCGAGGAGCGGCTGCTGCCCGGCCCCGAGGGAGGACGCGGCTCCGGGGGCGAGCTCCGAGACGCCGCCGAGGGCTCCGCGTTCAGCACCTCCCGGGAAGGGCTGGGGCTGCGCGGGGAGAGGAGAGACCCAAAGCGGCACTGCCTCCGCCGCCCGCAGCTCGGCCTGGGCAGCCGGAGCCTTCCCGCATCGCCCCGCCGGGAGAACGTGCGCGGAGAGCACAAGGATGTGTTGGCTCTGCCGCGCTGTGGCCACTCCGCCGTTTGGGGGTTAATTGAGGGTGATTAACGTGCCTGGCGCTCGGCTGTGCCGGGATTGGTTCTAGGGTGGATTTCTTCGGGGGTTTGATGGCACTTAATAAAGTCGGGATTTAATTAGTTGTAATTGCTCCGCGGATTTGGCGGCAGAGCGGTGGGAGCTGGGTAGGGAACAATGAAATGCTGCGTTCCCGGTGGCACTGTTCGGCCGGCATCATGTGAATTAGGTTGCACTCCCTAAAATGCGGTCATTAGAGTGACCCCACCACAGCTGGGCGGTGCTAAGACTGGTTGACAGCTTGCGGCCTTTTTTTTAATGTCCTTCTTTTTTCTTTTCCAGACCCCCTCATCTCAGCTCTGCCGTCTTTCACATTCCTTATCAGATTGTCTCTGTTTTCTCCCATCCCCTTTCCTCCCTTCTCCACATTGTTTTCTTCTTCTAGAACTCCCAAGTTTCACAGGAGCATCAAGCCAAGGCTCCTTCCAAGCCTCAGACAGAGCAGGTTGTCTCTGATTGCCTCCTCTGGAGAGAGCAGGTGGAACAGGTTCAGTAATGTGATCACTCCTCACATGGAAGCAACTGTTCTGCCAGAAAAACTTGTAGACTCCTAAATCAGACTTCTGACAGGTCTCCTTTCGAGGCTTTTAAGTTCCTTGTCAGTATTAACTGAAGAAGACAAGTGTGTAAGATTTTTTTGAGCTTGGTTAGGACAGCTCATCCTGAGCAGGAATACAGGCTTAGTTTTTGAAATTGCCACCCCGGGTTCTGGGATTTTGTTTCCAGGGGTGATTGACTCCAGGTCTTGTAACAGCAGATATGGCCAAGTAAACACAGAGTACTCTCTTCTTATAAATGACTTGTAGATTTGGGATTTTTGTGTTGATGTTCCTTCTGGTAATGTATTATTTTAGTATTAGCTGTGATCATTCTAGGTAATTTTATTTTCCTTGGTTTTAGTCTTTGTACCTTCTTGGATTCCAGTATCCCACAGCAGTAAGCTGGTCAGAAATAAATATTTCCTTTTATCAGCTGTATATCTGCTACTGCTTTTGTATCTGGATGCATAACTTCTTTCATGACACCATAAAATAAAAAGTTCCTCATTTACCTTTTCCAGAGCACCAATATCTGTCCTTTTGTACTTTTACCACTTCTGTCCTTCTTAGTTATGAGCTGTCCCCTGATGCCAGGGCAGAATCCATACTGACCATCATGGGCAACCCACAGTTCTCAGAAGACTTCACCAGGACTCAGGGCTGCAGACAAGGTTTAAAGACAGTCTAAACTTTAAAGGACCCAACATGGGTGCCCAAAGGATAAGGCTGAAGGCCTTAGAAAGGCTGGAGCACTCACTCTCTAAATTCCAAATCATCAAATATAGATTTTACTTGGCTTAGAGCCCTTTCAAAGGGCTCGGTGCAATAGCAGCGATTGTTTGGCACTAGGAGACTGTAGTTAAGAGATAAACATGAATTACAGTCGCAGACTGCCACAGTACTGTCAAAATTTCTCTTTACCTTTTCCTCAATTTCCTGAGCAGGCAGAGATGAAAGTCATCCCAGGTATTACTTGTTAGAAGTAATGGCTGGCACACATATTTTCTGCCAGAAACAAGGAGAAGACAAAAATCTGCTGGTTAAAGGCTCAGACAGTGACATTTCCTCTGCTTAATCACACAAGGCGAAGTACTTTGCCATGCTGGAGTTTCATCTATAATAGCAATAGGAATGAGGACTTAAGGAACTTTACCTATACAGTGGTCCATTGGAATCTCATGTGATAACATGATTCCTCTACCCAGACTTCAAAAAAAACCTAGCAAGTATTGTAAAACTCATGGAAAAAAACAGGTGAGCCACAGTTGTAAGTATTTCTGGTGAACAGCAGTGTGAGCCAGTTTTCTGCTGGAGGAAAAAATCAATCCTGTGGACTCATATGATGTGAATCTAATTAATTTTGTTTATCCACTCAAACCAGTCTGGAACAGATCATCTCAAACAGCATCTGAACACACCCCTATTCTGAGCTCCCAGCCAAAGCCCAAATGTCCTGTTCTCAAAGAGAACTGAGCAGCGACATGAAGTCAGAACATACCCTGCCTACTCTCCAGACATCCATGCAGGGGAAAAAACATCCCCAGTTAGGTATTTTCTTCCAAGAATCAAAACACCCCTGCACACCATGACCTTGCAAGGCTGAATGCAGCAGCACCATCTGGTGATGGCTGCACTGTTCCTCCCTGCACAGCCCTGGGGGCCAGTCAGGTCTGCAGGAGTGTGGATTCTCTTCCTTTCCTCAGCAGGACCTGGGAGACCAGGCTGCCGGCATGGCAGGGTGATCCATCCTGTGCCCTCGAGTACTCAGGGAGGCTGAGCTCTTCCCAGTGCTTCCTGCCAAGCTGGATGGTTCCCTGAGCAGTCAGCCCGTGACACAGAGCTGCTCAAGGAACCCACTGAGAAGAGTGAGCAGAGCTCCTGATGTGCCCGAGCAGCAGAGCGGTGGGAGACGTGCGGTGGCAGCAAATAGAAAATAAAGCAGACAGGCAGTGCAGTCTGAATTATGGGTAAATTACAGGATAAACAAGCCAGGTTACAGGCAATCTTATTAACCTGCTGCTCTGGGAGAAGGTTTTAGTGTAGTGGTGGAAAACCCTCTGGAAAAAAACAAAAAAACCCACGACACCTTAGAGCTCACCAGCAATCAAAAAGACAAGTAGACTATTGGTGATTGTTTGAAACAACTGACAGCAATGCCAAAACTGTCACTCAGGCACTGCATAAATGACACCCTCATACCATTCATTGTGTGCAAGCCTGCTGCTCCCTCCATCTCAAAGAATGCAGAACAGATCTAGGAGAGGCATAGAAAAAGATGACAAAGGTGATGAAAGGTACGAGACATGATTGTGAAGGGAAAGAGACTGCCTAGCTTGATATTTCTAAGTCTGGGAAGGAATGAATGAAAAGGAAAATATGAGCAAGATCTCTACTCTCATAAACCACATGAGCTGTATGAATAGGAAAGGATTTTTCATTCTTTCCCAGCCACGACCTAAAGGACACTTACAATTGTTTTAAGGTCAGAAGTTTAAAAACACTCAGAAGCAAATGCCTTTTCACAGAATGCATGGTTATAATTTGGAGTTCATTGCAAAAAAAGGAGGCCAGAAATATAAACAGGCTTATCCTGGGCTAGGTGTTAATGGAGGAGAGACTTAATACTGGCTGCTGACCATGAGATAAACCCGGGCCCAGGAATGTCTTAAACCACAAATTGCAGGTTAAAGGAATCAACAGGAAGAACATGGAACAGCATGGCTGAGGTATGATGGACCTAGGAGGGGCACAGTGCGCATGCTACGTTCCTCTGAACTGTGATTTCTATATCTAGGTAAAGAACTGAAGAATGACACCTCCTTAGGCTGGCTTAGGCACCATTCCCTGCAGGTGGGTGAATGGTCAAAGATGGGAACAACTCTCTAAGTTTACTCCTGCACTCTTCCTTCAGATCACAGTAACCTTAAGGATAAGTTTATGCAACTTCTCTCTTACGTTTTTGGGAATCTGGCTGAAAAACTTCCAGTTCAGTTCCACAAACAAAGCCGAAGAGCTTGGCCAAGCCCTGTTGTAACATTATGATTTAAGCCTGGCCCCATCTCACACTACAGATGTACACAAATTAGAGCCCGTTCATGCACCCTGTAAAAATCTCCATTTCTTTTTCCTACCAAACTGTGTGTTATTCCCTTCCACAGTAACCTATAATTCTGTAATAATTTTGTATCATCCTCATTTGACAGGTTTAGGGATAGTCTTAAATTGCTCCACATAAAATTTCTACAAGACACTGGTTACGTTCAGCAGTGAGTCTGTAAAGCAATGGAAGAATTTTGTCTTTCACAGAAAGTGTCACTGCAGAAAGTGCCAGTGACACTTTTTGTAACTGAAACTGCAGCTAAATACACTATAAAAAATACAAAAATTAAGAGAACTGCAGAGGCATTTGAAGTAGGAACTAACTCTATTTTGTTCCTCTATTAATTTTAGTCTATTTATATCACTTCCCTTCTATAGTTCTTCCTATAGGACCGCTTGTTAAACCTTTAAACAGTGACAGCTGCTGAGGACTGAATATCCCATATGTGGAATCATTTGTGGTCTAGGGAGAAGGGAAAAAAAAAAAAAAAAAGATCAAATTCCTCTCTAATGATAATAATTATAGGATCAAGGATCAATCCAAAACTCACTGAAGTCAAAAGCAAAGCTGCCACTCATTTAAGCTATGCAAAAATCAGCCCTGGTTTGTATGTTTGCTGTTGATCCTGATTTATTCCAGTGCAAAATAGAAAAAGAGGTGGCAGCCTAATATCAGCTTTTCCTAGTTGCCACGCATACTGATTTTCCACTACCAAATTGTAGCTCACCCGATCCTTATTATTTTTTATTTTTTGGAAAACACCGGGTCATTTTATAAAGTGCTGGTATTATAAACTGCAGAATATAGTTTATAAGGGCACTAACTCCTACAAGCCAACCATTAATACAGCTAATGGCCTGTTTGTTGTATTAAACTGCTCTCATTTGTCTGGGTCCATTAACAAATGCAGTGGTCATTAACTGTTAACAGCAACTCAGTTATTAGATTTTATTACTTGTACAGGAAACACTGGAGAACAAACTGATTGTTCTGGTTTACTGGGGTTTATTTCTTTCCCAGCAGTCTTGCTGTATTATTTATAATTCAGTTTCTCACTTATTCCCGAACATGACGGACACGCTCAGAAATGGGTTCAAGACATCCATGTGGACACTCAGCTCTCATGCCAGTCCCCTACCCCTGAGCCCAATAAACCTCTCCTCTAAAGCACAGAGCTCTGAGGCACCAGACATCTGCAGTGCCCTCTGCTTTCCTGATTTTTCTGTATTTTTTCTGCTGGGCAGCAGCTTCCATCCACACACGTAATAATGGGATTTAAGTAAAAGATCCAGTAATTTGCACGTAGGGGGCAGGAAAATCTTCTGTCTCGCTCACGGTTCTCTCTTTCTAATTCACTGAAATCCACCATTCAAGTTTAAAAATGTCTTTTACTTCCTCCTCATGGGGACTGATGCATCAACTGAGGGTGAATGTTTTCTGTCCCCCATTAACATTTAGTCCAGATAATTGTTCAGTTCTCTTCTGGCCTTGTGGCTTACAAGTAAGCTTAGAACCACGATCTTGCAAATGCCTGCACATGAGGAACATTGCCCAGGATTACCGAGATACAAAAGACCTTCCCGTCCACATTTTGAATGCTGAAGGCCCCTGATCCACTTTTCTCTCTGCTTTCTTCCCCTTTTAGGAATTCAAAGCAATGGAGGAACAACACCAGTGCCAAAATGCCACGAAGGACTGGCCGCAGCTTTTCCTGGAGCAGTCTGAGCAGTGCTCTTCAACCTGCAGTGCCACAAACGAGGGAGGAGACACCCAGAAATGAGTTGTTGGTGCTCTTTGGGAACAGGATCTTCCAGATTCCCTCCATCAGTGCTAGACAACTATCAGCACTTCAGAGGCAGAGATGTGTGTAACGACTGTGCTTTACCCTCTGTGTGGCTGGGTATACTTCATGGTATTGAAATAACTCAATTTCTGAGCTGGTGGTCTTTTCCTACGGCCCTGCAGTTACCAGTGGTATTTTTACAGTTGTTCTCTCCTACAAAGGCACACCTGGTGTAGGTGATCCAATCAGAGAGGCCCACAACCAGCACAGGGTATTGGTGGCACATGTGATGCTTAACTCTGGAGAGGAGAGGTCACACTCCTCCAAATAAAGTGATTCACGGTGCAGGATCTGAACGCATCACGCTGGAGGTGCCTCACCAGCCCTGTTCCCCTCCCTCTGGCTCGTGAAATGGGATCTTATCGTGGTTTGACTACACACAAAGTGGTCAGAGGACAAGCATGGACTTCAAATTTGGTCAGATTACATCAGCCCGGTGCCACCTGCATGCCCATTCAGATGCTACGGCAGCCAACGGATCCAACATCAAGAGGAAAAAGCTGAGAGATTTTGCTAAGAGCAGGCTCAAGGCACTGCTGGTTTGTACAACCAAGGATTAAAAAGTGCTTCTGTCATCCCTGGGGCAGGGGTTAAAGCCTCTTGTGTGTGCCCACGCCTGTGCCTCACGTGGTATGAGCATGGGGATATTGTAGTGCTGGGGACTCGGAGATGTGAGTCAGCTTATCTGCCCCTGCCATAAACACGGCACTTGGGATACAGCTGCCCTCCTATCAGCTTCTGATAACAACTTCCTTCCTACCCTCTTTCCCAAGCCAGCACGTGCTGACATGTTGTGCAATGGAACCAGTTGGACAAGAAATTCAGAAGTGCTTAAGAAGCCCAGGGATCTGCACTTTGTGCCTTTAAGCAGCAGAAGCTTGCTGGGAATGGCCCCAGACTGTCAGGAGTGCGCATTCTCTTTACCTTGTGGAAATGGGGTGGAGTAAAAGAGCATCTCTGCCTCTTTCAGCTTCTCGTCAGCTCAGAACATAATAAATCCTGGGATTTTCCATGAGGAACGTGATAAATCCCGGGATTTTCCATGAGGAACATGATAAATCCCGGGATTTTCCATGAGGAACGGCAGGATTGTTCAAACACCGAAGAGACCCCAGAGTCTTTGCCCACCTGGAGTGCTGCATCCAGCTCTGGGATCCCCAGCACAGCAAAGAACCTTTGGAGATGGTCCAAAGGAGACCATGAAGGTGCTCAGAGGGCTGGAGCTCCTCTGCTGTGAGGAAAGGCTGAGAGAGCTGGGGGTGTTCAGCCTGGAGAAGGCTCCAGGGAGACTTTTTAATACTTAAAGGGTACTTGGAAGACAGACTGGGAACAAACTTTTAGTAAGAGTAATGGTTTTAAACTAAAAGAAGGTCAATTTAGATCAGATATAAGAATTTTTTACAACAAGGGTGGTTAAACACTGATACAGAGAAGCTGTGGATGTCCCATCCCTGGAAACATTCAAGATCAGGTTGGATGGGGCTCTGAGCAACCTGATCTAGTTAAAGATGGCCTTGCTCACTGCAACATTTATCTAATATTAATATTATTCCTTAAGAAGTAGGGTGTTCTTTTCTTGAATAATTTATTTTCGCATTTTTCTAAGTCCTCCAAAGACTGAACTGTGAGCTGAGCTAAAACAATAGTAGACATTGTTTAACACTAAGCAGACTAAATAGGAGGAAAAAAAAAAAAAAAAGCATTAATGTTATGGGGCTACTACAACTACGTGTTGCAGACTGATTATATTAGCTGAGAATACTTAGCTGAGTTGAGTCCTTTAATACTGGCAAAGGATCAACAAGCTCTCAAAGTTCTTTTTTCAGTCAAGACTGAGCCTGATCTTTCAGTTTCCTGCCATGTCTCTCATAAAATTCCCTTCTTCTCATCAGAACAAACTCCTATCTGCCAGGAACTGCAAATTCTTTCTTCAACCCAGAAGCTGAACTCTGTTCTACTGAAATGCAGCTATTGACCAATAATTTCTATTTATCTGTACATTTTCTAGTAACCACAAGGTCTGTCATCTTCAATACCTATAGTACAGATGGAAGTTGAAAAGGCAGCAGGAAAGGGTTAGAAATAATGGAGTTAAAAGTATTCTAACGAGAGTACTCTATGGAGAATTTAATGATGATGAAAGTTGCTCAAAGGGAGAATGGAACAATTAACCTGGACTGAATGGCCAGAAGAAAAAGAAACACATAGGAGGTATTGGGCATTATTGACCTTTAAATTCTATCCAAGGGGTATTGATTTTTGTTCTTCAGTCCATTACAAAGAGCTCTCCTCTTGGTTCAGAACCAAACCCCAACACAAACCCCAGCACAGGACTGTAGTGCTGTGTGAGTGCTGCACTCTGGGATGTGCTGTGCAGGGGATGAATCTCTGTGGTTTTTCTTTCATCATCACTGGGAGGGAAAAAAAAAAACAAACACAAAACAAAACAAAACAAAAAAACAAACACAAAACCAAAAAAAACCACCAACCACCACACCTCTGTATGCAGTTTTACTGAGATCTTTAAAATCTCAGCAAACCACAAGAGCCCTGGGATATGAAGATGCCATCCCAAGGAGCCTTTGAGTCAGACTGTTAGATTCCTAATTAATTAAAATAACCCTTCTGTTGGTGCACACCCATGAGCAAAAGTTACCTGCATGTCCCCATCCCCACTCCATGGTGGCTCCCACGGTGGCACTCTTCCCTTCTTTGGGATCAGAGTGTTCCCTCAGCCAGAAAATGCCAGTGCAGGCTTGAGCACAGTCCTCTCTCCCACACTGCCTTGAGAAATTCTCAGATGTCCGTAGAGAACCAGGGAGAAACAATGCTCAGGGCCTCCCTGATCATCCCAAACTCTGCACACAGGCAGCAAACTACACGCAGGGATGCTCTTGCTGAGCTGCAGCTCACCCTGAATAAGCTGGAGATACAAGAATAGCTCGGGATTGCTCAAAAACTTCAAGACCTTGCGCCAAAAACCTTAGAACTTATAAAACATTTAGAAAACTGAAGGAAAAGCCACGCTGAACAGGAGAAAGCGCTCCCACGTACACAAGGCTGCATCAACAGAAGCTCCTGAGAGCAGAGCTGTGAAAACCAGGATTTCTCTCCTTGTCACAGACCTCTAGATGGAGCTGCCTCTTTTGTTTTCAAACAGAGCAAGAGCTGCTGAAGTACTGCCATAAGGAAAGGCAAAATAAGTAAACATAAAATAAAAATAGGAGTATACAGCTTAGGCATTTGCGGCGGGAGAATGGAATGGGAGCATTATTCTGGATACAGGTTGTGCTGTCATTAGACACTGTCAGCTTCTCCATAATTCTTTGAGAAACCAGCTGTGTTGTCAGTGCCCTTGCTTACAAAAGTCACTCCTTCCAATAGTTTGGGGGTGAAGAGACAGATTCAACTCGAGAGTGCTGAGCTCTGAATGTAAAGAATATCCCTATGAAGAGGGAAAGGCTGCAAAAATTTTGGATAGCAAAGAACCGCTTTCCTCCCATAAAGTGGGGCTTCATTTCGGGAAGATTTTCCCCATTCCACAGACAGTGGAAGCAATTCTCCCAGCAGGGCTGGCCAGACTGAAAGAATTGACAGCCTGAATGTTGTGCTCAGCCTGCAGCATCCCTTAAACCTGGGAGGGACCACCACAGCCACAGCTCAAATCCTGGGGTCAGTTTTGGGATCCTCACAACAAGAACCACATTGAGGGGCTGGTACGGAGGAGGGAATGGAGCTGGGGAAGGATCTGGAGCACAAGTCTGATGAGGAGCAGCTGAGGGAGCTGGAAGGGCTCAGCCTGGAGAAGAGGAGGCTCAGAGGGGCCCTTCTGGCTCTCCACAACTCCCTGACAGGAGAGGCTCAGGCTCTGCTCCCAGGGAACAAGAGATAGGACAAAAGGAAATGGCCTCACCAGAGGAAGTTTAGATTGGATATTAGGAACAATTTCTTCACTACAAAGGTGGTTAAACCACCCCAAACAGGCTGTTTGGGGAAGTGGTGGAATAATAATAATAACAGTCCCTGGAAGTATTTCAAAAACTTTTAGATGGGGCACTTGGGGACATGGATTAGTGGTGGGCTTGGCACTGCTGGACAATGGTTGGATTTGATGACCTGAAAGGTCTTTTCCAACCTAAATGATTCTCTGCCGGCACTGTGCACAGGAGGAAACTCCAAGAGTCGTGTCCCTCTTTGCACTGCACTATTCCCACCAGCCTGAGAACCACAAACTCCTGATTTTGGGAGGATTGGAGAAGAAGCACAAATCTCCCTTTACACATGACCCCTAAAACCTCCTGCACCCTGTCACCCTTGTGCAGAGCGAGCAGCACAAATGGGCAGGATCCAGAGTCAGCATTTCCTATTCCCCAATTTCTCATCAGCCTAAAAAACTCCTGGGAAGAGACAGAGCATCCCTGAGTTTCACTGCTGCCAGTGCCTGTTCCTCTAGAGGGTACCCTCAGCCCACAGGGAGCTCTGCTCCTAATGAAACCTCAAAGCCAGGCCCAGGAAAGTGAAAATAAAACTTTACAGAAAAGCATGTTGTAATTTTATGATGCGCTTTAATTTGATTCTGCTTGGTTAGACTGGGCAGGCTGGGACTGCACTGAGCAGCACAGGGCTGTGCTTTCAACTTTCCAAGGATAAAAATGTTAAAGCCTCCTGTGCAATCAAAGATGAAAATGACTCTGGGGTTTAAAAAAAAAAAAAGCCAGGAGACTCGAAGGGGCTCACATTTAAAATACATATTTAATCTTATGAAATACATAAGAGCAAAAATGTTCAGTTCTCTCATGTTATTTGCTTTTTACTGGTGCCTTAGGGGACTGAAATAAGCATAGACTGCCCTGTACTGGGTGAACACCTTGGGAGAAACACAGCTTACCATCAAAACAGACAGTGCATAAGGGAAGAAGGAAAATATTCTGTAAATTCTGTGAAAACAGACCAAAGAGAAGAAAAGTGTTGGTCTGAGACTAACCAGCAGACGGGACAGAGCCAGGAGTAGGACACAGGTCACCCAGTTCCCCTGCCAGGATCCCCCTCCTTGGCTCACAGTGTCTCAGATGCTCTGTGCTCACAGTGTGCTGGTTTCCCCGTGGGCTGGGTTTTTCCTCCTAGGATACAGACCTGGATGCAGAGCCCTTCAGAAAGCCAGGCCCCCAGTCCTGCTTCTGCTAAACTGGAGCAGCTCACGGGAAATGTTTACTCACTGAGTGTGAGTAAACCTTAACCTAAACCGTGACCTAGCAAAAGGAACCAAATGTTTGGAAATGCCTTCTCTTCAATTTTTCAAAGGAAAATACACCCAGCACTTCAAACTCTGCCTGGTCCAATACCTCCCATATCCCAGGAGACTGGTGGCTAAATCTGCACCTGCCACATTCGAAGGGAAGCCCAGAGGGGTTTAGTGAGCAGTTTGGCTCACATGCTAACAGCCAGTGTCCATCCAGACTGGGGATATCATCCTGGAATTCATGCAACTCCATCCAGAAGTGACAATACAGAAGCAAACCGTATTTTTTTTTTAATAAATACTGTTTATAAACTCCTCCAATTCTGCATCATATTGGTGCAAGACCTGGCTTCTCCTTTCTGTTAAACTGGGGTCTTTCAGCAGCCTCAGTCCAATGAAAATGGTGTTTCTGTAAACACCCAGAGTCACTCTGTAACGGGATCCAGTCATGAAGGGAATGTTAGGATGTGTAACCGAGGTCCCTCAGTGCAAACACTGTGGAATAAGCGTGATCTAGCAGGGCAGAAGAGACCTGTTGGACAAAATTGATTGGAACATCCCAGTGAAAGGTGCTGGTTTCCACCCAGCTCCCAGGGGGAAAGCTGGCTCAGCCCAGCATGGGATTTTGTTCAGCAGAGAAGGGTCAGCAGGCTGGGCACTCTCATGGCATGTGGCACACCAAGGTGCAAGTCCAAAGCTTGCAAAAGAACATGAATTTCAGTCTTCACCGCCTCCAGGCGTTGTCCTAAGCACAGGGCTGTTGGCTGTTTTGGTACCAGCTCTCCTACTTGGGAGTTTTGTACTAAGATGAGAAAAGAAATAGTCCCCTGATTTAACCACAGAAAAATTTTCTCTTCAGAGGACTAAAAAAATTTTTTGTTTCCCCACAGTAATTTATTTGACATGCCTAAAACCGTCCCTGTTGTCTAAAGAGCAAGTTGAAAAGGATCTTTGTGAGCTGAGCACTACTACACTTGATGTGAGAGCCCGAAAAAACCGTATGCAGGTACTTACCTCTGTCCTCACTGCAGAAATTATTAAAATCCCTTTGACATTCCTGGGGAACTTCTCTGTCTCAAAAAGGGATAGAAGGGTCTGTCCTATGACATTAATGTGACTGATATAAGACTCATCCACATGAAGTCGGTGGTTAAGGTTTCATTCAAACCTTTCTTGTCTTTTCTTTTTTTCTTTTATTACCATTATCATTATTCAGGGCGGGGAGGGGATGGGGGAGAGTAAGGGGAAAAGGAAATAAACCGTGACAGATTTCACACATAAAATTATATGATGTGGTTTTGACTGATATGAACGTTCCTGACCTACGTGTCTGTGCAGCCCTGCCTGTAAAACATTTCGGGAGCCTTGTGCACAGGATGTGCTCTGACAAAGGTGAATTACGCACGGACAAGCAGAGCAATGAGTACGCCCTCACGTGCTCCCCAAGCCCCCCGTGGGATGGCAGATATCAAAACCAGAACCTGAAATTCCCTCCTGGAGGCATTACATACGCGCCTGGAGCTTTCCCCTGATTTGATTTGCAAAATGAGCAGCGGGTGAAGGGCTCTCATTCCCCTGCTGATGGGGACAGTGGCTGCACCCTTGCGGCAATCAATGCTCTTTAAATGGAAAACACCACGTGTTTCCATTGGATTGCTTTGGTCATATTTTGGCATTCTGTTTACGACAGAGAATTATTTGTTATCGAATCCTTAGGGGTCAATAGCTTCGACTTCATTCTAATTACCAAGGCAGCCAAGTCAAATTTTTTCTCCATTTACAGAATTTGTAGGACTATAACCAGAAAGCGAGCCACGAGTGACTTGGCCAGTAAACAGTGCAGTTTGCTGACTAGCGTTTGTTTTATAACCTTTGGCATATCTTGATATGTACATAATAACAGTTCTTAACCCATAAATAATATTTTACAGAGGTCACACTATAGTTATTTAAGTTCAGGGGTTTATTTCCCAGAACACTAAGTAGCTGTGAATGAATTATGTTTAGTCTGATCTGCCACAGAAGAGTCATAAACTTACAAGTTGTAGCAAACCATGGAATATTACTCCTGTATGTCAGGCAAACTGTAAATGTAAAAGAATAATGCTTGATAAGGGGAAAGTCTTTTTATTTTGTTAAAGTAATATACGTTCCTAGGGAAAGACTGTAAAATTTCATGTTAAGTGACAAGTTGGGCAATCTCTCCACACACAGCTTGTGAATTCTGCTTGTTCTCTGGGACTCCCTCTGCGTGTCTGAGAGGCTACAAAACCTACTCCGAGCAGGGAATCTTTTTCTTTCTTGGCCCCCTCGGTCTTAGAGTGTCCCAGAATCCACAGGAGGTGATGAGAGAAACTTTAGTGCCTTTTCACAGAGCTAATAAAAAAAAAGGGTCACCGAATGCTGCCAAAAGTCTGTTCCACTGCAACAGCCATGGATAAGGAGAAAGCTGCTACCTCATTTCTTAAGTATGATGAACATCTCAGGGACTGGGAGGGAAGAAGACTCAGCTACTGATCATCAGGTGGGGACTTGGACAACTTCAGAGGCTGATCAAGGCCACCTGACAAGAGAGGGAATAGCAGAAAACAGTGGCATGGAACTGCAAATGAAGAGACCAAAGGGTCTGTAGGTTTTGGGAAAGACACCACCCACAGGAAATGGGAGATGATTTTATCCTGGAGAATGTTGATTTCAGGGCCAGCTGAGATAAAGAAAACCTGCAGGAGAGAAGCAGAAAAGGCTCCCAGGTCCTGAAGACAAGACATGGTGAGAATGAGAAGGAGCCAGACCTGCAAGAACTCTGCCTTGATCCCGAAGAGTGCCCAAAAATGAGGAAAGCAGGAGAGTGCATCTGAATCTGTGTGCTTTTGCTGTTGATTACTGTAATGACTTCAAAGCACTAACTGAATTTAGAACCTGCTGCAAAACCCGAATTTCTGCGTGCTCCTCCAAAACAGCCACCCGCATGGTTTGAGCCCTTGGAAAGGGGAGTTTTAGGCAAAGAGGGACAAAAAACGCTGCTCCTGACCCTGTTCAGCTGCTGCACTGTAAATCCCGTGTCAGGGAAGAGGCAGGAGCCTGTGCTGAGGTTAAGAGCAGGGCAGAGAGCCCACACTGAATGAAAGGATGAGCTGGGAGAGCCAGCTCAGTGCACATGGACCCTCCTGCCCCCAGCAGCAGCTGGCACGCCCGAGCCCAGCTCACGCTTTCCTTCCGAGCCTTCCCGGGCACAGCGCTGTGCCATCCCGTCCTTTTGTCACCAGGTGACCTGGAGAAACTTGAGGGCTCTTAAAAATTCTGGAGAGTTCCACAGGTGACCTCTAAGAGATGCTGTAGGGAGGCAGTGCCACTTCCCAAACCAGAAATAAATACGAACCAAGAGGGTCAACAATGAAGATCAGATCGTTCTGGTTCTCCAAAATTCTCGCTCCACCAACCACTTTGCTCCTGCTGTCTGCAGGGGGCCATGCTGTGGAATTCTAGCTGGCCTGGAGACTTCTAAGAGGAGGGGAAAAATAAAAATGAAGCAAAAAGCCACCAGCTGCATTTCTCAATTTGCACTCCTAGTGCTGGATGCCTGAATCCGGGGTTAGCTGGTGTGAGAAGGCTGCAGCATGGTGAGACAGGACCCAGTTCACCACCCAGCAGAGCCCTCTGTTATTTACAAGCTGTGTTAATGTTCTGGCACTCCTTCTATACAAAATCAGTCCTGCCTAAATGAATAGTTGCATGGTGGCGGAGGAGAGTTTTAAAGAAAAAATATGGCAGTGAATTGTTGAGTCCCCACTGAAAGCCAGCAGGAGATGCATGCCTAACTTGCCCATTTGCCTCGAAAAATTCTGATGAATTATATTTTGAAATTCATTAACTAGAAAGAAAATAAAATTTGAGTGACTTTTCTTGACTTTTAAGAACTTACCCAACAAATTATTTCTTCTGTGTGTAACCTTTGAGAGAACTCATAAAAACAAGCCTTTTAAACAAAATAGAATCACTCTTCAGTGTCCTGACCACACTGCAAGTACTCCATTTCATAGATGCTATTTTATGATGCTGAATTCAAATTGAATTTTAATTTTGGGGGGTGGGGGTCTAAAGCCAAAGGGTTCTGTAAACACCATAACTCGTGAAACCTGTGGCAGTGTCTCACGCTTGGATCACCCTTTGTCTAACACAGCATGAACTCCAGCACAGGCTTCTTCCCTTCTTGGGGTGTTCAGCGTGACAGTTTCACAGGAGTTTCCCATTTCTGTCAGTGCAGCAGGAGCTGTGCTGCTGCCTCTCTGTCAGAGGGGCTTTTATTTACATCTTTCACAGAATCATCACAGAATGCCTTGGGTTGGAAGGGACCTTAAAGGTCTTCTCATTCCCCTGCCATGGGCACCTTCCACTATCCCAGGTTGCTCCAAGCCCCAAACAACCTGGCCTTGAAAATTTCCAGGGATGGAGCAGCCACAGCTTTCTGGGCAACCTGTGCCAGGACCTCAGCCCCCTCACAGGGAAGAATTTCTTTCACTCTGAACCTCTCCTCTTTCAGTTTAAAACCATTTCTACTTTGTCCTATCTCTATCTCCTTGTGTATAAAGTAGCTCTCACTCTTTTTGTGAGCTCCCTTGAAGTACTGAAAGGAGTTTCCATTTTACACAGACATCTCTTTCAAAGAAACTGTAGGAATCCCCTGTGAATCCTTACTTTAAATCTTCTTTCTGTTTGCCTGATTTGGTTGAAATTCTCTAAAAATTTCACACAATTTTATTGGGTGAATGGAAACCAAAAATACGGGTGTGAGAATATGTGATGTGTTAGGTATTTTGTTTGGTTCCTTACATGAAACCGTAAGGATAATTTCAGCTCTATTTTATCCCTCACTTTATTTATTGTGAAATTTCAATTCAAAATAATGGGAAAATGAAATAAATTGACTAATCATGACATCTCCTATGCCCAGACAGGTTTGAGGAACAGAGATCTTGGGCTCCCTGGTGAACCAAAAAATTGATGTGTCACCAAGGTCTTGTCTGTGCTCTTTGACCACTCATTCCAGAGACAGCAGCATTAGGTCACATCATATTTTTAATTACCTGTATTTTAATTGAAGCACCTGAGATTACAGCAAATAACATCACTGTTACAAAAAGCACAGTAATTATGTAAAGAATGAAAACTGAGTGTCTTCTCCCAAGAGGTCCCATGCCTGGTTCTGCTCAGGAGCTGGACCCACAGGCACGTTTGTGACCATCACTTCCTTGCTCCTACACTTACCTGCTATAAACACAGCAATTCTCTGTGTTCACAGGAAGTTTCACTTCAAGCAGCATTTTTCCATGCCTGTACTTTTTTGTGAACCAAAACCCTAAACCAGTGCCACTGGAATTTCTAAGGGAAATTTAATGAAGTAAACAAAGTCAATTAGTTGATTGCCTAAATAGAGCTGGATGTGTTCTTTCGAAAATCCTAGGCTTGCAATCTTAGGTGCACCAGAAATTTTAAAAAATGAAAATTAGACTCTTTCTGTCACTCTAAATACAGTATATGATAATTCATTTCAGACTCTGTATTTATCCTTCCTAGACCTGAATCATTTCCTAGCGCCACAAAGCATCGCTCAAGCACCATTCTTTGCTCCCTGTAATTTACAGTGTAGTCAGCCCTGACTAATCATCCTAATTATGTCTATTACTAAGGACTGCAATTCCCTCCTTCTCTCTTCCCAAACACACACATGCAGGATTAGCAATACTTTGAACATACGGTGTTTTCTTCACAGCTTGCAAAAGTGAAATTTCTAAATTATTATGAAACCATTTTTCATTAATTACAATATTGCCTAAAAATCCCAAATGGCATTTTTCAACCAGAACACAGAGAGAGAGAGAGAGAGAGAGAGAGAGAGAGAGAGAGAGAGAGAGAGATGTAAAAGTCCTGCAGATGAAAGGCCCAGAGATAGAATCAAGTAACAGAAGTTTAAATCACCGTAGGTCAGAAAAACTATTTACTGAGCACATGCATATCCTTAACCTGTTGCAGTAAGGCATAAAATGCATTAACTCAGACCTCTTTTTTTCAGATATGACTGTATTTTACCTTGCTTTCGTGGCATGGTGTCAGTGGAGAAATGCTGCTGAGCATCTTGAGCTCTGCCACAGTGTTTGAACAACGCTCTCAAGCACATGGTGTGATTTTTGGGGCTGTCCTGTGCAGGGCCAGGAGCTGGGCTTAATGACCTCTGTGAATCCCTTCCAGCTCTGGCTATTCTGAGATTATCTGTGGTGTTCAGCTGGTGTAAGTGCTTAGGACACCTGAGCCCATGGCACCCAGATCACCCAGGTGCCATCATCCCTGCTGCAAAGCATAACGCCAAACACGTGTCCCTCCTGTTACCCTCTGCAAAAAGGGCAGATCCATAGATAATTAACATGTATTGGCTTGGCTTGTGGTGCTTATAAAATGTGTTTTGCATTATGTTTTTGTAACAGTTGGCCAGCAAGCCTTGACCTGTGAGGGTTAGGATGAATACCTGCACAGCTGGAGCCTTCAGTGGCCAATGGCAGCCCTGCTCTCATCATTTCCCCCTTTTATAAATGTAAATATTGGAGGTCTTGTTTAAACCTTCAGAACCTAAACATGTCATCACTATTAATAACATATGTTATAAGACACCACATGCTGGCAAAATAACCTGCGGTTAATGACACCGAAAATATTGAAAAGCTTAGCATAAAATTGAAACTTGTTAATGGTACACTGTGCAGTTTGGCATACAACTAGGGGCAGGAATTCCACACAATGGGACTGTGTGAGTGCTAACAGCAGGCTCCCACAAGATAAAATAAACTTGTTTTATGGACATGAGGAATTGATTTTTAATGAGATTCTGCTCGGCCGTAACATCATCCTGGGAGGGTGAGCTGGTTTTCTCCTTGCCTCTGGTGCAAAATTATAGTTTGCAGAATGAAGACTCGCTTAAATTGGGCCTATGGATTTGCACCTTCATCGTACTAAGTGAAAAGTAGGTGTTATCCCAGGTCTGGTGGTTCAAGTGCCTACAAAGAAGATCCCCTCTGTCTGTATGTTCTGGGATCAGGGAGGTCAGCCTATGAGCAGAGCTCACGCTCCTCGAGTTCTTTCAGGGATAAACTGTCTGGCAAGCTGATTTCCTGAGGACTGAAGACTAGTAATGAAAATGGATAAATCTGTCTTTCTAGAGAACCTGAGTAGAGGAATTTGAATTTATCTTTCCGTGTCCAGGTCTCAGCTGCCTGTTTAGAAAACATTAAGATAAAAAGAGGCTGTCAGACTTGAGGTCTGGTATCAAAACACTGTCACAATTCAATGAAGGACTGTCCCTTTGCTGCCTATTCACATTTGATGATCTTTCTTATCCATTCCACCAATTAAAACCAATCCTAAAGCTCCTCTTTGAACCCCAGAAAGAAAACCAGAGTCACACAGCTGGGAAGTACCTTGTAACTGGGCAGCCCTTAGGGAAAAACAGAATACAAAAGCAAGAACAACTATCAAACCTCTTCAGCCTTAAACTCAAAACATTTTCTTTGCAAGGACATCACATTTTTGCTTGGCCCTGAACAAGTTGAGCTGCACTGTGCTGTTGCTTTTCTTTCCTCTCTGCTGTTGTGGTTTGCACTGTTTGTGCGCAATCATTGGCTTTTAATTGCCTTCTATTGCCTGTTTCATTTGTCAATAAATAGAAAGTGCAGACCTATCACCAAAGGCCTTACATCTGTTTCTCATACATCTTAGCCACCCATGGTGCCTGAAGCTAAAGCTGTCCCCTACTGCTAACCAGGCTACCAGTTTATTAGAGGTTTTTTCCCTGCCCTTTTAAAAAGATGAAAGCCCCTAAAAGCTTTTTTCCGTGCAAGTGATGGCTGAAGTTAATGAAGTAAGCATCTGTTAGGTGAGAGAAGGTCACCCTGGGGTTGGGCACCTCCCTGTGGTGGGACTGGCATTCACCCAGCGATTAGTATGTGATGACAACACCTTAAAGATAATTAGTTGACAATGAGTTGAGAGCCTGTTAACCCCTTTAACACCTTATAGTTTATGATTATAATGAAACACCTCAGGACAAAACAAAATAGATGTAGTTTTCCTTGAGTGATTTACCATTTTTTTTTCAGTATTTTTGCGTATCATTTTTGTGTGTGACCTTCTGTCAAAGGAAGCTGCTAGCAGCCCAGAGCACGATCCTCCATCTTCATCAGCCTGGGCTGAGATGTAGCACCAGTTTTCTGTACACTTTCTTCCACTGGCTGTGAGCTTAAAGACTCTTTAGCCCGGGGTAGGAGCCATTGATGGGGTAGAGCCATGAGAACAAGAGGTGGGGATTGGTTTCGTTTCTCAGGTGGCTGAAATGTCAAGCTGAATGGGTTTTTCCAGCTGGTTTTTCCCTGTATCCCTGCAATGCTAATGGAAGCTGATGCCTTAAGTTTTAGTGTTCATGTTCTTCAGATTCTGAGCCTCACATTCAGTGTCACTCAGCTCTCTTCACAGAGCAGGTAGATGAAACAAATCCTTTTCCTGCTGAAGACCAAGGACAACGAGTCCAAGTTTCAGGCCCAAAAGCACAAACAGCAGTGGGTGAACTGAAAAGATAAACAAGAAGGATAGGACTTCATAATCTGAAGTTGTAATTGGACAATTAACTCCGATATGCAAATGGACCAAAGCTTTAAAAAGTGCGAGACCTCATGACTGGTCATCCATTTTGTGTCCATTTTGTGACCATTTGGGGTCCATCTTGGGTGTAGCTCTGGCCAGGCTCTTGCCTTGCCCAAGGTGTATCCTAAGGACCTTTTAATAAATATCTACTTTAGCTCTGTCCAGTGTCTGTTTCAGGTCAGCCTTCCCAAGGCATCAAAGCCACTGGATTTGACTCACCTGAGTGTTCCAGATGGGCTTTTCCCAGAAACAAGGATTACTTGGCAGAACAAGAGAGAAGCTTTTGTAAACTAAGCTGTAAGAAAGGCAGGATCAGGACACATGTGAGTGAAGCAATCAGGAAACAGCACTGATCATGGGTGCTGGGAGGCAACGAGGAGGAGCAGGAGGAAGCAAATGGAGAACAACTGGCAGTCTGTTGTGATTTACATACACTGGCATTTCCCATCTTCATTCAGTCACTCAACGTGTTTAATCATGACATAGGAGCTCCGATGAATTACGACTGGCAGTAGCTCAAGAAATTTGGCAATGGCAAAGTAAAACAAATTTGTGCACAGCAATCAAGAAAAGCCTGTCTTGAGATTAAAAATAAAATTCCATTTCATTTAAGGAGATACATATCTTGCTTCCCTCTTCCTTTGCACTTTCTACTTCAACGTGATGAAGGCAGTCCTGGTGAGAAAATTTTATGACAGCATGTCTCTGCCCCATTTTTTTGACACAGACCCAGAGAACAAGGACTGGTCTCACTCTCATGAGGTTTAGCACAGGACTTCCATTGATTTCAGCAGGAGCAGTCTTTGTGTTTGGTAAGTACCCAAATACGTGGCTATCTAAGCTGTTCTGTAAACTTTCTGCCATGTGTCCATCATTAACAGCTGCCGGGGTCCTGGGATGCACAATAGATCCTCACAATTCTCATTTCTCCTGTGCCTCCCATTTCAGTCCTTTAAAGTGCTTTAAAAACATCAGTAAATTAAGTTCCACTGTGGCAAATGCTCCCTGGAGAGACTTTTATTCCCAGGTGACAGGCAAAGGCAAGGCTTGCAAAGGATCCCCAGAGCGGTTACAGCCCAGACCTCCTGGCTCCCAGCCTCGTGCTTTACTGCTAATTAAATACATCTAGATTAATACAGAAAATGTAGAGTTTTGTTATGCTTTTTAGATTTAAAGGCAATATATGGATTCAGCACTGTATCAAATGTCCATAAACTCAAAAATAAAGTATTTCCAGCAACTTCTAAGTCCCTCATTAACTAGCTCGTACTACTGGGTAGAACCAGGCTTAAGAAAACTTGCTATCCTTTATGTTAATAGAAATCTTGGAGTAGAAGAACTGCCCTCCTTCAAAATTCAAGATTATTATCCAAAACTGATCGATCTGTCTGATGTTATGACCATCAGTTCTTCCAGCAGTCAAAAGAATTTATAATAACTTCCACCTTAAACACAATTAGGAAAGGTAATTTGCTCTTACAGGGAGATGGGTCATAAAATCAGAATTCCTGGAACACATAACTGATTGCTTGATTATTAAATGTGATTCAGGGTTAATTAATCAATCTGCTTCATGACACAGAAGAAAAATATTCTTAAAATTCCTAAAATGCCATCCAGAATCAGATTCTCTTTCCTCATGTGAATTGCTCTTTTATTGGTCGTTAGATTAACTGGTCCCTCTTCCTGCAACCCTAAAGGCAGGTTCAGTCACAATACTAAGTACAGAATTATTTGTCTGACTATGAATTTCAAAAATACAGCTCATAATTAATGATGGACATGAAATGACAGCTTTATGTGCTGAAACACCAGTATAGCAAAGTATGAAAAGGCTCCACTGGTTTCAGCAGAGCTACGGAAATTTAGGCCAGCTGAGAATCTGTCCTCATCTTTACAACATATTTTTTCCCAGTTATTTCCTTTATCCATTTTTTTGACTACTTTAGAATATTGCTCTGGGAAACACATCTAAAATATCTGTAATGGGATTCTGCATCAAGCTGCACAATCCTGTTGAATTCAGCTCTTACTTGCCTTTCTTGTTATCTCATCAGAAATGAGGGAAACTCACGCTGATTTCAGCACACCTGAGTGCAGAAAACATCCATCATAGACACTGGAAAATGGAGCTGTGCAAAAGTCTTTAGAACAGCTAGATGTGGAAGAGGAGGAATTATCAAATCAGGGAACGGTGCTCTGTTTCTGTACAATTCAGGATTCCTTGCAAAGACCTTCCCAGCACTGTTGGCACCACCCTGCTCTGCTGTGGGCTGCTGCCTCCTCAGGGCAGGGGTCAGTGCAGCTCACTTTCCAGCTGGGTTTGCATTACCCCGGCAAAATGGGAACAGCTGGTTTGGTTTTGTTGATCATAAAGTATTTCCTTAAGAATTTTCAAGCCGTATATTAAGGTCTCTAGGCAGACTCTGCTTTCAATGAGAGCAATTTGTCAATATGCAGGGATTTGTGCATTAGGTATTTCACCCCACCACGTAGTCTCACCAATAGGTGAAACCAAAGCATAGAGGCTCTTTAGGGTGGGTTTTGATGGAGCAACAGCGTGTCTTACAAGGAAGAAGGAACAGCATGAGCTGGACATTCTGACAGACATCGTCATTACTGCTTAGTTTCACAATGCTGAAACAGAGGTGTGGCCACAACCACAGCACAAAGCCTTGCCGTGGTTAATCTCCTGGGCAGCTCCTGTCACAGCATTCTTCCCAACCAGCAAAGCTCTCCAGACTGGAGACAAGCAGGAGCAGGATGGACATGCCCATCCTGTTGTCCAGTCATGAACCCCACTCGTCTGCCTGCTCAGCAGAAGGGACACGGAGCAAATGTCTTCGACGGAGGACATTGCCAGCATTGAGCCATTTGAAAAAAAAAAAAACAACAAAACCCCAAGATCTCTGATGAGCAGCGCTACAGATGGAGAAACTTTCCATTGGTATAGAACTAAATAAATATTCCTCTCCCAGTGTCAGCAAAACGTCTCTGCCAGCACAGCCAAGAAAAAGAAGGAAACCAGCGTGGGAGCCAGCACACGGCCTTGTTTGGGGCTGCTTGAGACAGGAACGGAGCCTGATACGGTGCCATTTTCCATACTCTGGCCATCACGGAAAAATAAAAGTGGCAGAAATAAACTTTGTGGGACTTCAAAATGGTGAACAAAATTTTCCAGACCCCCTCATGATTCTACAGCGTTAAAAGATTTGCTAGACCAACCAACAGACTTGCTGCCAAGCCGTTTTCCTGAAGTTGACAGAGATCCTGCCAATAGGGTATGACCAGACCTAAATCCACTAAAATTAGGGAAATGCTGAGACCGTGTGAGTGCCTTTTCAGTAACAGAGACTAGGAGAATGGCAGGATAATTGTCGTCATTTGCTTTGTCACCTTTATGTTTAGAGAAGTTTGTAAAAGTGAGTGGAGCCCACATGCTGAGTTTTGCTTCCAGAAAATGCTAAAGCAAGAAGGGCAATCAAACACCTCCAAAGGTCTC
Organism: Hirundo rustica; assembly: GCF_015227805.2. NCBI lineage: Eukaryota > Metazoa > Chordata > Aves > Passeriformes > Hirundinidae > Hirundo > Hirundo rustica. The sequence goes on along the minus strand of NC_053455.1, from coordinate 5,838,650 downwards.
TTGTCTTTATGTTTCTTTGGCAGCAGCCTATGTTGGTCACACCTCGTGCCACAGAGTTATCTGTGGCCTGTTTCTCAGGATGACAATGTCACTGCAGCTCCACCACATCTCGTTAGGGCTGCTGCTGGGCTGCACCAGCTTTGGGAGATTTCTCTATTCATACAGCAGCTGGAATATGCTCTGAAGTCTCTCCCAGCACCCGCAGGTACACCAGGAGCAAGTAACTCCAATCCTGTCATTGTCTCTGAAACAAATTGTTGAATTTATTCTAAATTATAAAGGAGAGTGACTTAACATCCATAGTAAAAAGGCATCAGACCTTAACACTTTTCATATGAAGGTTTCCATGGATAAAGAGTCTGTTTCTGCCCAGGTCAGACTTTTTCCAGTTTGGATTTAAGGGCAGGAAGAGACTTGGGCAGTGTGTCATTTCATGGGGGACCTTGGCCATGAGACAGCCCTGTCCAGGGGCCACCTGGCATGGAAATACTGGGAAGTACAAAATTAATCTCTTAACAACCCCTTTGGGAAGGGACAGATACCGACTTCATTTTCTGAAGAGGACAATGGGATTTTTCATGGAATTAGAAGCAATGAAAAATATGTGAAAGGGGTGAGGAAACTTAAAAAAAAAACAAATATGCAAGAAGAGTTTATATTTTTTCAATCTTTAATTTTAAATTCATCTCAGAAGATGGTGTTGATTAGTACCATTACTAATTTAAAAGTTAGAAAATTTTATTCATCCATTGTCTATGTTTCACGTGTTATGTACCCCTGAAAATATGACCCCTAAGCCTTGAGAACATGAAATCCTGGAGCTCAGCAGAGGATATTTCTACTCTCTGGAGTGTCTCTGAGGTTTTTTGGAGGTTCCAGAGGACAATAAAGTAAATTTTTGCAAAAGAGAATGGAGAAAAGGCACCTTAGGAAGGATGCCAGGTACAAGAGGACTGAAGCATGTCATGCCCGATCCATTCCAAAGGAAGATTAGGATAAAAGGGCCCTGTGTGGTGAGACCCACACACAGGAGCCAGTTGTGTGTCCAGCTGGAGAAACTCTGCCAGGGCCATGTGACACACAGTGTTCAGGTTTTGTTAACATCTGTGTGGTCCAATTTTCTATTACTGTCAGCAAGTTATTTCTAGGAGTGCCAGGTTATTTTGTCCATAAACATTGTCCCCATCACACATTTCCAATTTTAACCCTATTTGTCTCCAGTTGATTTACATTTGGCCAGAAGCAAATTACCTATTGGAAGCATTTATTGAAAATTAATTAGGTGGCTAAAATACCTCCAGCAGATTCTGTTAGCAGTGTCTGTTCCTTGTGGCTCTACAGAATTCAGCATTTTCCAGTTAAAACACCTAGCAATTAAAAAAAAAAAAAAAAATCATAAAATAAATTATATAATTAGTTCCAGAATGGAACTTGGTCTCTTTGAAATCAGATGCTTTCTTCTAAGACTGCAGTGGCACACAATAGCAAGGGATTTATAGTGCCAGGGGATTTTTGATAGAGGAGGGAGTAAGCACTTACAGTAACCAAGTCACTGCATGAAGCAAAATGAAGGTGTCCTTGGAGCTTAAAATCAGCCAGGCACGCAGGAGAACTGTGCAAACACCGAACTGGGGACAGGAGAGAAGACAAGATGTATGAAGTGAGATTAGAAGGAAAAATACAGGATTAAATCAGAGGCAACCACAGCACCCAAGAACATGGAAAAACACCCCGCAACTCTCCAAAGAAAAGCCAGGATGTTAACATGATTTACTGCAAATAGTTCCACAACATTAAAATGAGTTTTTATTTTCTGTGTGTGCTGCTTCAAAGAACAACTCTGTGGGCTCATAAAAATGCAGGGAACAAATAGGGGCCTCTAAGACCAATTTATATGCCATGCCCACTGTGCACTGAGACACATATAATCTGTAAAATGTCAGCTTCAAAGTTCCACAGAGATTGGTGTTAACCCTGACCCCCGACCTTGCCGACTCTAGCTGGGCCCTCATGCTCCCTTAACCAGCTGTTTTAGATAAATGTGCTCCATTTTTAAAGAGATTGTCTCAGAGTTTTACGTGAGGAGTAGTAATATTATTAACTCTCGCTGAAAAAACCACCTTAACCGAGAGTCTTTACAGATGGGCCAATCAAAGTCTGACCCCATGCAGAGAGTGGTGGGTTAATAAATATGTCATTGGACCGAAAATATTTAAACAACGCCGGGAGAAAAGAGCAAGGCATACGACAAAAGGAAAGCATATTAGTACTGTTTCCTGTCAAAATACACAGAGGAAGCACTTTACTTTGACCATTTTCCTCATAAAGAGACACGGTAGGCCAAAACAAACAAAGCTGAGGAATCTGGTTTATCCCACTGTTGGATATCGAGGGTTATCAACTTAAATGAAGTAAGGTTGAGTGACCAAAGCCAGGTTCTCCTTGACAGGACTGTTAATTGAACATATCAGCAAAGGTAGCACACAAACTGTGGCCCTGTCGATCAGCGCTTCCATTTCATAAGGCCTCGTTTTTATGTTTTCCTTATTTTACTTTATGCATCGCTCCAAAGGTAGGCAGGGGATTGGTCCCTCGTGGTCTGTCGGAAGTCCAAAAGTATGGGGGAGCCTGCTGGTTTGGCAAACCTTGGACAAAGCCTAAATCATCCTCTTGGAAGGAAGATGTCGAAGTTCAAGGGCACACAGCACATTTCAGACAACAAAGAAGCAGCTGGTGTCCGCTCATAATAAATAAAAATAAGTTGGGGTCAGAATTACAAGTCAACTGACTCCCCATTCACTGAACATGAGCCAAAGATAACTGGAGTCACAGGGAAAGCTCAGAATGATTTTGTGAGCTTTTGACTCGGACCCACTGGGAATCCAGACCTACTTTTCATGTCCATGGGGTGAGAATATATCCACAGGTTTCCATGGGACTTGTTCTTCAGCGTTGCATTCAGAACCACTCGCCCTGCGTTTTTTGAGAGTGATACGCTCAAAACTTTCTGAATAGATAAAGGAATAAAACGTAACTCCTTAGAAGACAAAACGAGCACAAAAATACAGCATGTGGGTTAAAAAATTAGAAGTTTCACAAATGGTCCTGTTCTTTAAAAAATTAAGTATTTCAATTCAGCTAAATTCAATTAAAATACTGCAGCCAAATTGTTTTCACGCTATTTACTTTCAGAGACCACAGCACAAACCAATTTTATCGCTGTGCTTCTAAACTCTCATTATAGTGTTTCTGGGCTAGCAGTAAATCATAACATTGAAAAATCAAATACACAGCTGTCAGAACATGGAGAGTTAGATCTGGAAGCTCAACTTTGGCTCTTCCCTCCAGGACCTCTTGACTTGTAATAGAAAATCCCCTTATCATTACCAGTTGTTTGGTTGTCACTGTAACACAAACAGGAATGTTACTCCCATTCACAGTACCCTGCCTGCAGAACTGAATCAGTTTTAATCATCAAAGTGAGACCAACAAGAAAGGGGAGTTTGAAGGATAATCCACAATCTCCCAAGATTTAACATATTTAAATATTTGCTTTCTCGGCTGGTTTGACCTTAAAGTTTGAAATTTTCCAAATTTGCCAAATTCTTTGACAATGTCAGTAAATTAGGTCAGAAAGTTATTCTCCATGTTATTGGATTCATGTTTTCTAAACAGAGCATAACCTCTCACTAAGACATGCACTGCTGGGAGAAGTTGACAGAGACACAATAAAGTGAAAGGGAGAGAAAAAACCAGAAGCTTCAGTGGACACGATACATACAAACAAAAATACAAATAAATTCAAGCAATGAATATAACAAATGCAAATTTATAATTATTTAATGTGTGTTATTGAATTTATGTAATACATAATTTATATATGTAATGTAATACAAAAAAACTTTAAACGTTTTCCAAAAGAAATATTAGAAAGTATGAGGGCAGGGCATGCAGAAATCCTTTCCATAGGATTGATCTGTGGCTGCTTTGCTTTTGTCAGCTTTCTTTAATACATAAGCAGGCTGCCTAGAAAATCTGTTTGGTTTTGAAATGTAATCTGTTTAAATGGCATGGGAGAGAAAATGAGTTTAAATTACAGGCAGACCAAGTTTGTGAGGGTAAACATTTTGTTTTCTAAATACCCAAAATAGGTTAATAGTTTTGAGTTCTGTGGACTTTGGAAAGTTTGCCTTTCCCCACATGACAAATTCCCTTCCTGTTCCCCATTTGTATCCACGGAAATTCTCTTGACTAAGAGGGAAGGAAAAAAGCACATGAACAACCTAAATAAGAAACATATTTCTCAATGCTTGTTTACGGTAAAAATCCAATTATGGATCCTCAGGATATCTGAAGGATATGACCAAGCCCTCAGGAAGCAGTAGATCGTCTTGATTTCAATTACAGCTCTTTGGAGGAGTAAGAAGCTGTTCATTCTTTTAAGCTGATCCATTTCTTTAAACTGAGTGTCCTTTCCACTAGAGCCAGGTACCCACCTCATAAGGATGCTGTGAGCTGTGTGTGGAAATCCAGTGGGAAGCCCATCTTGGAGCAGCATGTAACCCCTCCTCTGATTTGTGGATGTCACCTTACATTTCTATCTGCACCACAGCTCTACTTTCCACATCCAACACGGGGCTTTGTCCTCCCCCTCTCCTCCCTTGGCACAGGTTCCTTGGTGTGTAGCACTGCCATGTGCTGGTTCTCTTTTAAAATTCTCTGGGGGGAAAAAGCACCTCTTGCTCACCCTTAACCTGGCCGCCGCTACCCTTGTGTTAACAGAGCCTTGTGGCAAAGGTACTGGTGTTATATTTGGTAAACTTGAGCTCACACCCTTTCTTCACCAAGAACTCCTGTGGCCTTGGGTGAGCCACAAAAGGCTTAATCTCAAAGCTCCTTCCAGCAAAACACCAGACTCAAAACGCAGACTTCCAGCACCATGGGAGCAGTGCCAGTGGAGCTGCTCCTCTGCACTTCCACCCTCACAGCCTCTTCCTCCACCACACCACCCCAACACTGAGCACATGTACAGCCACTCCAACTGTTCAGCCACAAGGAAACATTTACCAGAGTCCAAACAGCACAAAACATTGAGAAAGGAGATGTGTGGAGAGGTGTTGCTTTTATATATCCAGTACGGAGTAGGAGGGAACTTTCCCCATATATGTGCTAAGCTTTCAACATTTTTCTCTGCCCGATCCAAGCCCCTCACCTTCCCAAAGATTTTCCTAATTCCTGCACTACAGGATACTCAGAGGTAAGAAATTTTCAGCCTCTCCTGTTTGTACAAAATAATTAAATGATTATTAAAGCAACTGCTAACCACCGGGCTAGAATAATTCACCCTCTGACCCTTCACACATCTAAGTGTTCAGAAAAATTATTCCTTCGAACATTGCAGAGCTGCAGTTTTCAACAGTTTTCAATTTACAATCTGCCTGTTTTTCTTTTTTTTTTTTTTTTTTTTTTTTTTTTTTTTTTTTCCCTGGAAGAGGTATGTATCCTTGCTTAGGGAATTTAAACCTACTGACAATAGGCTTGCTCCTGTTAGCTGGTTTTCATGGACCTCTTGGAGTATTCTATAGACTCCCAGAGGCACACACACCACAGGCTGAAAAATAGTGTTGCAAAGGGGATAAAAAGCACAGGTTTAATAACACTGGCTCATTCTCCTGAGGCCTAAAGTCTGCTGCATTCCTGATGCCTGTTCTGCAGGCCTCGCCTCTGAGGAGATGGAATATGAGACACCACCTAGATGTTCACCTGCCAAGGGAGGAAAATCCTTTCCCTCCACAATGAGACACAAATATGGGCACAGGAGGTCACTAAAACCGAGTGCTTGCTGCTGTGGTGACGTGGGTTTGAAAAAGACAGATGTGTGTGAAACAATATCCTCTGTTCCATGAGATCCCACTGAACTGCAACAAAGTCATGTGGGAGCACTGACACAATCGGAGACTGTTCAGTTTTGAATTGCAAAAGACGTGGTTTGCTCCCCTTTGCCCTCCCTGCAGACAAAAAGGAAGGGAAAGAGACTTGTCCCTGCCTGGTGTTGATGGAAAGCACATTTCAGCTGATCTGGAGGCATTTCTGAGCTGCAGCTTATGGTAATAATGTCACAGCTACACCTGATTCTTACAATCATCCCAAGATGCTCAGAGCAAGTAGAGCTCAGCCTGGACCTGGTGAAAGAAGTGCAATCTTGAAATCAACAAAGTTCAGACTTTCAGACATCTTATTTCTCTAAGGGCTTAGAAAGGATTTTGCACTTAGAGGTCTGCTTTGTAACCACTTAAAGCTCCTTTTAATCACAGGAGAGAATGAAGATGAGCTACATCACTTCCAGGTCTAGCTCATCTGAATTACTTCTTGAAAGAAATACTATCCTGAATGAGATAAATCACAGACCCCATATGCCTTTCCCTCCATGGACTGTAAAGAAATGCAGAGTGCAGATGATTGCACCGTAGGCACTTCCACCTGGACACATTTCACTAGTGCTGGTTGAAACTTCCTGGCAAAATAGCAAAAATATTGTGTCTTCAGCAAAGAAAACTTTGATTTCTGTGATCAGCTTTGCAGATGTATTTTCATTTCCCCCAACACACGACTCAACTCATCCTGCAGTAGGACTTGAAGGCCAAATGCCTCAACCAAGGTCCAGTAGGTCAAATGTGTAGCTGTACTGTTTCCTGTAATGAACTGTGGCAGTTTTGGCAACCAGGAGAGAAAAACCCAGCTACTACTTATCTGGAGCTGGAAGAAACTCCTTAATTCTGGGCTTGCATAAGAAGGGGATTAGGAGGAAAATGCTGAAGAGCTCAAAGCCAGATGGCAGGGGAGCAGGGACTGAGGTTATTCAAAATGAAAGCCTCCTGGAAGCAAGCAAGGAACTGAAGCAGCTCAGGAGTCCAGTGACTGGGGTATAATCAAACAAAACCCTCCAAGAAATCAATTACTTGACTGCTTTGCTTCGATCAAAAAATACAGGCATTTGTCTCAATTCCAGTGTGTTTCTGCAGCACAGAGACTACAGAAGAGTAACTGGGACTGTAATTAATTTTTCAGTAAAAGGACAAAGCAGGAATATGAGGAATATTGTAGGTAATGGTGGACATTGCACTGCTGTGTTCTCCCATTGCATTGGTCATGGCAGGGCAGGTGTCAGATGATCACCAACCCCAACGCTGTTGGCTTTCCTGATTTCTAACTCCAGAATAATCTATGGAAGGGGAAATATGTGTCCTCAGAGTTTGTCATTTCTGTTCTACTGTTGGAGTCCAGGGCATTCCTTTGGTTGCCCTGGAGGGTCAGGGACCTGGACAGGGGGTTCTGGGACCCCAGCCCAGGGCTCAGAGAGACACTGGCTTTGATTTCAGTCCATGGGAAAAACTTCCTACACTGAGAGAAGGTTTACATGCCACAAGAATGTGAGAAATAGTAGTTTAGCTTATCAGAGAATGAGAAAATAATAGTTTTAGGTTCCTAGCATTGAAGTGAATGGGGACAAGATGGAGAATCTGGGGCGTTGTCTCCTTCTCCTTCTCCTTCTTCCCTCACTCCATTGCTGCATTGACGTGGCACAAAGTAGTTAGTGAGGATTGGGTCAAAGTAAAGATGACCTTTTTAGTAATAGTGATAGACATTGGTAAGAAATAGTAAACAAGAAATACGTAGTAATTAGTATAAAAGATAAGGACAGCCCAGCTCGGGGGGAGACGTGAGGAATCCATGCAGCTGCGAACATCTTGTCGGACTCCGAGAAAATGGTAAGATAAGAAACAATAAACGAAGTATGCAACCTTGAAAAATCTAAACCTGAGAACTCCATCTCTTCCTTCGGCTCGGCTCGGAGCTGTGCAGGGGAGCAAAGGACCCTGAAACCACCTCAATGTTGGGGTAAGCCCCCGACATTCTACCTGAAGTAACACTTCTGCCCAAAATAGTATTTTGTGCACGAGTTCTCTCTTAGCTACCTCCCGTGGTAGAGTGCAGATTTAGGAGCACGAATGCAGTGCGCTGATAGCCATAACATGAGTATGATGTGAAGTGGAAACAAGCAGGCCTTTGGGGGAGAGAGCTTGTCTTTCTCTTCCAGGTCATGCAGCTTCAGCAATGGCAAGAATAACAACAACAACAGACAGCAGGAGGGATACTGAGGAAGAAATTATAGCAAGGACTTCAGACCTTCCTGGCCATTCAAGATGCAAGTCCTGAAAGTCTGCAGAGTTCCAGAAACAGGACATCCAAACCAGAATCAGTCTGTCTTTGTCACCAGGTGTGGCTCTGAAAAACAATGAATTGGAACAGAAATTAGGATTACCACTGCGTCACAAAGGAAGCAGCCACCAAGGCTCTTCCACATACAAAATACACCTGAAAACGGAGAACTTTCCAGCCCTTAGAAAACAAGTCTCAAAAGCTCAATGTCAACAAAAACCTGGGGGGTTTTTCAGTATCCAAAGCCCAGGCAGTGATACGTTTACAGATTCTTTTTTGGGCCATAAGGAATAATTGTGATAACCTGATTAGATCTCCTGCATTACACAAGCATGAGATTTTTCCCTGATATTCCCACAGCCAGAAGCATGACATGCAATCCACCTAGATCTGAGAGAGAATTTCAGTTATGCTATTATGTCATTTTTTAAAAGAGAGAACGGCTCAAAAATCCAATAGAAAGCAAGTTGGACATATAGGAAAGCCGTTGGGTGCTCATAGAAACTCTACCTCCTCCATGGAACATCATCCAGTACCAACTGATGGAGGTTTAAGCATCCTTAGGCAGTGCTTTTGGTGTGATTATCTCATCATGGCTGTTGTATTCTTGCCATGACTTCCCCACTGCTATTTTTACATGGTAATTTGAAATTTTTGTTAAAATCCTTATGCCTGGATCTATATTTGAGAGTCTGGTGTAGCTGCAAAACCTCTTTGCTCTGCTCCTTTCATTTTTTTAGCAAAAAGAAATATCTCTCTGTCTAAGAGCAGGTGGAAAAACAAATTTTCAAGTTTTGACCATTGGTTTTATATTTTTCTTCCTCTGCTAGGTATAAAACCCACTTTTTTTTTTTTTTTTTTTTTAATAATAGATAATTTTAGGTTTATTTTCTTAAGAAAGAAGAGTTGTATTCTCTCTGTGCCTGTGGTTCAGTGTGTCTTTAAACCAGGTGCTGCCAATGTAAAGACAAAATACTTGCATCCCCTCATCCCATCCCTGTCTCTGCAGGAAGTGTTTGTACAGCAAAGCAGAGGAGAGAATGGTGCTGGCTGACAAAAAAATAAGCCATGAAGTCTTATTAACCCAAATCTAAGACCCAAACCCAATCCTTCACAGCTTTTTAGGCCACCAAATCACTCCACATGTGCACATGTGTTCATCAGTCTTTGCTATTCTCCCCCTGCACAGCTCTTAAATCTGTCTGGCCACCAAACATCCACCAAGCCTCACAGCAGGGCTGAGGGCTCAAACACACCGAGTTCCTGCTCCTCACATTAAGCATCAGGAAAGGGGAGAGCTTCTCAGTCAGAGACTCCTCAGAGGAGGAGAACCAGGGTGTGAGCTCACCTTTTTATCAGCCATCAGAGAAGCCACGTGTGCAGAGACTTTGGTGTTATTGGCCACCAAAGCACCCACACTGCAGGGGCACAGGAAGCCTGGATTCACACGTTCCACTGCTCACTGAGCAAATTGTGAGGCTTAGGAGCTTTTATTCAGCTGTTCTGGGGTCTCCAAAGAATCTGCAGTGATGACTGTACCAGAGCAACACGCTCTGGTGCTGGCAAGAAATTAGAAGGAAAAGAACCAGAAGAGCCATTAAAACAGTAAAGGCAACTTTTTCATTCAGGATGCCTAAAGGAAAAAAAAAAAAAAAAAAATTCAACTCAGTTTCAGCATGTAGCAGGAGAAACACTCCCCAGTCTGCCACACACATCCCACACATCGTGTCCCCCCATCTCGGTTTGGTCCTAGGGGTCTTGGAAAAATATTAATCCCCTTTTCAGTGTTAGGCTGAGTTTCAGCACTGTGTGACTTTTTAAACTCATAGCAAAGTGCCCTAAACCCCGACAACCACATTGCAGGGAGTTTCTCACCCTGAGCAGAACTAGTGGCAAGAGTTTATTACCCCTCACAGCCGTTCTGTGCATCAGTGGGAGCAGAGGAAACTCTTTGGGGAGGGCTGGAGCTCACACAAAAAATTCCACCTGCCCCTTTCTGTAAACTCACACTACGAGTTTGACCCAAGAAAATAGGAAGGAGGAGAGTCTTTCTCCAAAAAAATGGGAGAACACTTACTTTTGAGTACTGCAAGGGACATTCAGCCCAGTTTTCTTCAGAGCTGCCCTACTTTGTCCTGCAGAGGTCGGTCTTGCCTGCAACACACTGCAGACAGCATGTCTGCTCCTCCTAAAACACTTTGGGGATTAGGAGTATTAGAACTTGGAAAGATTTCATCCCCTCCTCAAAAAAGGATTTGTTGAAGTTTCTCTCTAAAGCAGAGATACGGGGTTGTTCACAAGAATTTATGTTAAAAAAAAAAAAAAAAAAAAGTGATGATGATCCTCCCAAGTCGTATTATCTATCCAAAGAAATGTGAAAAGCAAAAGATAAATCTTATTTCCAAAGAAAATTCTGGTAACTGGAGAATAAGCTAGTTTTGGTATAAATATGCCGAATCAAGGCTTTTTATTGCCTTTTTCAGCCCAACATTTGCACTTACACTAACCAAGGACATAAAAAATGAAGTATAGCAAGCCACAACTGCAATCAGCTTTTCTTTCCTTTCCACACACACACATTGCCCGTGCTGGGATGCAGCCTTGCTCCTGCAGCACGGCCAGAACACAATCTCAGAGGAGGCAGCGTGCTTTAAATCCCCCTGTACCTCCACAATTCTCAAATGCATGTCTGCAGACATCTTTTCCTGACATTGCACCCTTAGGTGTGCTGCATAAAATGGACTGTCATCCTTCAGGAGGGGGAAACACAATCCCAGCTCCAAAGCAAGGGAGCACTGTGATTTTGCTTATCTACCCTAAACAAGATTTGACATATCAAGTGCTAAAAGCCCCTTGCCTCTGCATTGTGAGGGAGGTTCTTATCTCCTCCGTGCCACTGAAACACGAGCTGGGGGGCAGCTCTCTGCTGAGCTGGTTTTGGGGGGCTTTCACCAACATTTTCCAAACCCGTTCAACTTTCCCACCGTCTCAGGACCGGTCCCCAGATAGAAGTATTTAGTGTGGCAGCTGCTTCCTGAGACATTTGGCCTCCTGAATGCATTCCTCTGGGACTGGGAAAAGGATTTGGAGGAAGCTGGAGGTAGTTCCCTTTCCAGCATTTTGTGGCCAGCCTCCTTTCCTCTCCTGCAGCTCTGTCAGTGGGGATCCTCGGATTAGAGGGAAAGAGAAATCCCTGTCAGCTTAAGAAACTGGGAAAGAGCAGGGGCTCAGATCAGACACAGAGCTCCAACTTGCATTTGTGTGAGGGCAAATTTAGTCAGGAAACTTTTAAATACCCAATTGCTGTCAGAGGGAGGGCAGAACCTTTGATTTTTAGTAGGAAGATTCAGAATTCATTAGTAGGAATGAAGGCAAAGGTTCACCTGGGGAAACAAAAAGCTTGTCTGGAAAATGACAGGGTCCTTTATTTAGAATTTATCCTGCCTTGTACACTCCTGTCTATTATTTCACATTGTCACGTGCTGGTTTGGATAGCTGCTGGCCTGACTCACACAACATCTTGAGATCACCTTCAATCCAAGCAGCAGAAATTTGTGCTACTGCAGCTGTGGATACAACCTGACTGCTACCTATGCCTAGGAACAGGCAGGATTTCCTTCCAACCTCTCCATACTTTCCAGGTGAAATCACCGAATCCCTGCTGGGGATTACGTACAGGATGGATCACAGAGAAGTAGATTTTTGTCCATAGTTGTTATGTCTCCTTATTCTTGTCTGGCAAATGTATACTCTCGCCTTTGTTTGTCACCTTTCCTGCTCTTACACTTGTAAATGCTCCCCACAAGTTAAAAATGTTCCTGAAGTGACTGGTCAAATATATAAAACAGATGCACCATTGCATCTTGGGATGAATTAATTCTGTCTGTGTGTGAGCAGGAGTATAAACGTATGGGTAGGTCAGGGAATACATCGGACTAAGCACACCAGGTGATTTTTAAATCTCTGGATCTTATTCCTTTGTGTCTGATTTTCTTCCCTCGTAGGTAGAGGTGGAATCAAGCATGGACATTTTAAGAGGTAATCCCACGTCAAGCATTTCATTTTAATTTAAGTCAAGACAAGGCCAAGGTGTATTCAACATTTTCATTTTGTTTTTGCCTGTGGTTTGAAGTAAAACTTAAAGAACGGTCAAATTAGCAAGAATTTTCTTCTGAATTAGCAAGGCAAGGAGCCAGCTCTGCAGGGCTTCTTTCAGAGCAGTTCCTGGAGCCTTCCCTATCAGCAGACAGCACAAACACTGACGGGGACTGGTAGGTGTAAATGAGGTTACCTCACACGCCGCGGCGGATGCTCCATGTGGAGCTCCAGGTTCCCTCCGTGTATTTCGAACAGCAGTTCTTTGTCTGGGAGCTGGACAAACCTGGCCCCGAGTCTCAAGTGTCAAGGCTGCACGAGTTTTATGGCAAGGCTCAGATCTTCCTGGCTGCATATTCACCCTGCACTGAGAGGCAGTGGACGCCGCTGTTTTGAGAAGACAAGAGCTCAAATAATTCAATTTTCATCCCTTAAAACCTGCATTAGATGTTCACGTCCTCCACAGACAGTGCTTCGTGGTAGAAATATTAACACAGTCACCACCAGACTAGAATTAATGGCAAAGGCTCTGGCTGGTGAAGGAAGTTCTGCATTATCATATGACCATCTAGAACTCCAGATGAGACAATTGGACCATCTAGAACTCCAGATGAGACAATTGGACCATTTAGAACTCCAGATGAGACAATTGGATCACTGAATCTAAGTTGAGGTACCATATGCTAACCTGCCATCAGTGTTTCCAAAAATTCAAAGCCGCGTACTTAGGACAAAGAGCCACTAGCCATGGACCACAGGTTGCTTTCACGTCACCTGTTTTATTACCTTCAGAAGGACAAGCGTTGAAATAAGTTATGTGACTTGGCTCTCAAGGGAACTGAACTCATTACCTGATACCTTCTTACACAGCCTTGGGCACGGGAAACTCAGATCCACCAGGTGCAGTCAGTCCATTTAAGTCAATGGAAATTGTCACTGAGCCACCTTGAGGCGTTTCAGGTTTTCAGTTGTAGGTGACCCAGTTTTCAGCCTGCAAAATTCCCTGTTTGTTTATTAGCTGTGGTCTGTTTTGTGGGAAGACTGTGAGGAAGGAGGGATATTTTGATGTGTTTTAGGTATGTTTTGCTCACATGTTACACTGATGAGGACAGAATAAACATCCAGAAAAGTAAAAATAGCCATGCTCAACAGGCAAGATTTCATCCTCTCTGTTTATACTGTTTCTTCTGTCCTCTGTGTTAAAAAGGAGATTTGGTGGGGCCAAATCCAGTTGATTTTCTCATTGCTTACTGTATGGTTGTGTGTAAATATCCAGATTCATGCAATCTAAAATAATGCATTAATGCCCTTATAGAAATTCAGCCCTTCTACTTTTCTAAGCTGCCTGCTAAAAGAAACCCAACAGGGTCAATCTCAGGTATAACAGATTCTTCTTTTAGGCTTGAACAATAAAATAGTTGGTGGTCCCTAAAGCTACTGCCTCTAAAACATTCCTGGGTTTTATTAGGATAACCCATAAGTCTGGGAAGTCCCACCCTAAGAGCAGCAGCAGCTTTTGTTCAGAAAATACAAGTTTCTGCTTGTACAATGTTGGACTCAAGGGTGTCTGAACTATGAATGGGTGGCTAAGGGTGTAATAGGCAGCAGGTTTCAGACTTTTACAAGGAGAGGGGGAAAAGGCAGCCCTACATTGTGGTGCTGATGTTTAACACTACCTGGAAGAGGAAAGGGCTTCATCCAGCTCCTGGTGAACATGGGCAGGTCCTCGATGGGTATTGAAGCTCCACTGGCCCCCAGGGCGCTGTGCTGATTTCCTTTCCCAGGTCTGGCCATGACACACCATAGGTTATCTTTAAGAAATCAGAGAATGCACGAATTTCCTTAGCAATCTTTTCTGTGGAGCCATGTGCAGAGCTAAAAGAGAATCCCTGAGATACACGGCCGTTTATCCCACTGCAAAGGACCATGGAGTTCCTCTTCTTTCCAAAACACCTGGAAAATAATGCCATGGGTCACTGTTTCTATAAAACTGCATTTCTTCTTGGTTTATTATTGCTGACTGATCTCATGAGCTGACTTTCCAGAGGAGCACATGTGAATTTATTTACAAATGTGCCAATTATATTAATAGAAGCTGCAATGACTCATCAGTATGTGTTGCTAAAAATCCTTCCTCATCTCATCTTCACAGGGAGATTTCTGCTCCATGTGAATTTCCTCAGCTTACCTTGCTAGAAGTTCACACATCACTGCTCTCTTGGGAAGAAAATTCACTTTTCTTTCTGACCTGGCATCCTGGTGACTGGACCTGCAGCACCTTGGCTTTGTGGCATGAATCCTATTTGGGATTCAAATCCCAGCAATCTTCCTGGCAGAGAGCAGCTGGCTCCTTGTTCAGTGATGCTTGAAGGCCCCACACACATAAGCAATATCATACAAATTTATATTTTGCACTAGACAAAAGACTCTTTTGCTGTATCACAACATTTTTGTAAGAACTGGTGTGTCTCCTAACACTTTTATACTTCATATAGAGAATATTGTTAATTAATAGTTTTTCTCTATTCTTGTTTTGCTGTTTCACATAGCTCCCACCTCTTGGTTTTTTCCCAATCTTCCTGCCTTCCTCTTTCTCAATCAGTATTTCTCCCTGATCTCTCTCCTCATGGCCTCGCTTTTCCAAAATAGATATCCAGCCACAATCAGACTGAACCTGATAACCTGACAGTGTTTGTATACATGCAAGATTAGGCAAAATGCTCAGTATAACCTCAGTAAACACCTGCAGGTAGGAGGGCAGCATGGCTCAGAACTCATCCTGACCTTTACAAAACTGCTCCGAAATGGCCCAGCACAGCTTCCAAGGAGGGCTTTTGAAAATCCCACTGCAATATCTTAAACTACTGATCTACGGTTCAGAAATTATTCCCCAAAAATGCTGTTCTTCTCCAAGTACTTGATTGATGCTGTTGGTTTCTAGGTCAGAGTCCAGAAAGGAGGCTCCACCTCATGAGGACAATGGCTTCACAATTTAGACACTGAGTCAATCCAAGTGAGACAGAACTGGAATAGATAAGGCATTTTGCATTAAATTGTCTTGACAGTTGTATTTTAGATGTGCACCCCTGTGGCCCGCTGATTCAGTGCCCTCTTTTTAGCTCAGTATCTGCAGGTAACCATAGAGGGCAAGAACAATACTTCTCAAATTATTTTTGGGAAGAACTCCTCGATTAGAGCTAATAAAAGTCAACTGTATGGTACACCACAAGCAATTTTTTGATGCTACTACTTCTAACAGAATATTTGAGACAATTTTACTTTCTTGTAGAAGTGAATCAAAGGAACAAGAGTGCTCTCTGCACTAAAGAACTGTTAATCATGTCAGATAAAAATAATGATTTTTTCCACTTCTGTAGTGGTGCAAAGGGGCAGGTAAGGGTGTGAATTGAAGAAAATAAAGGGTGTAAGTGTTTCAATCCAGGACCATCATGGAGCAGAGCCATGGAGGCTGGGAGACCATAAGCATTTTCCCTCAAGATCTCAGAGGTCACATCACAGAGCTGAGCTCCCTGAGCTGAACCCAAGTCCCAAGCCAGTGCTTTATCCATCCTCCCACTCACCCAGGTAGCCTCAGAGGTCCAAATTCTGCCCTGGGGTACATGTTGGCCTCATTAACTTACTCTGAATAAGAGCTGTGGGCAGAACTTAGCCCACAGCAAGCAAGATTTATGGACTGAAAATGGCACATACTTTGCTTTTTGTTCAGCAAGAAAGAAAAAAGAAAAAAGCTTGAAACAAGCCGAGCAAAGTAAATGAGTCAGGACTGCATATTTTTCATTCTGAAAACAAGAAAATATATATGCATGAACATAAAAAACGCAGGTGCCCAAGTGCTGCACTGGCCTCCTAAATCTGCTATAAAGCACCAACAGCTAGGTTATACCTGTTATGTCTCCAGACAGATACATAAATTAATGTTGGGGTTTTTTTTAGCAGGAGAAAACCATCTTAAATAAACTATTTTTTTTTTTTAATCTTTTTCCCTAAGGCCCTTTGTCCCTTGTACTTGAATTAAATGTGTATAGGTGCCACGCTCTTTGAACATAAAACTGCACAGCAGCTTATTCTCAACAGAGAAAAGCAAAGCTTTGGTTATGCTGCATTCCTAATAATTTTTGCAGTTTATGGAAAACTCCCATAAACAGGGTACAACACAGTGAGCTTTCTCTGCTAATATGCTGTCTAGACTCCTTAAAATATGAGTTCTCCCTGCCTACTGTGTATCATGGCTTAAACTTTTGACCTTGTTTCTGTTCCCTTTGACCACTTCGTAGGTTTTGACCCTTTTCAAGTATTTAATACCCAAATGGCAGGTCACCAGAGTTGCTGGGGCTATTAGGACTCTTAAAACCTGTCTTTTATTGTGAAGCTGAGAAAGCTGGCCGCAATCTTAACACAAAAAGTCGGAAAATATCTTCCCCCTTCACACAGCCCTCGACAGACGGCACCTTCCTGGGCTGGGTGACATTGATCTGCGGTAGAAGTGACAGCAGGCTCTTCTCTAACACCAGCACATACGTGCTGGAAGGGGCAGAGGGCTCGTCATGGAACCACACAAACACTGGGGCATTGCTAATGCATGCCTTTGATTTCTGTTTATGGCCCCCAAGTTGAGTGATCTGTCTTGTTGGCACCAACCTGACTATTTTTAAATGATGCGGCAGCTGGCTCAACACATACTTCAAAGATTTATGTTCCTGTCTCAAAGCCCTCTCGCTGAAAGGGGAACTCTGGAGTAGCTTCCACTCAGTGCACACACAGGGACAGTTGACACGCATTATCCCAGGCCACCACAGCATGGATTTTAACCAAGAGAAAGCAGGGAGTTATATGAGGGAAGACAAATACAGAACAAAAGAAGCAATAGTGGAATATTTGATGGTTTACAGACCTTGAAGTTCCTGAATTATAGCTCATAACTCTGGACTTCTCAAGCTGCAGAGTCAGATAAACTCCTGATGAACATAAAGTGCAGGAAATCATCCCTTCCTATGAATGGAAATACAGAAATGGAGTTAATTCCTGCAACAGCAGAAGCACACGGACAGACACACATCCACATGGACTTAGATGTGCTAATGCTTCAGTAACACAGTAAAAGATCACTCTGCAGATGAGTCTAACCAGGTATCAGTTGATGAGGGATATCCAGGAGCACCCGTGTCAGGTGCAGAACTGCAGGATATTTCAGCTAAGCTCTCACATGTTGGCACTAACAATTACTAGAGACACTCTTTTGCAGGGAGGCTTTTAATATTTGGCCTGCAATGCCTCTCCATTATGAACAGGCTGAATGAAATCCTGTGGTTAACAGTCATTCCAGAAGTGGCTGACCAGCCTTGCCTTCACAGAGGTCTAGAAATATAAAGATCCACAAGGGAATATTTTTCACTGCTGGCTAGAAAAATGTATGTAATTCCAGGCACTGTTCTCCTGGCTAACCCAAGGTGGCCACTCAAATGAACTACAGACCTGAAAAAGCACCAACAAGTGTCCCTACCCAGGAAGCCACCCTGGATCAATCCGTGTGTTTGAGCCCATTGTGATGGACAAGTTGGAGATGTGAATCCCAGGAGAATCCCATCCCTGTGGATGGTGGGAGTAGTGATGGAGGTGATGCTGTTCTGCTGCTAACAGCCACAAATTCCCTGAGTTCATTGCAGCTCTGACACTGCAAGAGAGGACCTGCTTGCCCCAAAAACCTGAAGGAAGAGAAATAATGATCCCTTCCGACTCCTGTGTGGGGTTAGCTGCGATTCCACTGCGCCTGTTAAAAGTAATTGTGTTCCCTTATGTTAAACCTTTACCTGGAGAGCAGGAACTGTGAAATCCTGGCAAGCAGACCCCTTCTCCCCATCACCACACAGCTGAACTTGCAATCCTGACTTCAAGAGAGCTGCCCAGACTGTGATGCAAATCCCTGAGCAGGACCCACCTGGGATGTGCAGTCTCCCATCTCATCTCTCAATCCTCCCTGCAGGACAGGGGAGGATCTCTCCATCCAGTTTAGAGCTCCTTCCATGGTGGGGCACAGCATCCTGAGTTCAGAAATTCCATTTGCCGTGGAGGTAGCACTATAAATTCCTCTAATTTAGCTCCTTCAGCTGCACTCTGAGCTGTTTCCTGTGCTGTCTGATTCGCTGTCCTAAAACAAATTGCTTTTAAAAGAGCTATTTTGTTAAAGTGTCCAAAATCCACTGGTGTTCAAATGCTTGGATTATGGAAGTATTTTAACAGTGTAAAAGTTTATGCACGGGGAACATATATTTGGGGAGATTTTTTTCTCCCTCTGTCAGTCTCATTGTAAGGTTGGTATTGAACTCATTTTGACCTCTTTCTCAACAGGAGAAGGACCAGAATTACATCCAGCCCATCATCCTTCCTCTGGGCTGGAGCAAACTCCTCTCTGGCTTCAGAGCAAGACAGTAATTCCATAAAACTCATTATAAATATGTGTATACATGGATGCACAGACAAACACACATATTTGTCATCCATATGTCTCTCTCTCAGCTTCATTCAGGCTTAAACTAAAATCCTTCTAATCTGCATCAGGCACAGTAAATGTTGCTCCAGTGATATCTCAGTGCTTCCTTGCCTCTAATGTTTTTAGGTAATATTAGGAAAAGCTTTTGAGGACAACAGGAATCTTTCTGTCATCCCTCTGGGTTTCAGATCAGGACCTGAAATCTTGGTCTAAGCCAAAACCTCCATGTTCACCCTTCTCTTTTTTCTCTGATTTTCCCACTTCTGACACAATTCTCTGCCTTTCTTACAACATCTGGTAGAGTTTTTTAATGCATCTATATCTGAGGGATGATTAGACACATGACTTTTAAATAGCTTAAAATATTTTGACATCTCCCAACCTACTCCTAAATCTTACAGATGGGTAAAATTATCTACCAAGATTTGCTCAATGGGTCTCACTCTAGTGTTTTCTTGTCCCTAAATGTGCAAAACAATTATGTGAAATGGGAAAAAAAAAAAAAAAGTTTAAATTATAATTAAATTCAATTAAAGCTTAAATTTTATGGTGCTGAGCCAAGGAGGTAAGTTCAGCTAAACATTTTGTCAGTGTGTAACAAACCAAATTTGTGTAAGGAATTAATATTCTCCATACATCTTGATGTTCTTGTGTGCATTTTTCCTTTTAAATCCCAAGGGCCAACACAGCAGTGATACAGATTTCAGGCATGTATTGAATAAGATCACACCATAATATTGATACATTTATAATAGTCTTCATATGGAAAAATTCTAGCAAGTTCAAATGATTCACCAAGGTTTTGCTTAGGTATTCGTGTCTGAACCAGAAACTCTCCAGAGGGTCATTTGCTCGTTTGATAAATCAGAAAAGAACATATTTTTATACAAGTATTTTAATACAGGAAATATGAGTCTAGTCAGTATCTTTCCAAATACACGTGTCTGAGTGGTTTTTGATTTGAAATGCTGCTTAATGTCTTTTAAAGTACCATTTAAACAACTTCACATGAGCAACTACCAATCAATATGTCTCCCATTCTCCTAACACTAAAAGACCAACGCTAAATAAATGGGTTTTTAGAATCACATATAATGAATAAACCAAAAAGGAAGTGGAAGAAGAAGAAAAGAAAACAGCAACAAAGCCTTATTTAGAATATGTATTATCCCAAAAATGTAAATGGCCACCTCTAGTTTGGCTTTCTAATGGAGAAGAAGTGACATGAAATTGGGCAATTACTGACCTTTTCCTGAGGTATGACTCAGTCTGCTGTGTTTTTGGAGGGCTGGTAGTAATGGCACTGGGAGGACTGGGCAGTGTCCAGACAGGCCAAAAGCAACAGATTTATGACATTAAAAAGGGTGTAGCCAGAGAGTAACTTGTAACAAATGCATCTAAAAATGAGCTGTAAAGAAATGATGGATGATAGCAGAGAGCAGGCCCCCAGGAAACGCTGGGGTTTGAAAGCTCCCATTGAACTCTGGTTTAATCCTGGTTTGAGTGGAGCCAGCAGAGGGAGAGGAGGCTTTTCACAGAAACCATATTTTTATATTGCATTGTGCAGAGTAATTCAGACGGAGTCCCAAACACATCAACAGAGGAAAGGGAAGACAAGGCTGCTTTGCCAAACCTGCACAAGCTGAACTTGCAGAGCTTTCCTTTTAGAAGAAATAAAATCTAAGCCTTTTGGTAGCGTGGTGTAGCAGAAGGATTTCTGAATCCATCTGTGGGAGGTCTGTAGTGCAGAAAGTGGAAGGGAGTAGCCGTTCCAGGTTTTGGATGCTGAGATTTGTGCACCACTGTGCTGATCAAAGACTGGAGGAAATGATGGACACACACTTAAACAACTCAGACTGTTCTGCTCATCTGTCAGCATTTTCTCTGGGTCCTATCTACTGACCATCTCTTCTAAATTCTCACCATTCTCTCCTGAAATCACTAAATTTCTTGCATCCAGAACTTCTCCTGGCAGGGATTTCACAGCTCTGTTACTTTCATGTGAAGAAAAACTTCCTATCGTTTTTAACCTGGATTTTACAAGCTCCTTATCATGGCCACTTGTTCTTGTGCTGAAAAAAATCACAGAATGGTTTGGGTTGGAAGGGACTTTAAACATCACCAGTTTCCACCCCCCAGTGATGAGCAGGGACACCTTTCTTCAAGCCCCATCCAGCCTTGTCTCGAACTCTTCCAGGGAAAAGACAGTGAACAGTGTATCCCTGCTTATCCTTCCTTATCATTTGTGGTATTCTAGATCTCTGTTGTACCCCCACTCCCAATCTGTCCTTTTCCAGATTCAATCATGTCTTATATGGAAGTTATTCCAAACCTTTGATCACCCTTTTAACCTTTTTTAGAACCTTTTCCAGTTTACTACATGCTTTATTTTTCAGATGAGGGGCCAGAACAACATATGTTATTTGGGGTGTGGATGACCCATAGCTATAGAAAGGGATGAAATGATTTTTGTTTTGCTTTCTATTTCTTTCCTAATGATTCCTAACATTCAATTTACTTTTTTTTTCTTTTTTTTTTTTTTTTTCTTTTTTTTTTTCTGGTGGATTTTGAGCCCTGAACTGATGTTTTCATTCAAGACTCACTTCTTAGTCACAATAGTCAGCTCAGAGCCCATCATTTTATAATGAATCTGGGGGTTGTTTCTTCCCACATGCACTACTTTCTGTTTATATAGACTGAATTTCATCTGTCATTTTATTGCCCAGTCACTCAGCCTCATAAGGACCTTCTGCAACTCTTCACCCTTCACAATCCCCACTGTTAAAAGCCGACAGGAAGCCTGTGGCTCCTTTTGCTCAGGGAAGGTGAGCAGGGACTGGGCACTGCAGGGAGACTCATCCTTGGGCAAAGCTGGCTGGATTAGCTGTCTCTAGACTTCCCTCAGGACAAACTGGGGGATGCTCAGAGCCTTCAGGCAAAGGAGGAGATTTCCCAGCACTCCTCCATGGAATTCTCCGCAGCCTCCTCCTAAACGGGGGCTGCCTGAAAGCGTGGGTACATGAGGATGGGGAGGAGCGAGGCAGGCTTGCCCTGCACAGCTGCACATGGTGCTGCGAGTTACACTGGCTATGGTACAGCCACACGTCTGCTAATGTCAGCTCATAAAAGGAAAAAAAAAAAAAAAAAAAAAAAAAAAAAAAAAAAAAAAAAAAAAGGAAAATAAAAGAAAAAAAAAGAAAAGAAACCGCCTTCGGTTTAAAGTTTGCCCCCTCTGCACCACCACCACCCCCCCTTTTTCCCCCTCTCTCTGCTTCAAAAGAAAGACAGGTTTGAGTCTGACTCTGAAGCACCCTCTGCTACAGTATGTGCCATTTACTTTAGTAAGGCTGATTAAGTCATGCATTTACAAGTAGACCTTCCATCAGAGCTAATTTAAAGCAGATGTTCGGGGTTCCACAGCCAGGGAGGCATCAATCTGAGAATTGCAAGGGTCTCTGTAAGAGCACTGTTTTTACTGCACTTTATTGAGCACTGGGAGGAGGTTAATTGGTGTAAAAGTTTAATTTCAAATAAGGATCCCCTTTTAAAGTTGCATATATGCATATACTTTTTATGGAGCGTTATATTACAAAGTCAAAGCGGGGGAGAAAAATCATCCAAAAACATTTCAGGATCAAAGACACCCAACCTGTCAACTGCTAAGATATTTTTATGAGGAAATAGGACTCACATTTTCTCCAGAAGACGCAGAGAGAAGTAAGAAGTGGAAAAATATTTAACTAGATTCCATGGCATATTAGAAGAAGGAGGAAAAAAAAAACCACCCAATGCCAATATGTTGGTTTCAGAACCTTCTGGCTTGGCTTCCACTGCTGAAAATATTGGCAAGAAAATGCTCTGCGCTGGGAATATTTATTAGAAAAGCAATAGATTTGTACAGTTTAACAATAGAGGGAGGATTCAGAGTCGTCCATTTGCTCTGTGTTCTAACTTTCATCTACTTTTGTTTTTTATTTGCAAGCCAGAATAACTATACTTATCCCTTGAAATGATCGTCAGCACTGGCTTAGCATAATTGTATTGTTTGATTAATTGTCTTGCCTATGGAGGGGTTATGGCCTGCTTCTTACACTGAAAACTGCACAGGCTACTCCCAGGCCAGTCTTTTTATGAAGCTTAAGTCATTTAAATTTCTATTTTATGCTTATTAGAAATTATCAGGTTTTTGCCTTTGATAAAGTCAACAAAAGAAACCAGATTTACCTTGAACTTCAGTTTAGTTTTGTAGTAATGCAGACCATAGCAGTGTTCAGCTCCAGAAAGGATCTCTCTTCCTCCATCATTCCTGAGGGAGAGTCCCATTAAATGTTGCTGCTCTTCCTGCCTTGTGTCACAGGAGCACCTATGTGCCTTGGCCAAACTTGCTTAACGCTTTCCAAACCACGGCCTTGACAAAGCACCTTTGAGTCTGCCAGGGTAAGAGAGACAGACACAGGCTGCAAATGCTTCCTGCAAAAGAGAAATGAGTGATTTACTCAAGGCTGTAGATAAACTATGCCCAGAGACCTCATACACGCTTCTTTTGCATTCCAGTCTAGAACCCCAGTCACAGCAGGCTCTGTTTCTGATCCTGATGAAGGCTTCTCATCAAACAGTGATGAAACGTGACAGAAAAGCTCTTATTTGTTTTTTCTCCTTTCCCAAGTGTTTGGAGCCATTCCAGACTTGCATGACCAAGGGAGATTTGGGGGGAATTCAGTGTAGAGGCGTAATTTCAGACTTTCTGGGCTGTAACCTGCAGGGTGAGCTCGGAAAAGTCATGTACACAGAGTGTAAGGCACACAGCCCTGGACTGTGGTCCTCTTCTCCTCCTTGTACCTCAGGAAGCTGTAGTGCTGTGCTACAGAAAGAATTCCATGGTGGTGTGGTGATGTTCGAATCTGCCACATGGGATCCACACCACGTTACCCAAAATTGCCATTGCCCAAAGTTCCTCAGCTCTGCCCATCTGTCTGTAAGCAGCTCTGTGCTGAGATGGGGGGAGCACTGCCTGAGCCCTGTGCAGCTCAGGGACAAGGGATGTGTGGCCCTGGAATGGGGAAAGGAGGAGTTTGCTTTGGAGGATTCCCAACAGGAGCTGAGCACTGGGCAGGCTGGAGGTGCTGACGTGCAGGATGTTTCCCAGACAGCAGAGCAGCGCGGGTGCTGTGACTACACTGGGTAATGGGCACTGTGCTGAAGGGGTTGGCAGGATTTAATTCCCCAAATTAAGGGTAGCTGTATAGAAGGACTCAATCCTCAAATCTTTTATGACTGAGAAGAGCAAACCAAGCCCATCACTAAATATCCTCTTTCCAAGGGCAGCTTGAAATGGCATCGATAGGATGAGGAAAGTTTCTGTGCAGGGTTTGCACCTATTCTTTATAGTCTGGTTTAGTGAAACACAGAGACCTGAGTGGGCTCTGTGCCCAAGGAAGAATATAATCCTTCAGGGGATATGGAACTAACAATCACATAATGTATTGAAGCCAAAACAGGCAGAGCACACCGGGCCAAACGCATCCTGAGTGGAAATCCCGCAATTTGAGAAGGCTACAACACAGATGGGTTTGACCCAATGCGTTCTGAATTCAGAATAGATGCCAAGGAGTAACCATTCCCATGTGAAAATAGCAAACATATCTCTTTGAGACCAGTGTGTTCCAATGAAGTGCATGAACTTCAGGGTTTTTTTTCCTTTCCAGGTGAATAATGCAAAAATGAATTAAAAGCAGGAAATCCTGATAAGTGGTACAAGGATGTCTGTGCTACAATAGCATCAATCCTCATCTTCTCTGGCCCTCTTTTTCAGCACCTTCTTCCTCATTAATCTCATTTTCAAAGTCTTGAAACAAGTTGCTGCCAAGCCTGATCTTTTTGCCAAAGTTTTTTTATACTCCAACCATTTGGAATATGAATTATGGTTCTGTTAAAATACAGAAGAGAGAGAAAGACTGCTCAAAAAGCAATTACTGGTCAGTTTACACAAAACAGCACTTTTGTAGGTTCCTTACCTTTGTCTTTCAAATTCACCTCTGAAAACATGACTTCCAAATTTCATGTAGTAATTTTCAGTCCCCAAAACCTCAAACAGTGAGGTCTTCAGTTTGCAAATACTGAATTCTGGAATCAGCTTTTCCAAAAGGTCTTCTGGAGCACATTAGAGTCCTCTTTACTTTAATAGGCTCTTTTGTTTTAGCTTTTACTCACATCAGTACATCCCTGGTAATGTGGGATCTCAGCATATTTTAAGCCCCAGTCTTGCAGTTCTCCAAATATCTCTTCTCCCAGACAAAGTATGAGTATTTACAGCACCTTTGAGAGATGTGGGAGTTGTATCTAAATCCAAACTTGAAATCCCCAAACTCCTGTCTATAAACTTCACACCCTGAAACTATGCAGGATCCCTAGGGCCCAGCAGCAAAGTTCCCTAAATTCACACCTCAGATTAGATGCCTCCTCCTCCTTCCAGATGCTGTTGGACACCACCAATATCACCAACCCAAACCACTCTGTGATTCTTTCTATGACAAATTCAATCTCCCTGTGATTAATCCAGTGACAGGACACTTGGGAATTGTCCAAAGCTGCACCAGGAAAGGTTTAGACTGCTCATTAGGAAGCATTTCTTTACCAAGAGGATGGTCAGACACTGCAACAGACTTCCTAGAGAGGTGCTTGACACTCCAAATCTGTCAGTGTTTAGGAGGCATTTGAACATTTGCCCTTAATGCTCTGGTCTACCCTGAAGTGGTCAGATAGTTGGAGCATTGTACATTCCAACTGAAATATTCATTCTATTCTTCCTAAATCACTCAATTTTTTATCGTGAAACATGCTAGATAACCAGAATTACAATAATATTGGATATGCAAACCATAACATTGGATGCGTGTTTTCACCATTATTTTTTCTACTTCCATTTCTAAACACACAGATCAGTCTGATGTTCATAAAATCAGAATACAAAATATAAGACTGTGTCCTTGGATGCATCCCCATGGATCCTGGATTTAGTTGCTGGTGCCAAATGGGCTCCGTGCTCAGCGCCCCATTCAGCTCTGCCAAGACATTTCCTGCTCCTTGCAAATTTATGATGTCACTTGGAGCAAAACTCATCTCAGTATCTCACTTTTACGATGGTAACTCTGTTGTGAATCTGATACAAAAGCAGTGGTACCCTGGCTCCTCAGCTGGTGTAAAAAGGAGAGTTGCATCATTTTGTGCCAGCTGAGGATGTGGTTCAAGCTGTTTGGTTTTTCTTTTCCCTGCAAGCTGTTTGCTGCAATCTCAAGGACACTGGAAAAAATGTTAGCATCAGCCAGTTGGGGGCAGGAGGGAAAAATCCCTGAAAATTTAATATAGTTGCAGAGCACTTTTTGTTTTTTCCATTAGCTGATATTCTCAGGTTACCAGAAAGGAATTCATTGTACTTCTCCCCATTTGCTGTTATTGAAACGAGAGGTTGAAAGAGCTGAGAATAAATGGCCAGGCTGAAAACTTGCAGTGCTTGTGCTGGGGTTTGGGTTAGGGCCCTTACCAAGAGAGGGCTGATGAGGCATCTATTTCCCAGTCCTCGGCAATGAGATTAGGAAGTGCAGGAAATTCATTGTCTTGAGCTTGCCACTGCTGGCTCGCTCCAACAGCCATCCATCACACAAGGGACTGACAAGCTCAAACTGTCCATGTCAATCTGCAGCTGCCTTTAATCACACACAGATTTATGGGACACCCCCCTCGCCCCCCGTGGAGATCTAGAATCTGTGCTTTGTTTTGCCTTGACATACATTTTTCCATTTAAGATGAAGAAGTATGAGTCCTATTAAGCTGCACTGCAGCTAAGAAGCAGAAGGGGCAAAGCTCTGTCTGAAATGGAGGAAATGATGATGTAATTTTGAACCGTTTAGGGCTGAAGGGATTAAAAGCTTTGGAGTAGGATTTGGAAAGTCTCTGGTGTTACGTACAGTAGGGTTGTATCTCCTGCCTCCCCACCTTGACAGAGAGGACGTTTTTCCTTTTTACTGGTGTGGGTTTGTTGTTGTTGTAGCTGTGCTGCTCACAAAGCACCATGGCGCTTCATACTCCATCATCACTTCCATCACAAACCCTCCTTTCCTGTGAGGGACCACAACATCGCAGTAAACATTTGCTGCAGGGTAAAGCTTGCCCCAGAAGTCTGTTCTCAAGCTGAAGAGCAGCAGGGGCATGAGGCAGGATCAAGCTTGGAAGCTTTCCACTTTCTAGTAACATTACACTTACCTCATTTTCTAAACTGAGCAATTCTAGCCATTATCAACAACCCCAGAGCAGGGGCTGATGCTCCTTTTCCATGTGCTCAGACAGCTCGCTGTCCAGTCCGTGCAAGGATTTATATCCCCGCTGCCTTGGTGGTGGGACACATGTCCTGGGTGATCCTGGCCAGGCACGTCTCGCTCGAGGGGCTGTGTAACACCTCAGCGGGCTCAGCAGCTCCTTGGCTCACCTCCCCATCCCATCTGCTGCTCGCTGATGCTCCAGGCAGGGGCTGCACACACCGGGAAGTGGCTGGTTTTCCTCAGCCTCCTCTCAGCCATTCTGCTCTTCCACGAGAGGTCCAAGAGAACAGGGATGAGGTCATCGTGTGCTGCTGGAGCCCTGAGTGGTCCTTGCAGTGCTGTCTCCCAGCAGTTCAGTGGTCTTAGGGGGTCTCACTGTTCCCACTGGGAGAAGAAACTCACTTGAGTTGTTTTTCAAAGTTAATGATCAAAACCTCTTTATTAACCCAATCTAGTTTCTCTGAGCAGAGCAGAAATCAAATAGCATGTGGGGACAACATCTAATCTCACTGCAATCAGTTGCTCACCCATATTCTCTGTGTTATTCTCTCTAGGTCAGGCTCTAAGCACATCTCTGGCTGCAGCTCAGGTCTTTGGTTCCTTCTCTGTTTGCTGCCTTGACCCCTCTTCCTGCTCTTCTCATGCCCAGACACACGATCAAGCCAGAGCTGTATTCTGCCAGAAATGCTCCTGTCAGGTTTGTCAGGAAATTGAATTTGTCAGCTACAGATATGTCCGTATCAAATACAAGACAGGGATGTCAAGCTAAGAATAAGTTAGCAAATGGCAAGAAATAAATTACTTCTTAATCTCCATGAACAGAAGTGGTATTTTGACAGGTGTTCCTGTGCCAGGCTTTAAGGGGTAATCAAACTCCCTGGATGCTCTAAACACATGGAAAGTCAGAATACATGCAAAAAAGTGGCCATGCCCCCTAGTAAAAACCTGACTGAGAAATACCTGCATTGCAGATGTATTTTCAAAGCCTGTTCTGTAATTACTCTGCTATATGGAAACACAGCATGAAGTTGTGGTCTGCTCTCATTACTTTTAATCACAAAGCAAGCAAATAAAATCAGCTATTCAGGCATGCTGAAATAACATTAAGGGCCTGATAAATTTGCAAGTGCAATCACAGTTGCAAGTCAGAAGATATTTACGATTCAAAGAGCATCAGCCCAATTCAAGAGGCTTCCAAAGATCTGCTTTCTAATCTGTCTCCAATGTCAGAATAATTAGAGTGTTATATGTTCTGATAACAACTTTCTTGAGTTTGTTATCTGAATAGAAATAGCACAGGGACTGTGTCACTCAGGAGACCGTAAATCAAAAGTGAAATGACAGTTTTAGTGGAGGCTCTGGGATTTATTTCAGCTGAAGACCTGGCCATGCCATGATGACATACAAGCCGGCCATAAAGACAGCGCTAAGTGAATCTTTAAAACGTTAAAAGAGATCCAGTCTACTCTCAGAAGAAGTCAGTGATTTACAGGATTCATATTCCTGTATTGTTTTTATTGTTATTATTTTATGACAAGGTTCATCCAGGGTCAGTTGAGATTCCAGAGTTCTCTGCAGCTGAGCTGTGCCTGTTGCAGTGGCTGATACAAGAGGGAGGGAAGAAATTTCCATCTATCCCATGCCTGGGAGTACATTTCTTCTGGAGACTGGAGTGCTGCTCCATACGGAGCAGGGCTAGGGGTAGCTTCTCTAGAGCACAGCAGCCTTCAAGGGTCCCAACAAGAGCATTTTGAGGTTTCCCAAAAAGAAATATTTTCAGCAGCACAAGCCACTCTTGGCAGGTACATCCTGCTCGGATCCTAAGACTGTGCTAAAGGAAAAGAAGCCTATGTAAGCCAGAGGGCAGCTCGTGGACATCGTTCCACATTTCTGCTTGGATTCACATGAATCTGCTGATCATCTTAATTAAAACAAGGATTGTGTGGTACTAGTACACACATGGGTATGGTATTCTCTTTTGGAAAGGCCAGAAAACCATAACTGCCCAGAAGAAAAATATTGGGCCGAGTCCTAAAGTCCTCTTTGCTCAAAAAGCATTCCACAAGGACAAAATGAGTAGAGTTCTTTTGAGGGGTCAAAAGCTGTATGCCTTAACAAAGCTGAAATAATGTGGCAAAAGCTTTTTCACAGGCTGCTCCACTGCATGCAGCCTATGAAATAATACACAAGCAAACCCACTGTTGCTTGCCAGTGGCCAAGAACCAGGGAAAACACAGTTTTGACTCCTCTTCTCTTTCTCTCTCTATGCCCTCTTCAGAGCAATTACAGGTAGACATCCAGCAGAAGATTTCAGTGCTCAGGCTGAGCTCTGCAGCCTTTTCCCACATCTACTGTGCTCACTACAGGTACCAGAAAAAATGGTGGAGAAGTATCTCGAGGTACTTTTGACACTTTGAGAGGTGTCTCAAGACACTTAAGTCTCAAGACTGGTTTTCACAATAACCAGCAGTTGACTGGTAGGCTGAAAACAACAAGGTGGTTTCCCAAAATCCATGTTTAATCCTGTCACCTGGAAAGGTGTACTGCAACCTTAGTTAGTCCTTATGCCTGGAAAGAGTTTGGTCCCTGAGCCCTGACAGACAGGTGGACTTTTGCCATCAGCCTGGGAGAAAGTTTCCCTTCAATTCCAGAGGCACAAAATTAAATCTGCGAGTTCTGGTCAGTGTTGCCATTGCTGGCTTTCGCAGGGTGGTTTAAAAGAGCTTTTTCCCATTGTTTTTCCAGGGACCTGCCCAAAAATGTTCCCATCCAAACCACCATCATGCAAGACTCCAGCAGAGGAGCGAAGAACAATAGCACACAAGGTTCCAAGTTCAATAGCAATGTCAAGGATTTTGGCTGTCACAGTTAATGAGTGGCAGTTTCTCTCAGGCCTCCTTTCCTTAACCCCTGACAGACAAGGCTTGGAAAACTGCTGGTTGAGGGGGCAAAGAGGTCAAGAGACCCTTTTTTTTTTTTTTTTAAACAGACGTGAATTATTAAGAAAACAAAACTAAAGAGAATTTATAAGCATTTTGAAGCAAAAATTTCAAATAAAATTAGATTTTATTTCTATTTCCTCTTTTGCTATAGAAAGGCATGAGACTGAAGGGTGGGGTTCAGATTTTGGGCAGGGCTAGTTTAGAAGGCTGAAGACAGTCCAACAGTTGCTCTAGGGCAAGCACTTCCCAACTTTAGTGTATTTTAAAAAAATATGTATCCTGATCTGAAATCCATGGCTTGGGTGTGTTTCTAAAGATTTCTTTTTCTTGAAAAAAATAAAAAAGGAAAATCATCAGATGGTGCCGCTGCAGAAAAACCCTGGAGCTGTGCTTCCTCAAAAGAAACTACCTTGTCACGCCTTCCCTGCCAAAAGGTGTTGGGGGGAGTTGATAGAAATAAGACTGAGAGCCAGGAAAATGGGGACACCTGATGTCCCCCCAAAACGATGCACGAACCAGTTCTAAAGGACAGAAAAAAGCATCTCCCAACTCCTCTGTGAGGAAGAGGCAGCACCTCCTTGCAGGACACGTCTGGGGGACAGCGATCCTTCCATCACACACGAGGGCTGTTGGCCTCTTGTGCTCAGCACCTCTGGAATTATAAGGCCCAGGACACACCAGTCCTCACAACCAGGGAAAATCCTGGTCAAGTGGCATCACCCAAGCCAGCCCAGGTCTCCTGAGATGTCCCTGTCCTCTCAGCTGGATCAGATGGGGATGCTCCTGAGTTCAGCTTTATCACATGGTGCCTGTCAGGATTAACACGTGTCCCCTGACACAGCTGATGCCTTGGAGTGGCTGCCTAGAGCAGAGGCTAGACAAGATTAAGAGAATAAAGTGGGTATTTATTACCTTCAAACAGGTACAACCTGGGCAGTCAGAAGCCTTCCAGAGGCTACACCCAAGCTGGACGATGGTCACGAGTTTTTCAGACAAATATAAGTTTGATCCATTTAAATATCAGGGGTTAAGCCTCCAATTACAGCTCCAGGTAATGAAGTCAAACACCCTCAGTTTGCCCCCCCTTTAACTCACTTTTGTTTATACATTTCAGGGCCTGAGGCAGTAGGGTGTTCTTGGATTTCAGGCCTAGAGGGAATGCTTTGTCTGACCAAAGTGTGAAGACAGATAATTAACATTTTATATTGAGTATGGAGTTATACAATAATGCAGTACAGGCTTTGAAAAATATAAAAGATAAAATCCTAATGCAGCACAACCAGGGGACTATGAGGGCTCTGCAGGCCAGAGCTTGAGGGAGGGTTCAAATGGAGGAAAACATGCCACAGGGAAGGAGGCAGCATTCCAACCTCCACCACGAGAAAGCCCATTATTTCATGGGAGTTTAGCACCCTGCCAGGCACTGCTGCTCTACACAACCCTCTGAGCTGGTTGTTCCTTCTGCAGCAGGGAGAGAGATGGATTCAACCTGTGAGACACAGGAGCACGTTCTGCCACACCTCCCTGCACCAGGATCTGGTGGCCTCCAGTGTCCCATCTTTGCTGACCCCAAAGGGTTTTCCTCCCTCTACCTCAATTTCAATGTCCTCATGTCCCACAACTGTGAATGGTATCACAGATGGGAACAGACCAAAACTGGGAGTTATCCTGCAACAGAAATCAACTCAAAATATCAGCATTTGGTGTTACCTGAGATACTTCATTTGTAGTTGCTGGTGGTGTGCCTAAGACTTTTAGTCCATCTTGGGAACAGGGTAAATCCTCCACTTCATCCCTGGAGAAAAGAAAAGACCCTCCCATTCATGGTGAATGCTTGTCAGAGTCCCTCTGTGAAGCCCAGCAATTGATATAAATGAGGGAGGAGGCTGACAGCAAGTGGAGATCTTCAGGCTAATTACCTTCAATAACTTGCCTGCAGGTGCTGTGCAGGTGCTGTGCAGGTGCTCTGAGCCCTTGGGCACTGACCTAGGAAAACCCCTGGGAATCCTGCATCCACCATTGTCCCAGTCTGAACTGCAGCTCTGGGATGCTGAAAAAAAAAATCCAGATTCCACATTTTAATCCACAGTTATCAGTTTGGAGTTGCTTTGAAAGAAGAGGAAAGATTTGAAGTTCTTGTAAAGGAGAGCTCTATTCATTTTAGCAGCTTGCTCCATGACAGCTTTAAAAGAAGTGGAGAACTTCCTCGCAGATGAGGAGAGCATTTGTTAGCTAAACCTTGTAGGCATTTAAAAACCAAACCAAAACACACATTCTCTCCTGAGGCTGGCCAGGCAGCCATTGGCAGTCACCCCCTCCTGAACAACTGCCCTCTGATGTTTTAAGATATTCTGGGATTTCAGTTAGCCAGTGACAAACTCTCCTGAAATGTGCTCAAATTCTTCTCCAGGCCACTGACTTGAGGGTTATTGTGTCTGCATTAAGGTTTAAAGCTATTTAACAGCTCTTTAAGTACAATTCTCAAGATGTATGAATCTTGTGAGTAACAGTGGCTTCTAAGGAGAAGCAGTCATTTATGTGTTGGATTATCAGTAAAATCTAATTTCTGGGAACAAATAAAAAAAAGATATGACACCATTCTTTGACATTCAGGAATATGCCATGAAATAATGTTACTGGTATATGCTGCATGCTCCATTGGTTTCTAAAATCAGATACAAACCTGTGATCAATGCATACATTTCTGAACATTGCGTGTGCGGTGCTTGGGGTTTATCCCAAGAAACTATTACAATCCTTCCCACAGCCAGAAAAACATATTGGCTAAGACTCAATAGAGGCTGATCCCAAATTTAACAAGAATTTAAAGGCTTCCTTTGCATGCTCAGGGCCAAACTTCTGGGTGGGGGGATAGAAAAACACTTTCTGGGGAGTTGTCATTCAGAACGCAGAAGATTCCCTTAGACCCAGAATGGACTGAGGATATGAATTACCTCCTATGAATTTTAGGGTAAAGAAATTCAGCATATTCTGAAACTACTTCAAAATTCACTTTTTTACACAGAAGTCGTCCACTGGTATCAAAAGCTGGAATGCAACGACAAGGTACAGAAAAGGATCAAAAGAAATGACTGTTCAAAGAAGGAGAGAGCGGGAATATTGAAACCTAAGGAATTCCAGGCTCTTTGGCATATTTGAAATAAGATTTACAACTGTTATACTATAAAAGAAACCCTTATTTTAGCACCCTTTTTGTGATGCAAGGGGCACCTCGTGCTCACAAGAGGTGATGCATTTTTGTTCTTTGGAGAGGAGCTGGAATCAGATGGGTTTTGCTTTTGCTGCAGTGCAGGACAGTTCTGCAGCATGTGATTATTTTACAATAAAGGAG
This sequence comes from Hirundo rustica, assembly GCF_015227805.2. Classification (NCBI taxonomy): domain Eukaryota; kingdom Metazoa; phylum Chordata; class Aves; order Passeriformes; family Hirundinidae; genus Hirundo; species Hirundo rustica. The sequence goes on along the minus strand of NC_053455.1, from coordinate 5,805,218 downwards.
AGAGAGAGCTTTAACTGCTGTGTGTGCACACGTGGGTGTCTTGTCAACTCCCTCGATCCGGATGGTCTCGGGGTGTTTCCAAGAGGAGGATACTGAGCTGAGCTGTGGCCAGATGCCCCTTCACCACCACTCTGTTTATTTTTAGGAAATGCAAACTGATCCCCATGTGCCAGGATGTGATGGGATCAAACAGCAGGAGGCTGCTTCTTTGCTCACCCCCATGCTGCCCTAAACCTTTTGTTCTTTGTTCTTCTTCAGGATGTGCCTTATGTTTGCTTTATCCCTCGCTGTTCTTGCCCACTCTTCTCTATCAAATAGCATCAGGCTCTTTATCATAGGAAATAGAAATGTCCCAGGAATGTCTCCATATCCTTTTAGCTTCTCAACTCAGTTTTTAAATTATTTGCCTTGTGATCTGCTCTGCTTCTTTTTTTTTTTTTTTTTTTTTTTTTTTTTCGGCTGCTACTAAATAAAGGAGCTGTTTCACCATAGAAGGAAGAAAGCAGTGAGACCACCACTATCCTGAGACCAAACCATTCTCTGGGAGGCTGTTTTCCAGGGGAACAGCATCCCATCTTCTCCTGCCTCTTGCTGGGTCCACACCAAGCAGAGAAAAGGATAGTGGACAGGTTACAAATGGCATGGCCATAATCAGGAGCCTCAGCCTTGTGTCATGATGCTTTCATACCACGAGCTCAGTCAGAGCTCTCTCCTGTACAAACCTCCTGGGGGGATTTTAATCTTCCTGCTTGTTTTTGTTACATCTGTCTTTTGAGAGGGTCCCTGAGGAATATTTATTCTTTCTTTGGAATCTGCTGTCTCCTTCATAAACTCTTTCTCACTTCTCCTATAAAAACATGTCCAGAACAGAACTCCTTCCAGTTTCCAATTTAATTTTATTCCTGAGCAGTTTATACCCAGTTGTTTCCATGCTGTGGCTCTGCCTTAACTTGAATAACTATTTTCCATCCCTGGTGTTCTCCCATTCAATACATGAAAGATAAACTTTTTTTTTTTTCCCCAAGGCTCCTCACATTTCTTATCACAAACCACTTTTAAAAATTTATGGGTTCCCCTTCAAAGACTCTGGATGCAATGGGATTTCAGGTAGGTATAACACACTGCACAAATGACACATACCACCAGACCCTCTTTAACAATGGATGGTGCATTTTCAAGCTGAAAGCCATATCTTTAAATGAGTACCAGCCTCTTCTTGCTCTAAGGGCAGGGCTTTTATCTTCCTGCCTTTTGTGTCCACCACTATTTTTCCAGATCCGGTAAGAAAAGCCCACCTGAATCCACTACAGCATTCTTAACATCATCTCTATACAAGCAACATTCAGCATTTAAAATGATTGTATTTAATTTTCCAGCATTCACTTGTGCTGTCATCCTGTTTCACAGTATGAATTGGATGAAGGTCAGGGCTTGGCTGACCTTTATCCAAGGTGTCCCAACCCATGGCAAGGGGATAGGAACTACCTGACCTTTAAGGTCCCTTCCAACCCAAGTCATTCTGTGACTTCAGGTTTAATTATGCTTAGTTAATCCATTTACTCAGTAGTACAAAAATCCTCTTCTTCTGTTCCTAGCCAGTGGAGTGATTGCTTAATCAGCCTGTTCCTGTCAGTACCTGGATTAGTTTTAGCACCTGTGCCTCTATGAGATCTGAAAAGCAGATCCTGGTTCCTTTTCAGAAAATGTCCTACCCTGTTGTTTTCCCCATTTAGAGGTACTGCCCTGTGCTGGCACCAGTCCAAGGACAATTTAGAGACCTTAACTTGCTTTTTCTGCAGCCCTTTGCCCCTCCACACACACATCTCTGAAAGCCACATTTTACAGTCATTCCTTGCTCTATAATATCCTTATCAGAAATGCTCAGTAGATGGTGGGAATTCCTACTTGCTCCACAAAAGCCCAGTTTCCCTGAATCTCTGTGCAGGTCTCAACTGGGATGCACTTTGCACTGACTCTTCATCTTTGTGCCACCTCCTCTAGCAGGTGTTGGGGGAAAAGCTTGTATTGGGCACTTCTGAAATTCTATTCCAGATTATTTTGTATGTTAAAAGGCTTTTTCTGCAGCCAGGATTAATTTTTCTTTCTTAAATTGCAAATTGAAAGGCTGTAAGAGAACTCTTTTTGTCCTTTATATGCCAGTTCAATTTTTATTGTTTTATGGGGCTTGAACAATGTTTCAAGTCAACTCCCTCTGCTTATCTACCCTCTCAAGTAGGGCATTTCCTTTTCCTTCACTTCAGATTTTGACTCTTCCCAGAACACCTTAGGTTAGTGGATGATGCCCCATTATTTATCACGGACTTGTAGAAACTCTAGGTAATTCAGGGTGGGTTTTTTTTGTTTTTTCCTCTTCTCCTCAATCTAGCAGTAAATCTTGCAGCAGCATCAAAGCTGGGCTGCTCAGGTCCACGGTTACAAACCCATGTGTGTCCATCCTTTCCACTCAGCCTTCTAGACTGAAATGTTGAGTTAAGCAGAAACACCTTTGAGAAGCCTTCCCATCCCAGTGCAATTTTGCATTATTTGAGAAAAAAACCCCAAATTAACTCCCTTATTCAAACTTCTCTGAGAGTTACTGATGGGTACTGAAAAGTGCTACAAATGTCTTGGTTTAGCCAGATTTTGTAGCTCCTACATCAAGAAGGTTGACTTCACTGTCCTCTGTGACCCTTCTGTCACCTTAGCCAAGCAATTTTTCAGCTCCTCAGAAGCACTTGCAGAATCAGGAATTAATTTGCTGCATCATCATCTTCTTCATCATCCAGCACTGTGTAACTGGAGGAATATAAGAAAAGACATCAGTCTCTTTTTTTTTACATTATATATTTAGACTTTTACAGGCTGCATCAATCTATTTTTAGACTAAACAACTAAATACTAACTTCACTCACCTTCAGCTGGTCAGTCCTGACAGCAGGAGTGCTGTTGGAAGAGATGGCTGCAGTCTGGGCTGAGAAGTGAGTGCACAGGGCAGCCTCTCATCCTCTATCCCAGCTGGCAGAAATCTTTGAGCTGAAGTGGAGGGCAGGGACACCTTCCTCTAGACCAGGTTGCTCCAAATCCCTTCCAGCCTGGCCTTGAACACTGCCAGGGAAGGGGCTGAAAAGCCTCCACAGCTTCTCTGGGCAATTTTTTCCAGTGCTTGACTGCCCTCACAGCCAAGAATTTCTTCCAAAATATCCACTAGCCAATCCAATCTTGCTCTCTGTCAGGTTGAAGCCATTCCCCATTGCTCTGCCACCGCATGCCCTTGTCCCAAGTCCCTCTCCAGCTCTCTTGTAGGGTCCTCTCAGGTTCTGAAAGGCCACAATAAGATAATTGCAAAGGTAAAGATGCTGGACTTCATGCAAAATTAAGGATTTTCTGTGTTAGAGTAGTTTTTTCCATGGAGCACCTTGCTTGAAAATCTTTCATGTCTTTTCCTTCTTTGAGGCACAATCCAAGCACTGCTTACCTTGTTGACTTTGCTCTTTTCGTTTTGGGAACGAATGGCCCTATGGAAGCATTTCAGGGTGTTGGGACACTCCCTGTACCTGCCACAGGTGAGTTATTACAAATCATTAAAAAAATATATATAAAATCAGTGCAAAAGCAGATGTGTACTTTTGAATTAAGACCCCTTAAAGAGTTTTCCAGGCTCCATTTTGCAAAGTCCGAGTTGCCCTGTGCCAAACAGGAATCAGAGGGATCAGTGTTCAAACGTGCAGATGTGTTATCTGTCACCCTGGGCAGGCAGGAATGGGAGAGGGAACCTGGCTGTGCCCACAAGAGCCATTGGGGTGTGGGTGATGGTTCTGCCTCCAGATCAGCAAGATGCCTCTCACGTTCACAAAATCACCACTAACACAAGACCTGGCAGCTCCTCAAACATGAGGAGAACTTTGGAAATCAAAGATATTTTTCATTCCTGAGCATTTCCATCCTCTTCACTTTGCGTTCTGCAAGAATAAAGAAACAAGGGGTGGCGGAGAACTGGTGGAAAAAACCCACCCTCCTCAATCCAACACAATTTTTACCATTTGCTAGAGAATGGTTACAACCTCCTTAAAATATGAGTTCTCTTCATTATACAAATACTTTTTTATTCCTTTAAAAGCCGACGGAATGTGGACAATGAACAAGCTCACATTCAGAAGCCAACTTTTCATCAGGGTTTATCCTTTTGATTTGGAAACTGGCTCATTTAAGCTGGAAAAGTTCTGTGAAATGCTGCAATAAAAGAGGCTCTATTTTTGCATGAGCAGAAATATGCACTCACAGAAACCCAGTCAATACAAAAGCGAGCAAACAAAGGAGTAAACTGCAAACTGCAAATTTCTTGTTTCAAGAACAAAGGCCACAATAGATCCTTGCCATCTCTAATAGTAATAATAATAATAATAATGATATTAATAATAATGATGATGATGATGATGATGATGCATTCTGCCACCCAACAGCACAACATTCCCACCAGGCAGGGAATTTTTCCCTGCAAAACATAACTTAGTGGATGTGGCTTCAGCTGCCTAAATGTCATCTCAGCCTGTTGCAATCTGCTATAAACTCTCAAGATACGAGTCATGTCACAAACTCACAACAGTTTCTGGATTTGCCTTAGGACTAGAATGTTTCTGGGCAAAAGCAATTCAATAAGGAAGAAATTCTGTCTTCTGTTTTTTAATGATTTCCTGAAAGTTGCTTCTCACTGTTTTGGTTTTTTCCCCATATTTTTTGCCTACTTCTGTGTGTGCCATTTGACTTTATAAATGAGATGCATCCCAGTTCCAACAATCAGACGTGGAAGTATCCTCACAGAAACATAGGATACCCTGAGCTGGAAGGGATCCACAAGGATCATCAAAGCCCAACTCCTGAATCTTGCTTTTCTGTATTGCAAAGCAGTGCAGTAATTGTACATAATGTTTGGGGTGGTGGGGGGCGGCGGAAATGAGACTCTGAATCCAGGATAAGCTTCTGGCCAAAGCAGCACAGATTTTCCATCTCATCTGCAAGTGAGACAGGAAAAGCTCAGGTTAGGACTGGGCAGCAGCCTCCAAGAGAAGCCCTGTTTCTGGCAATCTTCTCCCCAAAGTTTCTGTGCGTGACTCTGTTTCTGGGTTTTTAAGCCAAATATAGTAAAACCAGGCTTGAGAAAGATACATCTAGGCTGAATCAAAGTTTGAGGGAAGGGTAGGCTTTTTATATTTCACATATACTTGCTGGCAGATATTTATAGAGCATGATTACAAACGCTGATCCACAGTCAAGGAGTGGGATGAGTTACATGAATTCCATGCTATGAGTTCCACATAATTTCCTTTCAACACCGTGGCCAAATTGTCTTGATTTCCACACCTGTAAAATGGGGATAACACTTAGCCCTTTTACAGAGGATAGTGTTATAAACATTAGTTTAATTACTTGGAGAGGCACCGACCTTATGCTGTAAAATAACTTTACCTGTACTAGCTGTGCCACACAGGAGGAGCTGAAATCAAACCCAGGAAAGTGAGGGAGAAAGGAAGCATAATTTCCTGTTGTATGATGTGCTCTGACTAAGAATATAAACCCAAGGGACCTGGGGAGGAAAGGCATTTGCAGCATGCTTCTCCCCCTTTCACCATTATGCCCATGCAATGCCACAGTCCTCAGCACATTCCTCCTTCTCCCAGGGAGCAGGGAGAACACAGCCCTTCCACCCCAAATCGATTTTCCTTAGATTCCAGAGCAGCTGTGGTGCCATGTGCCAGCCACTTTTCCCCATCCCATGTGCCCATGCTGTGCCCAGTTGTCCCCTCTGGTTGCAGGATAAATCAGAGGAGCCACTGTGGTGCAGCTGAGAAAGCAATGGAAAATCCAGCCAGCCAGGAAGCTTTTTCTTCTCGATTTCTGTGAAGTTCTCCACACTTGGCAAGCTTTGTAAGCTCAGTAGTGGGAACTGAAAAGGAAAAACCATCACGTACCATTTTTCTGTGGCTTGCAAAAGTGAAATAAATCAAGAGATAAAGCATCAAGACATCTGTGATACAAGATTTGTTTTGTGAATGTTTAAAGCATTTAATCTCTGTTCTTCTGGCTCCCAGTCCTGGTTGCTGGGTTATTATTATTTTACCTATTTCCTAAGGTATAATCACTTACATCTCAAGAATTTTCTGGCTGTGTTCCGTATTCCCCTTTGCACGACTTGGATAAATCTCCATAACTCTACCCATTTGTCTCCATAACTCTACCCATCTGTCCCATTTTCTGCCTTCTGGTTTATCATCTGAAAACCTTCCACGTGACACCAGTGAAGTCCCCATTGCCAACAGTGGGCCCAGCTGTGCTACCTCGTTATTTCCATCCCTTTGCTGCCTCTAGGAGCCACAGTCACTGCTCAGGCAGGGACAGGCATGAGCTGAGCTTCCCATCACCACCAAACTCCAGTCCCTCCACCCACTGGGCCATAGGACATCTCCTTTTCCATCTCTTCCCACGGAATAATGGCAAGGAGCATGGCTTAGGTCAGTGTGGGAGTCCTGGGGAGCCCCACAAACCCAATGTGAAGCTGGAACTCCACCACCAGCCCCTGGCCCTGGCGGGTTGCACAGAAGAGCCTGGCCCAGGGTGAAAGAGGGCTCAGGGAACAACCCAGCAAGGATTTGCAGATTGATGGAAGACCTGAAAACCAACCTTGCAGCATCTCTTTATTCAGTGCCACTCGGCCTTCTCTCTGTCTCCAAACCCTGGTTATCCCAGGGATTGTGCAGGGACCTCTGGCACAGCAGGTCTCTGTCGCGCCTGTTGTTAGAGCTCGGCTACAGCTGCTTAATTCTCATTAAACAGTCAAGTTTCTTTTAATCTTCTTCCAAAACAAGGAGCTCGAGTCTTACAACAACATCTCCTAGGAACTTTCTGCTCTCCTTTGGGGACATATCTCTTTCTAGTGAAAGGAAAATTTCCCAATAACTTTCTTCTGCTGCCAGGCACCAAGGCAAGGCAACATCGTTGCCGCTCCCACATCATTTCCTAAGAGGCTTGCACATCACTTTATTCAGGGCTGTAGCCTCTGCTTTTAGTTTCCTATTCTCATTCCAGCCTGTCTGCTTGAACACATTCGGAGGTGTAAGAAGAAAACCCTCCTGGGACAGCCCGTCCCACGCTGCACCCATGGCCGTAAAACCTCGGTGGCCGCACTACTGGTTCTTATCAGCCATCACAGCTCCAAGCACAGAAGGTGTGTCTAATATTAGCCAGGGAACGTCGTGGAGAAGACCTGGACTTTTTCAGCTAATCGGTATTAATAACTTCCTATGTTTGTAGACAGCCCATAGGAAATGCAGCCTGACTCATCTACCCCGTAATTAGATGAACTCCCCGAAAAAGTGCAGGTGGCTGCGCCACAAAGGCACATTAGCCAAGGTGCAGAATGTGCTCCTGACCAAAGGGCAGATAACAGCAGCTATAATTTCCTCCATTGATATAATGTAAAAAAAGCAGTATTTCTGACAGATTTGGCATATGGTTGAGGTTGGAAAGTCAAGCAGTCATTTTCTTTCCCTCTCTTATCTCACTCAGGGGAAATTGTAACAAGCACAAAGCCTTGATTTATTTTTTACACTCTGGCATATTACTGGAAAATAATTACAAAGCAAAATTTCATGAAAACCAGAAGATCTTCAGGCCTATTTGCTGTATAAGTTATACCTAGACTGTGATTCTTACCGAAGATATTTGTTTCCTGTGTTCTTTTCTGCTGCCAAGTTCAGCCATATATCACTTTTATGTATCTGAAGGCCATGGTGTAATGCAATATGAAGCTATGAACGGGATAAAGTTACATATTCTCCATTGATTTTCCATTGTATCCATTATCTTTAATGTTGGAATGCAGGTTAGTGCGAGTGCCGGAAGCCTCCGCACCTCTGCGCTGGCTGTTGCCCTATGAAAACCATCCCTGGGGGGCAGATAAAATCTGCTGCAAGCTGCAGAGAGGAGACAGGAGTTCCCCAAAGTGTCCAGCTTAATGGGGGAAGCAGTAGGAAAGAGAGAGGGAGAAGGTAAACTCAGGGATGGGGATGTGAGAGGGGCTGGGAGGAAACCAAAGAGCTGGAAGGGAAGGCAGGGGAAGGAGAGGAGGGAGAGGAAGGGAGCAGGACCTACTGCAAGGCTTTCTATCAGTGAAAAATTGCTTTTTGCATGCTTAACAAAGAAGGAAGAGAAAGAGATTTGTGGCTTGTGATGCTGCTGCGAAGCCCCACAGGCACCACCAACATCACTGCCCAGGAGAGCAGAGAACAGCAGACACCAGTGCTCAAGTGCCACTGCTACCCAGTGCCAGATCTTGTGGAGATCAAGCTGAGGGTTCAGCTGCTCACCCCGTGGGTCAGGATGGGCAGGGAGGGTGTTCCCAGGCAGCACTGGAGCTTGCCACCATGGCAGATCAAGCAAAGGCTGGTGCCTGGGACAGGAGGGTGCAGCTGGATGGGAAAAGCAGGATGCTCCGGAGGCTTGTCGCCCAGCTGGGCCCAATTGCACTGGGACTAGATGTTAACACTAACTCTCTAACAAGCTTCTCAAATCACATTTTTAAGGCCGTGTGTTAACAGAAAACAACTGTTCAAATTTAGCAAGTTCCAGCAGCACTTTCACCCTTGTTCCGTCTGGGCCGCAGGAGTACGAATCGCCACCGCCACTTCATTTTTCATCCTTCTCACAAAGGGGTAGAGCTGTTAGTCATGCAAGTGGTTGCCTTGGACGATCCCACACGAGCAATGCCAGCAGGATTTCTCCATGTGTGACTAACTGTTCCTCCTGGGAGGCCAGAGATTCCCACTGGGAAGGTAAAGGACCCCCCATTTTCTGTAATCTTAACTCTGCAGTCACCACTGCTGCTGATGTAAAGTGTTTTTAAGATGAAAATCCTTCTGCGGGACAGGTGACCTGCTCGCCTCCATCTGGCCTTCACTGTTCCAGCTACTCTTGTTGACATCTGTGACTAATTCGTGATCGATGAAACCGAGCTGTGACCAATACAAAAAATCTTTATTAAAACCCTGCCAGGTTAATCAGCAGGCATTCCTCAGGAGTGCTGCTCAGAAAGAGCCAACTCTGAGTAATTCCATGGGACAACATTTCTGGAAGGAGCATCTCATCCAGCTTACCTTGAAGCACATCCACTATGGACAAGACACCTTGTATCACCTACAACCCAGAGCTTAGGGGCCTTTGTGCAACTTTTCCTTCACTTATTTGTCCTGGTAGAGAAGAGGCTGAAGCTGACAAGAAGCAAAACCTTTCCAGCTGGTTGAAGAAAAATCTGGTACCTTGTTTAGTGCAAGCTGAGCTCTTGTGTGTACGTGCATGTGCTGCACAGCAGGACCCCTTTTCTCATTTAAACAGCCAATTAAAGCCTACTTCGGCATTTAGCACATGACATCAACTTGCAGTACTTAACCTGCCTAGCACAGTGTGAATTTAATTTGATAAAGGGGCAGCTAATAAAGATCTTGGAAGACTGGTTAAAGTTCATTAAGCCATTCCTTTCAAGGTATACTTCTCTCCAGTGCAAAAGCTTGCATCTATTTTTTTTTTTTTATTTCTTTAAAGCCGTGTTATATCCTGCCACCAGAAAAAGGTGCCTGTGTCACATCCTGACAGGGTATATTTAAAGTCTCACTGTCAAAGTCATGGCAGGCCTTGGTTCTTTGCCCGGGAATGTGCAGAAAGAAAAATAAAAGCCCTTTTCCCTGAGTGTGGGGCGAGGAGTGCAGTGTGTGCCAGTGCAGGCAGGCTCCCGGGAGGGGAACGGGCTTCTGTCACACTGAGCTGCATTCATCCTCCTTCTCCTGAGCCATCCGTGATTCCAGATGGATTTCATAAACAGATGAGGAGGCTCCTCTGAGTTCACTGGTTTAATGAAGCCCGTATGGCTGACTCATGTAATAAGTATTTAATCATGTTGATGAAAATCGTTTTAAAAACTTCCACCACACACAGCGCCGTTCCCCACACAGCCGTGGGGCTGATAACACCACAGCACAGCCAAGGCACCTCCATCTTCCACAGCCTCTCCAGGTGCCTGCCTTGGCTTTCACCAAGGACTTTCAGACGTGTGCATGCATCGTGCATTACCACTCTCTAACAAGGGCCCGTTCATCTTTGAAAATATCCCTCAAATCACTCACTGAAGTGCCACAAAAGGAGAGTTTTTTTAAGCCCCCCCATTCCCCATGCAGCTGTTTCAGAGGTCACTCAAGGGTTAACACTTTGGTGTTTATATCTTCTTATTAGTTTCTGTTTGTGCTCACAAATGCCCGTGCATTAAAAATTTGCTGAGCTTAAGTGGTCTCCATTTGTAAAGAGAGAAATGCCACAAAGCCTTGCAAATATTGAGCCATCCTGGGTGGAAATTGTTCTTGTCAGCAGAAGTCATTACTGATGCCAAGAAGGACAGGGGTCTTCCTCATTCCCAGACATGGACCTAAATGAACTTATGTAAGACCATCATGCGGCAACCAGTAGTCCACATAAATTCAGTATATTTTAAGCTAGCTCAGAAAAGTCAGGGCTCCTCCTCCTCCATTCAAGGTCTCATTCATGTTCTGCTTGTCCTTTTGCAGTGCTCATCAGTGTTCAGCAGCAACGTGCTTCTGAGAGCTCTGGGGAAAAGAAGATGAGTCCCATACTGTCTTGCACAGGATCCCAGCCCCAGACAGAAGAGGGGAACCCCTTGTTTAATCACATGACATTTTGTGGTCCAAATCTGTTGAATCAAATTTAATTTATCTGTTGAATCAAATTTAATTTAAAGTGCTGTGGGCAAGGCCACATGCGGTGCTTGGATTTGTCAGATAATATTTTCCAAACTGTAGAAAGGTTGAAATCTAAAGGTGCGCTTGCAGTATGCTGCCAGTTCCAAGGCTGCTTACATCCTGACAGGGAAAATTATTTTCTATCATGAGACCAGACAAAACCTCCACTTTGTGTCATTAACAGTTAGTTTCCTTTTGTAAGCAAATTACTTTCCAAATCCCTGAAATGCAGCACAGTGTTCGTGGCTTCAGAAGCTGGGTTTATTATAATTTCTCTCACTTCATTTTAAAGTTGCCTTTTTTTTTTCTAAACATGCAGATGTGTTGAAATGATACCAGTGTAGGCTGAACAGAAATTTGGCTGTGATCCTGTCTCATCCACTTCTAAAGAGTGTGCCCAGCAATTACCCCAGGCTTCCTGAGATGCCCTTCATGCAAAGTAGCTGCTGCTATAAATAGTTGTGCTTCAGTGGTTGGTATTTAAACCTTCAAAACTGGGAAGTTTTTGTGATTGGAAGGTCTTAAAGAGGCTGGGAAATCTTCTGAGTTGTGTTTGACCCATATTGCTCTGGCACCAAGATTTGCACAGCTCCAAGCAATGGGAGCGTTACAGTCTTCAGAGGCTTTATAACAAAATCCAGAGTTCACTTTACACAAGCGCTTCATCTTTCCATTCATGAGCTTATGAATTTTGGTGCAGCAGCACCAGACTCTGAAAGTGCAGGAATTCTGTATCTCACTTTAGAGCACCTAATGAAGATGTCATTGTGACCCTCCAGAAGAGCACCTTAAAACGGAAAAGCACTGGAACGGAGGAGAAATCTCAATTTCCTTGCTTATGACTTCAAACTCCAGAGCTAAAGGACACCAAAGACAGAGTTTAGTGCCTATAAATCTTGCAGTGTGAACTGATTCATGACTCAGACAAAGCGCCCAAGCTCCTAAGAGTCAGGAGAACAACCCTTTAAAATACAGTTTGCTACTATTGCTGGAAACTTTAACCCGCTGGCTTCACACTCAGGAGGTTTAAGCTGCAAATGGCAGGAGAGGATTTATGTGCTCCTCTGAAGAAAATACATCAGGATAGGAAAACTTGACCCGACCGTTTTGAGACGTGCCTGCCATAAATAACCAACTGATTGGCTGTGCTGCAAAGCCATTAGCAGGCGTGGGGAGCCTGCTGAGACTCACACACGGCATAAAATGCTGGAGGTGCCAGCAAAATGGACACGGCCATCAGCTGCATGGTCACCGCCCAGCAGAACTGCTCAGGAGGGCTCGTGAAAAATGGAGCAGCTTTTATCTCCCTCATTCCACAACACCCTGGAAGGGGGATCCAGTCTGTCGTGGACCAGGGGAGAAGAGAAGAGAGATAAAATGACCACCTTGTGCTTGAGCAGTAAATCATCTGGAGGAGCAGAAGTATTTCAAATGAAGTTGGAGATCATGCCTTGACAGGTTGCAGATGAGTCTTCTCTGCTGTAATTTACCACAGCTGCCAAGTGGCACTGGTAGGTCTGAGCTAGCAGGGCTTTCCACCCCCAGAAAAGTGGCAGCAGTTACAGCAGAAGGGAATTAGATGACTCAGATCACAGATGTCAGGACAGAGAGCCAGAGGTTGCTTTACCCTCTGAGAATGGGTCATTTTTACCTTTTCCCTCCCAGAGAATGCATGGGATGCTCCCATCTTCACTCCCACTGCTGCAGACACACTTTCTAGACTTGTGCTGATCTTTTTGCACTGTTCCACACTGATGGCAAGGGGAAAGGTAAGAGCAGTAGAAGTCCCATGGAGCAATGCCTGCCAAATCTTTCAATCTGGAGAGGATTAAAACCACCTAGAAGACTAAAACCATCACAAGCAGGCAGTAGAAAGCAGAGCAGATGCGATGCTGGTCTATTCCAGACACCTATTTACACTTGAGACAAGCACACGTTGCAAATGAGTAGGAATTTGGGTGTAAAGGGCTACATAAACAGCAGGGTAATGATGAACCAGAGCCAGCTCCTCGGGGAGGCTGCAAGCCTCAAACAAGCAAAGATGGGACCTTGCTCCTGTATCAAACATGAGAAGAGAAGTGATGACTAGCAGGTGAAAGGCAGGAAGGCAGAATGTGGGTATGTGAAATTCACACAGAATCTCTAGGTTGGAAGAGACCTTTGAGATCATTGAGTCCAACCCAGATATGAATCAAGTCCAATTCCATTCAGCCTGATCCTGCTCAGAGTCTCAAGTGCTTTCCCTGCTCAAGGAGGTGAATGGGACTGGTCTCAAGGACCAGTTCCAGTGGTAGACATCTCCTCTGTCCTGGCACTGCCACCACTCAAATCCATTGGCTCTTTCAGAACCAGAGGATTCCTCCACTATGTAGGACTCAGTTTACATGGAGAGTTTTTCTTTCTTTTGGGTTGGATTCAACAGTTGGGTATTTTTTCTCTCCAGGGAGTGGATCCCTGTAAGAGAGGAACTGTTCCCAAATAACAAATTGTTTCCAAATAATTGTATTTATACAATATGCAAATGTGCACTGGCCAAATATTGATGTGCTACACAGGTGGTTTCCTGGTGGCTCCTAAAACACCAGAAATGGTGAAAACCAGGAGCAGATTCAGCTGTTTACAGGAATCTGGCCCATTCCTATGAACTTCAAACCTGTACAAGTGTGACTGAGCCTCGAGTCTCACTCACTAAACTCAGATTTTATTTTAACACCCTGCTAGCCCAGTAACTGCTCCCCCCATTTTAATGCCACAAGAGGTTACTGATCCCCATCCCTGGAAGTGTTCAAGGCCAGGCAGGACTGGGATCTCAGCAACCTGGTCTAGTGCAAGGTGCCCCTGGACATTGTGTCTCTAAAACACAGAGGAAAGAGCTGTCAAATGCTTTGAATTTATTATTCTTTCATTGTTGCTATTGATTCTTTTGAACTGAAATCAGCTTTAGTCAAAGGATTGGCAGCAAGAAACTGTTGAGATCTTGCTTCTGTTTTGCAGGTAGTAGCTCCTCAGAATTAATGGACCTGTATAAATTAGGAAGATAACAATTATCATCTCTAAAAAGAACTGGATCTCATCAGCACCTCATCTCTGACAGGAGACAGAATAAATGCTTTGAAAACAAGTATCAGAAAGGGAAGAGCAGTGGTACCACCCACACAGCCCACAGTAGTTCAGGGTCTTTTGAAGGCAGCTGCAGCATCCAAATGGCTTCTGCAATGAACAGGCACAGTGTGTGCTGTTTTCCATGAGCCTGTGTAATCCCTTCCTTGGAAAGCTTTTGCCACCATGACACCACTAGTGAGGTGTCCTGCATTGCCATGAGACCTCTTAGATGGGAAAGCAGCGGAGCAGGTATTGACCTCTCTGGGCACCTGTGTCAGAACCTGAGGGAATGGCTGGAGCTGTGTTAGGGAAGGTTTAGGTTGGAAAATAGGAAAAGATTCTTCACCCAGAGGGTGGCTGGGCACTGAACAGACTCCCCAGGGCAGTGCTCACAGCACCAGGAAGAATTTGGGCAACACTCTCAGGCACATGGAGTTATTCTTGGGATATCCTGTGCAGGGCCAGGAGTTGGACTCCATGATCCTTGTGAGCCCTTCCAACCCAGGATGTACCTATGATTCTATGATAGTTCCCTTTGCTGCCTTTAACTTTTCTCTCAGGCAAGTGCTTTAGGCACCATCTAGTCCTGGTTTTATGGGATAAAGTGGATAACAGCTCCATGTTCACTTCTTAACTACTGAGGGCTCAATCCACATCCCCTCCCTGCTTGCTTCTCCCCAAGTGTCCTACTCTGAACTGCCCAGTTTTTGGAAGCCTAACAGTGCATTTTGGACAAATGTTTTGCTACAGGGGAGAAAGTGTTTGCTTTTGGAAGTGTCATTTTAGTGCACGCAGCACAAATGTTTATAAATACATACCTGCACACAGACAGGGCACTTGTCAAAACACATTCAAAGGATACCTAGGTTCTTTCATGTATTACATACTCAGAGTGAAAATAACCAGCTATATTTAACTCAGATCCAAGCCCAGACTAAGTTATTTCAAAGGTCAATTAAAGAACAGAAAATCTCACTAGCTAAGACATAAAAAAGCTCCCATTCATCTGCAGTTCCAAGAGCTTTCACAGAACTAAAGCACAGGATGAAAAACTCTAATTAATTACCATTTCATATAAAAATCATTGATGATTCCAAGTTTCTATATCTGCCAAGACCTGAATTCAGATGACTGCATTTGGCCTACAGCAGTTGATGGAAACTCCATCACTCACCACGCTGATGTAGTTGTTTGGAAACCAACGGCTCTTGGCAGAGAAAGCACATTTCAGCTTCTGTTGAATGACTGCACATATGAGGAGCAGGAGATGAGACAGACCAATAGCCAGTGCTCAGATTCAGATTATGTTTTGGCTGGGGCTTAAAGTTCAGGTCTGAGGCCAAGTGGAGGCTAGGATCTAGCCTGCAATGTAATCCTGAAATCACATGGGCTCTTTTCCTCAGGTGTTGGCCTCAGTGGCAGAGGCCTGGGGGTGTTTTCTCCCTTGCGATGGTGAGGCTGTTGGTTTGGCAGGCGCCGCCACGCTCACTGCATTCCTGTTCTTTGGCTCTGCATGAGTCAGTTCTGGAAAACTCTGATTTGACCACAACTGGAAAAGAAAGAGAGAGGGAAAAAAAACCCAAAAACAATCCAAAACCCACAGATCGAATCTGTAGGATGGGTTTGAACCACAGAGCCCAGTTTTTCACCCTGACAGCCTGCATGATCTCAGCACAGACATAACCACAAATAGCCGAAGGAAGAACTCGGGGAGCTGAGCCCCTGCTCCCATCGGCCAGCCCGAGCCAGCAGGCGATAGCACTCCAACCAAGAGAGCAATGAACGCAGCGAGCCAAATCCCTGAAGAAACCCTGGGATTTGTTCTCTCTGCCTGATTGGAAAAGCTGTTTCCAGAACTCAAGTCAACACCTTCCTTCAACCTCAGAACACCTCCTTGGGTAAACACAATCCCCTTCCAGGTTTGGGCCTTACTCAGAACGAGATCACTCCGCACAGGAATCATATTTAGCACAGGTCACGGTTTAAAACGCCATCAGAAATATCTGCGAGGGCATTCGTGTTTCAGTTTTGCCATCAGCCCCAAGGTGAGAACACCCCGGTGTGGATTTGGGATGAGCACCAGAACATTCGTGCGATAATGAATGATGGCCCAGCTCCGTTTCTTGTGCAGCCTGCAACTTCCCAAAGTGTCTGACGCACCGGGACCCCACGCGCAACGGTGATGGAAAACTTGGAAGGCGAATGGAAGCGAAGAAAAGCCCTTGGTGTAATTTTACAGTGTGTGAAAGACTTAAAGCAAGAAACACAACCATATGCCACGAGGAAACTACTTTCAATTAGTTCTGCTTTGTGTTATACCTACTGATGAAAAATAAAAACAAATTCATTCTGTCAACAGCTCTATCTATAGCATAATCCTTAAATGAACTCATCCGTCAAACTGGTCTCCTCTGGCAAAACATATTATAATCCCCGTTTCTCAGCTGTGGGAATCAATCATCTGTTCCCCAAACCCATTGGTCAACATCTTAAGAACCCAATATATTTTTATTGCGCTGAACAAGCCAGTCACAGGGCACCAACCTCACCACACCACCTCTGTATAAAGGCCTCATGTATTAGCAAATTCAGCGATTCCAGGGGAGTTATTTGCCTGTCAAGGTTACACGGCAAAAGTGCCTGACCTGGAATAAAAAGCAAACCTCAGCCTTCTTGCCCCAATGGAATCTGTGGGATGTGCTGCTGCTCACAGCTGGACAAGGCAGGAGCACCAAAGAACAAGCCAGATTTTTTTCTGGGTGGACATTTCAGAGAGTGATGTTTGAACAGGGAGATACTGAGGTAGGGATGTGCATTTTTAAGCCAAAGCTAATGGTTCCATTGAAGCAGCAGCAGATCCACCTCACCAAAGCACTGGCAGAATTCAGTAGCATTTGCAGTGTTTCTCAGGGGTGAATGTTCCCCATCCTTCATGCAGGAGGAACCTGAAGAAGGGGTCTCTTCCCAGCACTCCAAAGCCCAAGAGCACACCCTCCTTCCAGCAAAGAGACCCTGTGAGAGGGAGTCCAGCTCTCATTCCTGTGTTATCCATGAGGATATAAAGGCACAGCAATACTCCATCCTGGGTGCACAAAGTGATGTAGGTGTAGGGGTTTCCAAGATTTTCAGCGCCCAACCTCCCATGCCAGGCCAAAGGGTAAAATTGGAAAGCAGAGATGATATGGGAGAGCAACTTTTTGATAAGCAGATAGTGATAGGACAAGGGGGAATGGCTTTGAAACAAAAGAGGTGAGACTTAAAATAGATATTGGGAAGAAATTCTTGACTGTGAGGGGTGAGGCTCTGCCACAGATCGCCCAGAGAAGATGTAGATGCCCCATCACTGGGAGTGTTCCAGGCCGGTTTGGATGGGGCTTGGAGCAACCTGGTCTAGTGGAAGATGTCCCTGCCCATGGCAAAGGGTTGGATTGGGATGAGCTTTAATGTCCCTTCCCAAACCCAAACTATTCTGTGATAAGAGCTGTGTTCTGCATGAGCCACAGCAGGATGGAATGGTTGGAGAACAACTTTAGTCCTGCTTAGCAAAGACCGAAACATGCCTCAAAGCCATTCCTGAAATCCCATTTCCCAGCAGGACTCACTCGTGCTGTGAGCAGACACTTATGCAACTGGTGCTCTTGGCCTCACAACATTGGTTGATAGAAAAGAATTTACTAGAAGTGGAATGCAAACTGAGGTGTTTCTCGCAGAGTCGTTGGCCTAGACAGAGACATTGCAGCAGAGGTTTTACCTGAGGCAACCTTATGAGAGCTCATTACAGAGCTGTATTTTAACTAATGAAGTGGCAATTTCCATGAAATTCACAGGGAATCCCTTAAAATAATTTATGACACAGTCACCAGTGCATACAACTAAGAAATTTTGAACAAAGCAAACATGTATCAAAGACACCCTGGTCTTACTGTTCCAGCAACAGTACCAGCTACTCTTGGCATTGCAGGAGCAGCAATGCCTGACTGACAATGCACTGGTTCAAGATAAACTTCCATCATTTCCCATAGATTTCTGTCCCCTGGGATATTTGAGAAAATTTTGCTTCTGGGTTTGAAATGTTTTGATGCAAGCCTTCAGGAGAAGCCAAACTCTCCAGAAAGGTAATATTTTCTGGGTAACATTTCCCTGAATCCTGGGGTGCAAGCAGGATGACAGAGGACTCTCCCCACCACCAGGCAGATCTTGCAGAGGTCTGTTATTGCTCAGCTGGGATCAACAGGAAAAGTGCACAGACAACTCTGAAAACACCACAGGATGCTGACCAAGTGATGGGGTTTAAAAAAAAAGAAAAAAATAAACCAGAGAAAAATAACATTTTACCCACATTTTTAACAGTATCAGAATTTATGTAAAGACTGAGCTACCAGCAGGTTGGAGAAAAGCAAGGTGTGTCCACAGTGTGGCAACCTACCTTTTCCTGGATGGAGTCTGACCAAACTCAAGGGAATTGTGTGCCCACTCCAGCAGGAGCTACACCTCCATGGCAGAGGAACATTTATGTGGCCCATTGGTGCACACAGTTGTCAATAAATTTCACTGCAGAAAGCAGCAAAGACAATAGGACTCACAGCTTGGTGTGGGTTTTGCCAGCTCAGAAATATCTGCCCAGGGCTCCCAGACCTGGCCAGTCCTGGTGCTGGGCCTGACAGCCCGATGAGGAGGAGGAAGGGAGGAATTTGAGCTGAAATAAAAACCAGACATCCCCAAAGAACAAAGCTGTGGCTCCGGATGCGCGTACACCGGGGGGATCTTTGGGCAGACAGGTGCCTGGCACACAGGGACAGACGGGGAATTCTGTCAGCCAAATGTCTCCTGTGCCCCTTCCACGGAGAGGAAAGAATTGCCAGCAGAGCTGGCCAAAAAACAAAGCGAATCAGGCATGGATCTCTGGAGAGTCAAATAATCCCCGTGCAGCAAACAAAGTCAAGCTCGAGGAACAAAATCTCGCAGCTGGCAGGCGGTGGCTGCTGAGGGCATACGTGCTGCAGAACCAGCCTCTGGGGAGTTCACCTGGTGCTCACCTCCCTAAACCCAAAACCAACCCTCCCAAATCTCCTGGCAGCACCATGGGGAAGCACCCTTGCTCTCTGTCAGAGGACACACACAGAGCTCCCTGCAAGCAGCAGGAGGGGGTGCTGAGCTTTGCCCAGGAGTGTGCTCCCTTCCCTACGCAAGGACCTGCTGTAATTCCCTGCCCTGCGTGGTGGGCTGAGGACACCTGCCTCTCACTGGCTCATCATTCACATCTCATATGAAAAGAGAGATGAAAGACCTCACCAAATCCAAGCATCCAACTCCCTAAGCCAGCTCCAAGCTCTGCTTCCAAGTCAGCGCTGAGCACCATGAGGTTTTTCACAACAATATATTGAGCGCACCTTGGCTGTGCACTTGTATGTCCCAGATCCACTCTACAGTCATGAGAAGTAAAGGGATTTTTTGTTTTAAAAGATTAAATTCTGACTGCTGGCACAACCTTAAAGCAGACAGTCTCTATATGATGATCAGGCATGGCTAATTCTTTTCATTCCTACTGAAGTGGTGAAAATTGGTGATGTGGCACAGTTCTCCTGCTTACCCTGGGACTCTGGAGTCAGATTTCGGAACTGACAAGTGATCATAAAAGAAAACATAAAAAACCAACTGTATCAAGCAGACATTTGAATTCGGAAGGAGATAAGGAAAGGAATTTCCTTTCTATCCAAGGAAAGGCGCAAATTATTCCGAATATTTTCAGGGAAAAAAAAAAAAAAAAGG
Organism: Hirundo rustica; assembly: GCF_015227805.2. Lineage (NCBI taxonomy): Eukaryota > Metazoa > Chordata > Aves > Passeriformes > Hirundinidae > Hirundo > Hirundo rustica. Next base: position 5,785,551 of record NC_053455.1, on the reverse strand, counting down.
GAAAATATTATTGAGACAAGGCAGACACAAGAACTAACATTAAATCCAGTCACTGTTGGTCATTTCCCAAAATCTCCAGGGGGAGGGAGCAGATGCCCAGGGCAGATGAAGGTCTGGCTGCAGGGCTGGGGCTGCCCTGGGCTTTTCCCACTGTGATGGTGCTGGGGACCAGGGCAATGTTTTCCTATCTCAAAACCTGTGAGTTTGTCCAGCATAACCAAAGAAGCACAATCCAAGGGAAGCCGTGCAATCCTCAAGAACAGCTTGAATAAAGAAGAGGGCAGGGTCTGAGTGTGTCACCAAAGTGTCCACTGGTCATCCCTGGGTATGAGCTGCCCTTCCAGCCCTGGGTGTTTTGTCCCGCTCTGCTTTAAATGATGGAGAGGCTGGGGGCTCTCCCCAGCAAGAGATGGCACTGCAAAGCCCTTGCCCTCACCATCAGGGCATTCATGTTCCTGATCCCTGCATCCTGCTGTCCTTGGGGAGCTGCCCTGAACACTTGTGCCCTTCACATCCTTGGGAGGGTGATCACCCCAGGCCCAGCACCCAGACAAGCTATAAATATTCCTCCCAACCTTCCCCCATCACTCAATGCCCTGGCACCCCAGCAGCGGCCACAGCCTCAGTGGAGCAGCCCAAAGCCCCAGGCTGGCGTGGGGGCACCAGCTGCTTCCCCCTCCCAGCGGGATGCCCGGGGATGCTCGAAGCACCAGGGCATCCCACAGGCTCTCCCAGAGGCACCGGCAGATTAGCGGCTCTATTTTTCAAGCTGCTCCTCTCCCACCCCCTCCAGCTTCATTCAACTTACAGGAATTTAAGAGAACTTGGCAGGACAGGCAGGATCTAAATATAAACCCCGGTGGCCATTTCGTCAAACAAACGCCGATGAGCAAATGGCCTCAGTACCTGGAATGCGGGTTCATAGAAGTGACAGGTCAGCAAAGCAGCTGCCTCCTTCCTCCCAGCACAATGGGGATAGCAGAGATGCCATCAGCACGAGTTTTTTCCTACCCTGCTGCGCACTAAAAAAATTATTCTTGGAACATTATGGAGCGGGGGAGTAAAAATAGATGTGCAGGTTCAGCACATGGCTCTCTTCAGTCCTTGTGATTCCACCTTGTTTTGCAGAGAATAGAAGGAAAAACAGTTGTGCCACCCTGTTAAACTCTGCTTGCTCAGCAGCTCCTGACAACATGCTGCTTTCCAGGCTCGTTTTAGAAATCCTTCCAGCAACCTGGGTGCCTCTGTAGTGTCAATTAAACCAGAAAAGTTGAGTCTTTATCTGACTAGCCTGGGTGGGAAAGGTCAAAAACTTGCTGCAACATCCTCAGGCGAAGCTCTATTTTGCTCGTCACTGTTGGCAGCAACAAACAGTCCCCACATGGAACAGGAAGTTGGAAGCAAGGTTTGCTTTGCTGCTAGATCTCCTCTTAGAGAGCCATCCCTGTGCCCCACACTTGTCCCCACACCCAGGCTGGGTGGGAGTCAGCTCCCACAGCTGCTCGCCAAAGTTTTTTTGGCTCAGTGAAGCTCAGTAGAGACCAAACCATCTGGAGCTGCTGGGATGCATCAAAAGCCCTGTGGCTGCTCTGCCCATGCCATGTGCCCATCACAGAGGGCTGTGACGGCCAACTTTGTCTGGTCCCCAGGGCAGTGACAGTGGTTAAATGATGCCAGTGTTAATGCTGGTGGAGCCATTTCAGGGATGCAGCCCGGGAGGGGCCACGCTGGTGCTGGGAGCGTCTCCCACCCACTGAGCCACCTCCTGTGGCTTGTCTGGATCCTTGGGGACAGGCGAGTGTGTTTATGGCCGGCTCTGAAGGGGCTGAGTGCCAGGCTGTGACCTCAGGCTCTCCTCTGGTTTCCTTGAAGGAGGAGGACAAGGCTCCAAGATGAGTGACCACAATGGGACCATCGTGGGGGGTGAGGGCAAACCAGGCAAGGATCACAGGGGGGCACAGGCAGCTGATTCACAGAGGGTGACAGAGCAGAGGGGCTGGTGTCCCCTCCCAACCCACAGACCCCCTGCACAGCAGGGATGGTGCCACGCACTTTTGAGTGGACACTTTGTTTTCACGTTGGCAAACCACAACTTCAAGAGACAACCCAACAAATCCTCCCTCACCTTGCTTCCTCCTTCCCTGGGGAATGGAAAGGCTGAGGAACTTTTGTGCCTTGGTGATCTTTAGTCTTGGCCTCCCTGCAGCTGCAGCAACCTACAGCAGTTCTGTGGCTGCTCCAGAAGCAGATGGGTTGTGTCAGAGCCCAGCCTGGCCAGAAGAAGCCCCTCTTTAGGGCCTGGAGCCTGAAGATTCCAGCAATCATTGAAAGCCCCTAGCATATGGGCCCCCAAATATTTTCTACAGGAAGCCACCAGGAGAAGGGACTGACCCTCACCTGCTCATGTCCTTTACCATCACTCTAAGCCCCAGGACAACAAAGAGCTTTTATATTCACTAAATTACTACAAAACCTCATGAGTTGCTCCAGGTAACATCCACTGGACCCTGCTTTTTTCAACTTTTTCAGTCAAGCACATTCTCTGTGCAGCATAGAAAAGGACTTCAATCCTCAGTTTCCCAAGAGGTCTTTTAACAGCAAGCTGGAGGGAGCAGAGAGATGATAAAGAATTTTAATGGAAGGCAAATTAAGCTCTTTATAAGTCACTTCCAAATTGATTTATATAGCCAAGGCTGCTCCACTCCACTTTCACAGAGGTAAAGTCCCTTAAGAAAACACCTTCAAAAGACTGATCCAACTCTCCTTGAAGCCAGGAGAAGCAAATCATGCAAGTCAAAACTGGGGCTAAAATGTGCACAAAATCCACAAAGCACTCAAAATCACCATTCAGTAGATTGTTCCACAGTCCCCTGAACTCCAGATGCTGGAGCCTAATGGATAATGCTGAGCTATCAAAACATGAACGTATGTGGAGTTTCTTTATTCTCACCGTTACAACTTAGTTTCTCAGCATTAACGTTCGTTTCAAAGCAAGGAATTTTGCTTGGCCTCCCCTGGGACCCCTAAAACCCTGGTGTTTGTGTTCCACCCCTGCAGCGGGAGCATGGGGTGGCAGGGAAGTGCTAAAGCCAAATGTTTCCCGCTTCACAGCGCACTGGAGAATGTGCGGCGACACCTCTGCTCAAAGGGAATGGCCTTGTTTAGATAAGCCATGGCAAACATGAGGCACAGGCTCTGTAGGAAGGCTTCAGGGGATGGAGGAAGGTGGAATATCAACTTTCAGCATTTGTGGGTGGAAAAAAAAAAAAAAATCTGTCCACGGTTTCCATGCAGTTTCAGCCCAAGGCTTTGCATCCCCTGGGGAAATGTCATTCCTTGGCTTGCGACCCACCAAACTGAACTGTCAGATTAAGGAATGGCAAGGCAGAGTTTGTCTTTGGCTACCCAGGCCAAGACAATGTCTCATCATCAGAGTAATCTCCCCTTGGAAAAGGACCAGACGAATGTTCCCGTTGCTCAGATGATTCCAGAACGTACGACTTGTAAATGGCAATGGAAACTGTACCAGCAAACACCAAAAGGAAAACTCTACCATTTCAACAATTGTTGAGCTGGGTCCAGCAGTGACACTCTGGCAGTGGGATGGTGTCCCTCGAGACATGGGCCTTTCTCCTTAATCCCATCTGGTGATCACTTGTGCACAAGGCCTGGTTGCCCTTGATGCTATCACTGGTTGTGTAACAGCTGAGGCTCATCCCCACCTCAAGTTCTTGGGGAGTGCTGTGGGGACAGCTGGCAAACCCAAAGTGCCATGGGAATGGCTCCTTTTGCACTTCCCTGGTGCCTGTGCCCACCAAATCCAAAGCAGGCCAATTTCATGTGACACAGTTAATGAATAAATAGTAAATCATGTAAGGAAAGGGCTCGGAGCTCTTCACTCCACCTTTCCCTTCCACTAGTGCCTGGCAAGTTGTTGTCTGTGAGCAGGACCTCACTGTGCTGCACTGTTCCCTAGAAGAGCACACAACCAGGAGGGGTAAAAGAACCAGCTTTCTGATGATGCAGCAATTTGAGGGCATAAATTCCACACATTACTGTTGAGATAAATGTGTGCAGTCACCCTACACCCAAACACATCGGTAACACCAGCAGGGCAGTGAAGGCCATGACCCCCTGCTGGACCTGGGCAGAGTAGAGGACTGTGTGAGTGCTGAGTCTCAAATCCTTTCTAGTGGCCTCATCTCTCCTTGTTTGAGCAAAGCCACTTCCAGACAGATCTTCCATCTACACCTCTCATCCACCACATGGGATTTCACCAAAGCTCCCAGCGCCTCTCCAAGTGCTGAAGAACTCGGTTAGCACCTGATCAGTGAGAAACAGTGGAAATCCCCCTGCACCCCTACCCAAAGCTCAGGGTGAGGAGCCTCCTATGACCACACAACAAGCAGCAACTGAAATGCACCAGGAGGAGGAGGGTGGTGTTATTCCCAAGTTTGCCCCAGTGCCATGCACACGTGGGTCAGCAGGGATCCCCTCTGCACAGCTTCTGCCCAGGCTGTCTCTGTACCCATCAAAGTACAGCTCATTCTAACTCACTGCTTTCATCCAAAGGATCAATTATTGATTATTATATTTGGAGAAAGAGAAGTGGATTGTAGCAGTGTGAATGGTGAAGTGAATAAACCCCATGCATTCACTTATCTAGGGAAGCTGCTCATCAAAACAGGGAGCAAAATATGAATAGTGAGTCCCCCGAGCCATCCCAGTGCCAGACCTGCAGGAAGCTGTAAAACAGAGGCTCTTTAACCCCTTCCTACAGGAGATTCACAGCCAGAGCTGCACAAACCCAGCTGGGGAAATGCTACAGTAAAGCCCCACTTCCAGCCCAAAGCAGAGTGAAACAGCCAAGCATGACTGGAGGTGAGAATAAAGCCTGAGATTTTCAGGGCCCTCAACTCCAGCCTGACAGGTTCTGTGCTGTCATAACCACATCCCAAATCTTTTCTCCATCCCTGCATGTAAATCCCACTATCAAGTGGAGCTACTTGGGCAGGAGAAGAGAAGGGGCTCCCAGGATCCCGTCTCACTTTGGTCCATCGAGTGGTGAGACAGGCACCTGAAAGGCAACAGACTGGAACAACCACCCTGAGCCTCCAGGGCTCATTAACTCTCCTTGGCCACCTCTGTAATTTGCTACATGATGCATGGAGCAGGAATTTCCACTGTCTCCAGAAAAGTAGTCCTACACCCCGGGCTGATCAGCCACCACACCAACCTCCCCATCCATCGCAGATACACAGCGACTTTGATTACATCACGCCTGAAATCTGAAATGTAAATCAGGTGGGGAAGGCATTAATGGCAGCAATGTAAAGGCTCAGTGCAAACCCTCCCAAGATGAACTGTCCTGACCTTGGCCGGGCTGACAATGAAAGGGTGACATCATGTGCAAAGGAGCTCTAAATTCAAACCAGGTGCCGGGAGCTGCCTGGCGGGGTGCAGCTGCGGCGCTGAGCCCTGACGTGTGAGCAGGGATGCTGGGGGCAGGAGAAAGGCTGAGCACGGACAGGACACGCTCAGCAACAAAACAGCACAGGACAGAATCCTGCACTGCATTGAAAATGCTGGGATTTGTGCTCTTTGGTTCCCGTTCCACTTGGGGCTAACACCGTTAAGTAAACAGTTGCTGATATTCATGTCCACGTGTGTGAGTGTTCCTACAGCCCTGGAATCAAGCCAGGAGCACAATAATGAGGGGGTTTTCCTGTTTGCTTATACTCAGGACTCCCTTGGACCTTGCAAAGTGCTTGGAGCTGCACTCAGAGGACACAGCTATTGGAGAGCACAAAGACTTACAGCCAAAAAGCACATCCATGCTTCAGAGCCCCGCCTGGCCAGGCATCGTTCCTCTGCTGCTACCCCCATGGCCTCCTCCCCATGACTGATCTCACCTTGCTGAACAAGAAGGTTTTCCTTTTCCAAAGGGTCTCCATGAGCAGTTTTTCACCCCATTATGCACTGCCAGGCCAGCTGCTCACCTTTTCCCCACATCCCAGAGACAGTGCTGGCACGGAGCTGTGCAGCCACAGCCTCTGGGATAAATTCTGCTGGCTCCTGTTCACAGGGGGGACCAGATCAGTGCAGAAAAGTCAGGATTGCTGTCCACGAACCAATACCCTGGAGAACAATAACTGCATTTCTCATTTTTTTGCATCCTGGTGTTTTGGAGAGCACAGTCCAAAGAGTAAAACCCATCACTAGGAGCAGATCAGCCTGGAAGGGGCAACTGGGAACATTCCAGGATGTGCTGCAAATCATCACCTGCACAACAGTGGGGATCACACACAACTGTGTAAACTGTCCTTTATTTTTTGCTGGTCATTTTTTGGAACATGCCCTGGCTGTTCCACAGTGACCCTGAGGCATGGAGAACTCAAAAGAGAAAATCTGCTGTACAACACACAGGTTTGACACGAGCTGGGCAATTTTTACATTCAGATCATTATTAATTTCTTTTGGGAATTCCATTTCCACATGAAGCATGACTGGATGAACACTAGGGAAGCACACAAATACCAAGACCACCACCATAAACTGCAGAAATTACACAGCACTTGTACAATACTGAAAATTCTCTCCCACTGGCAGTAGGAGTAAACATGTCCAAGGGTTTCATTGTATGGAGAGCAGCTACAATGAATGGTTTCAACATCAAAATCAACTGGAAAACAATTATTTCAGGTAAAGTGTTAAATTAAATCCAACTAGGAAAAGAGTTCTACAATAATCCTAGTTTTGAGCACTGTTGTTTGGCAGTCTCCTCCCTGGTTACAAAAACCACTCTTCACACCCAACTTACCACAGCCCAGCTGAAACTTGAGCGGCCTCCAAATGGACAAGGAATGGAAATAGGAGAAAAAGAGAAAATAAATCAAAGGCAACCAATTAGTTTTCATCTCTCACATTGTTCCTCCTGCTCAACTGGGGAAAGAGAACCTTTCCAAGTGAGTTCAGAAATGCTGTGGGTCCCATCATCTGTTTCTGTCAAGTCTTCAGTGAAGAAGGTTGGAAAATGCTGATGACAGGCAATAAAGTAGAATCATTGAAATTCATAAATCTGAACATTTGGAAGAAAAAATATCTGTATGCAAGAATAATGAAGAAAATATTTGTCAGCATTTAAATGAACTGAGAGTTCCAGACTGGAGAGGCCTCTTCTGCTCAAAAACTTCATGGAAGTGCACAATTGTAGAAAAACCCTTGAGAGACACAATGCACAGCACAGCCATGGGAAATGAGAAGGATAAATTACTCTGGTTTTTCATTGAGGATAACACTCATACGTCCTAAATTTGGGAACAGAAATTATTTTTCTGCCCCTCTCTCCCTCCCTCCATATTTTAAGTTATGAACTACAGAAACTCAGAAGTAGCAGCATTTCTAATTCTTTTTCAGAAGAAAGGTAACAGGCATTCTGCAAACGCCTGTGCTCTCCTTTCTGCACCACAGCCAAAATGTAATAATAGAGCTCAGCAGAGCTGTGAATTGCTTCCATTCATCCTCATCAAGTATTAACTCCATACACTGGAATTCATCATTCCAAAGTCTACCTAACAGGACAGTCAGTCAATAGCCAGGCTAGTTAGGATAATACCCAAGGATTAAAAACAATACTATAGTGATTTCTGCAGCACCACAGGAATCCACTGTAGAATTAACACTGCATTTCAGGTATTTTCTCAGTCACATTTTCAAGATGATGCACACAAACCAAACTGCTCGAGGGCAACAGAGCATTAGAGTGCATGGTAAGACTCAGCTTTTTCAGGGAGAGGAGGGAAGAGCAAAATCTTAGCAAAGCTTTGCCAACTTTCTGTCCCCTCACAGATATTCTAAGTATTCAGACTTAGGCATTATTAGTTAGAGTTTAAAATAAAAGTGACTGCAGTAATGACCTAGCAGTACTACTCAACAGTACGCTACAAGAGCAGATAATAAATGAGAAACAATTTCCATAAAATTTCTAATAAATACACTCCCTAAATTCTAGTGTCAGACAAAAATCCCTGAGTTAATTCTCATCAATGTAAGTTCTCCTGTTTTCCAAGAAAGTTTCGGTTCAATCAAACAGAAAATCACTTCCTGATGTGCAGCTGTCAGTGCTGACTCAAGGTACACTTTTACAAGGCATATATTTAGTTTTCTACAACAGGGCCAGAGATTCAATGAGCATCTGAATCCCTGCAGTGCAACAAAGCCTGTGAGACTCAGCTATCAGATGGCAGCCGCAGGCAGGAAGGCAGCTACACCTGGCTAGCAGGAGATTAAATTGGAAAAACAAAGTTCACTTTTTAGGCACATAACATCGTATCTGGTGGTCACCTTGGTTTGCTGCTGGGTAAACATGCTGACAGGAGCCACTGCCAGTGCCTCAGGAGGAGCTGGGAACTCCTGGCCAAGAGTGGATGCACTGCTTCTGGTACTGCCAAACTATTACATGGCTCACCTGGAGTCAAGAAACCTCTGCTAGAAAGTTTGTTATAAAAATAACTGTAGTCTTTTCCAGGGATCTTTTTCTTTGGGATCCTACCAAAATTTCTGAGTTAGTTCCCTGGCCTCATCACATGTGTCTATTTCTAAATGAAACTCCTAGGTGGAAGGATACTTCCAAGCAAAAAGGATTTCTGATGCAGTACTAACCTGCCTCACCTGGGTGCTTTCAGGCCATCCATCAAAAATGAAAAGTAACTTCTGGACCCTGAGAGAGCCAAGTGATCTGTTGGCATGAGAAATCCTAGTCTGCCAGCTCAGGAACAGAGAAGGTGATTCCAACTCTGCTCTTTGCTGCCCCTCCCCATTAGACAGGAGAGGATCAAGCACATTCAATCAGCCTTTGCTTCCTTAGGGCATGGAATCCCTGAAGAGATAAGGACACTTTAGGGCCATCAGATCCCACCTGATAGAAGCAAAAGCTAAAAACCTCACCGTGGTCTCATCCACTGCTTTCAATCTACTAAAATGAGGAACGTTTTCTTGGGAGTACCCAACACCATTTCCAACAAAGCCCAGCTGATGTGGAAAATTGTATTCACGTTCAGGGGGCTAAAAAATAAGGAGTTATAAAGACTACATGGAAGTTCATAGACATCTGAGGTAAAATTAGGGTTCCATAAAAGTCAAATTTACCTTTGTTTTCAACAGAGGAAGATTTTCATCTTTTAAGCCCAAATCTTCCCTGACGCACAAAAGAACATAAAATATAGAAACACTTTAGTTCAAACCTGAAACATTTGTAAAAATGGGAATAAGAGAGAAAAAGAGAACAGCCTTTCACTTGGAGGAATATTGAGGTACTTTGAGTACTACAAAAGCAGATATTAATTGAAAAATGTCTATTAACTGCAAAATGGAAACACCAAAACAAAATGCTACTAAAGGCTATTATGCTTGATGGGCAAAGCCTGCTAATTTAAAAATTACATCAGGATGACTCAAGTGTGCTGACATAGAAAAACTGTATTTTAAAAAACAATTAACAAACATTATCATGACATGCCCATTAAACTGAGCTAAGGCAGTTGGCCTCTGGATCCATCTTAGGATAAATTAGGGTAAACACTTGGAATCAATAAGTTCTTAATGTGAACTGGCTGAAATTTTGGAAATTAGTCAAGCAATATAAGTCTTTCAAGGATTAGGACAATGTGCATTCTCCTATGTGCATATATCACATTATGCACAAAAAGCCTGATGTAATGTCTATTCACCTTGTTGTCTTGAAAGGACAAGTTATTTCAAGTTTCTGTTTTGTTCACCATGTGCCCTAAACCATTTTTGCTTTGCAGAAACTCTCGAGACCCTTTTACCTGTCATTACTACATCATCAAAAACTCCCATTTTAGAATGGCAAAGATGAATTGTCCAGTAACTGAAGAGAGTGACTCAAGATTAAAGAAGGACCATCAGTAATGGAGCTGAAAAGAGCATTCCTTCTTCCACTGGCACCTTTGGTCAGTGTTCCTTTAGGATGTCCAGCACTCACTGCAGTAGTGTTGGCACCTCTCTGGTTCTTGCTGTCCTCCTGAAGTCCCGTTCAGTGTCAACAGGCTGTTATTGATCAACCCAATTGAAAATTATTAGAACCAAACTGAGAAGGCCAACACAAATGCCAAAAATAACCAAGGCACATGCCTGTAAGAAAGAAAAGCAAAAATCAATGTTTTGCTGAAAGAAGCATTTTACAGGTCCAAGGCTTATGAAAGTCCACAAGAACAGGTACAAATAGTGTCTTTTAAAATAATCTGAAATGTTTCCAATTATTCAATCGTGAAACACAAAGTATCTGCTTAGTGGAAAACAAAACCAAGCCTGGGATTGTTTCACTGGGATCTCCTGGAGCAGTCTGGTTTCCCTGCTCACATTATCCAGCTGCACAAAAAGTAATTTGCCCTTTACAACTTTAAACAAATCAAGAAACTGATTCGTATTTTACTCAAAATACAATTAAAATTACAATGGATTTTTTACAATTTCGAATAGCCAGATGATAATAAAACCACAGTTCAAAAGATTGCAACTTGCTGATTTATAACAAGCCCCCAAATCTGCTGGAAATAATCATGACTTTAGATGGTCAGAGGGCATCATTATTAGATTTTCTTTCAGATTCCCTGTTTTGTCAATACAAGAGCAGCCCCATGAATCATAAGAATGGCAGAAAGACTATGCATAAACAGCTTCCCAGAATTTTGGTCACTGCCATGAAGTTGCTCTGCTGAGCAGTGGTTAAAATGAAGACAGACAGTTACAGTGCAAAAAGCAGGCTTCTGTACAAATGCCAACCCAGAACTTAACCTATTACAACAAAAGAGAAACCACAAAGATGAGAACAACAAAAATGAAGAGAATGAAGAAAAAAAAAAGTGGTTTTGCAGTCTTTTATAGAAAACAAGCACAAAAACTGTTTCACTTAAATGCAATTCAGCTTTGTCCCAAGCGCCCAGACAACAGAGTAACAGGTAAAAATTCAGCAGAAACTGCTCAAAGTCAGCATCTGAAAATCATAGGGAAAAGCACATACTCAGATCAATGATCCAGTACGTGGACACACTGCTTGCCAAAAATCTCTGGTGAAGAAGGAGTTTCAGAAAGACCAGAGCTACCAAGAAGGATGAAAGAAAATGCTCAGAGCTTTTGTGAGGTGCAACGAAAACGAGCTTTGCCCCTCGGATTGTGTGCTGCACCGTGTATTAAAATGCATTTAAAATGAGCCTGTTTAAATATTACTAGTGCAGATGAAAAACCAGAAAACATACCCCAAGTTTCTGTGGTGATATAAAGTCCTCTCTGTTAAGTTTAAGATAAAATAATCCAGGATATACAAAAAGCAAACATGTTGATGTGGTTGAACCTTTAAAAAAGAGAAAGTAAGATTTTGTTTAGACAAGACTGAAGCACATTGCAGAATCATATACTGAATTTCTTGAAGTGAAGATAAAAGCCAAGAAAACCAACCACCACAAGAACTTACCAACTACGCCAAACACATTTTTAATGTCTGGCACGTACATTGCGAACAGAACAACAGCTGCATTCAGTGTTAAGGTGACAAGGATATGGCAAATCCAGGACGCAGGAAGATGAGAGAAAAATACCATCAACACAGCTTTCCTTGCCTACACAATACAAAGACAAACATTGTGTGGGTAAATATATATACACACACACTTATTTTTCATTCTTACCTCAGTTTCATAACCTTAAGAATTACATCATTCCAGATGTGAAAGAAGATTTTAAAAAATCAGAATGCCAGAAGCTTAGCAATAGTTTAATGCTTTGTCTCTCTGTAGTGCAGAATGTAATTTATTACTGCATTAAAGCAAGATTTATCACACGGTCATTAGTCTTGAGAAATTGCTGGCCCCTCCCTTTATTGAAGGGACAAAAGAAGGTCTGGGGGATAGTGCTTTGTCTCTTTGAAAATGCCTGGTAGCAAATGTCAGCATGCTGCTAATTGATACATAATCTATCCAGTGCTTCCATACACAGTTTTGCCTGCACAATTGTTTTTGGTTCTAAAAGAATGAATTTTCTGTTCTACCACAGTATTGATAAGCTAAACTAAGGGGTGGGGTTTTTTGTGAAATAGGTCTATATGTGTTTTTAATTTACGATTAAACTGAGTTTCAAGTATAAGGGTATTTGTGTGTGGGTGCGTGCATGCAGAAAGGAAAAACCAAGTCAGCAAAACTCAATTTAAGAGAAAAAAAAAAATCAAACTAAATAAACTTTAGAAGTTCTGAATTCTCTAAATTAAAAACAATGCTGTGGGCTAGTTTTAATCTGAAATCTGTCTCCAGAGCACAAATTAGCTTAGTGGTTAGTTGTTATTTTGGAGCTTTCATGGAACATATGCAAATATGTGGTCTTTGATCAATCACTTGACAAGTGAATAAGATACACAAGACTAGATGTGACTCAAGAATTGCAGTCTGCAAAACATTAGTGACCAGTGCTCACTGCCAGCTCCAGAGCTCTCAGGAATACTCACTGGGAAATGGATTAGAGGCACTGTCAGGAGCACAGCAAACAGAATGGCTGCTCTCACAGTCATGATGATGGTATCGTGGGGCAGGTACCTGGAGTAACCTTGGAGCAGTTCAGAGTCCACTTTGTCTGAAAACGAGACAAATTAATTGCTTTGTTAATTGCCAGAGAGATAAGGTAATTAGCAAGGCATATTAAGGTGACATTCAAGTGGATCCATCTGCTTGGGGGATGCAGATACACTCTGGCAATACTGATACACTAGGATGCAAAAACTTCAGGGAAATGAAAAATTTCAGGAGGCAAGACCAGGCAGAGCCTCTGCTGAAGCCAAAGATGCCTAAAAAAAGACACAAATATGAAGGAGACAGCATTTAAAAAAAAAAAGGAAAAGGAAATTTAACAGCAAAAGTCAGCACTGAGAGTGGTCTGCTACCCTAATTTATTTTTTTTATTAAATCTTGACTCTACTTTTTTGGACTTCGGAATGGACTGAAATTTTCAAAGTCTGGTCACCCTGTGAAGTTTCAAATTCACAGAAAACAGAAGAAACCATCGGAACCACAGAGAGATGAAACATGCCTCATTTCAAAGAGGGAACATTTCTTTTGTTTCCAATTTAAAATAAAATGTTTTACATTTTCTCAGACTGGTGTTCTAGGAACAGGGAGCAGGCTTTCTCTGTTTAAAGAAGTAAGTTAATTAAACAAGACAACCAAAAAGTGAAAAGGAGAAGAAGCTTGCAAGGGAAAAAAAAAAACAACCCAACAAAACAAAACAACTCTCTTACAGATATCCACTCTTGATTCCAGCATTTCATGCTCCTGAGTCTTAGAGTTAGTAAAAGAAATCAAGCCTGCAGAAAACCAAAAGCATTCCCAGTGAAAACAGACTGAAAGGCTACAGTCAAGACAGGGTCTGGTCCCAAGAAATCATGGCAGTTAAGGTAACAGGAAATGGGATGGCTTCCAGGAATATTTCTATTTTCCCCTTTTTTGTTTTTTGGGTTTTTTTCCCCTTCTTATTAAGATTTCATCTGGACAGATGATTACCCTGCACTGCCTACTGAACCTCTCTGAGCTGCACTTAAATTTATATTCTCCAGCAAAACTCATGGAGACACTCAGGAAACAGCAGTAGTGGCCAATAGGCTATTACAGCGTTCAAGACTCCCCATGTAATTTTTCTAAAGTTTCTGGCTATCTAGGGAATATTTTCAGACATGCTTACACTTGAGGGTAAAAGGTACAAGAGTTCTTAAAAATCTGGAGTTATTAGATGCTGAAAGCTAATATTCTTGGTGCTTTGTCTGACACTATCTCATCCCCACAATCAAGAATTATAAAACACTTGAAAGGAGAGGAAATCCTAATCAGAACTTTCATCTTACTGCCTTACAGTCTCCTGTAAGAATTTTTATTCATTCCAATCAATCAAGATTAGCATGTGATCATCTCATAATCAGGGTTTTCAGAAGACATCAGAAGGATCCTTGTGGATGACTGTGATGCAGTTATGTGACAGCGCTGGTATGAAACTGCAACAGAATCAGCAAGTAGGGGAAATTAAATAAACTAGTTGTGTTATCATTGCTGTATGAAATAGAAACTCACCTACTTCTGCCAGGGCTGTCTGTGATGGACCTTCAAAAGAAGGCCACTGTATAGACAAGGGGTCTGAAATCCTTCTGTGCACTTGAGAAGCACAAGAATGCCAGACAGAAGAAGTCATCTATGTTTAAACTCTACTAAAAATCTGTACCCAGCAGTATTTAGAAGTCCGAATGCAGCATAATTGAACTGGTACTGCAGCAGAGTCACCTAAACTCTACAGCAAGTGAAAATTCCCGTAGGATTTGGTAGGGCAAGTATGATAGCAATCATTCTTCTGATTGGTAATAAAAAGGTATAGTTACTTCATCAAATGTCAACAACATTTCTAAGAAAAGTGCACTTCTTGGTTCAGTTCATGTATCAGACAGACACGTTTGTGGCTCAGGACCTGCATGCAAGACCAGAAGCATGTGCTGGAAAACCCAGCTCAAAGCCCATCCTTTTGAATTTTTAAAATCTGAGGGTTCAAGTGTATTAGCACCTGCAGCATTCCAGGCAGAAGATATTTATCATTTATCATTAACCTTTGTTCCAAGGAATAGTTGAAGAATAAATACACTTACCATAAAATGTCAGGTACCCAAAGAGAGCAGATATAAAGTAAATTAGGAAACTCAGACCAATTCCTGTGACAGTTACTTTCTGCATTCTCCTTTTGGATGGACTAAAATGGAAAAAGAAAGGGAAATCAGTATTGTTTTTTCTGTATTGAGGATGATTAAACACAGCACAATCTATACAGTACCTTGCCTTTCATAAAGAAATATTGGCCTAATTTAAGGCCACTGAGTATTTGCTGAGGTCTGTGCTGTTACTGATACTTAGGGGGTTTAAAAGTATTTTTAATCTGCTAATTAAAGGGGCACTTTTCAGGCAGACAATTAACACTGTCCCCATCTTGTATGGAATTTAGGCATCCCAGTGTCTCTTTTAAATGAAAATTGGGATTTACACAGGATGATATATATTCAGAGCCAGGACCAGAATCTATGTCAGAAACCCTCCCTGGATCAGAAATGGCCAAATGCAGATTCAGTCACAGCCATAAAAATTGACCATCAAAGTACCTCAAGAAATGACCTTTTTTTTTTCTCCTCATTGTCCAGGGCAGGACAATATCCTGACATTGATGATGGAACCATATTTGCTACTTTTCTCTCCTCTACAAGAGAAAAAGCCAGTACAAACCAAAACTGTACATTTCCCAAAACCATAAAAGATCCTTATTCTGCAGTGTTTGATGGCACTGACTTAAAAATAAAAATTACTTGGGATTTATTTAGGGAAAGTATTACATAAAAGGTTATATTTTATATATATTTTAATATGGCATGGATTCATACATTACCTTTGGAGCTCACAATAGATTGGCAAGACTGAGGTATGGCACAGAAAAGAGAAGGCCATAGTTGGTATTGCATAAGCACTCTGAAATAGAAAGAAAACATCTTGTAAGTTGTTTGCTGCAACTGCAGGTTGGAAAAATATCTGTATGAACTCAGAATTCAGGTCAAGTGTTGGAAGTCAGTGGAAATATTCCCAGATGAATGCTTTGAGATAAATCTCCACAAGACAGAAATGGTGTCTCCAAATCAGTCAACAAAAATTCAACCTTTTCAAGTCATGTAAGTTCAAGTGGACATAGCTCAGTTTCATCATCATCCTGCTGCCTCTAAGCCAAAAACTGGAAGATTATTTTTTGACTATACTGAAGCCAAGTATTATGTAGAAAGAGCAGGATGTGTCCCAGAGCCAGTGCACCATTTGTGAAATTCTCTAAGAAGTTTTCCAAATTTTAATATCCATGGCTACCTGTCAAATTACTGACTCCTTCACCCTGAACTCACTATTTTATTACTCCTTCAGAGAAATTTGGATAAAACATAAAATATAAAAGAAAATATTAACAGGAAATATAACATACTTTGGCATCTAGAGTTTTAAGACAGTTATGTAATTAAAGATGCAACCACACAATTAGCAGTGTATTATTCCAAATATTTGTAATAAAAGAGATGAATCATCTAGTACAGCTTCCTGCAATTGCCAAGTAGAATAAGCTGAACTATAACAAACACTTTTGTGCTGAAATAATCAGGCCCATACTGGTAAAGATATGTCACTTTCTATTGATAAAGCTAATTTTAAGAAAGAAGTAGAGATGAGTCCCAAGATTGTTCAAAGCACAAAGGCCAGAATCTCAGAAACAGTAAATATTTCTGGTCAAAGCACCATTTCTTCTTTGATCTACAGGCAACATTTGTCTGATGTTTGATTTCCCAAGCCTTTTTTCTTTTTTTCCTTCCCTTTTTTTTGGGAGGGTAGGGTGGACTTCTGTTTTTTCAGAGAAATGCAGCAACACCCCTCCTAAATCCCACTACAGGGCTATTCCAGATTTACCTTTTTCCCTTCCTCTTCATCCCACAGAGACAAGGGCTCTACAATGGCCTTAATGGGTGGTTACATGACTTAAATGCCACGTTAATTAACAAATACCAGAGCTGGCACCCAATGAGATGCACAAGATGGCATCAGGCCTGAGGAATCAGCTTCAGGTAAGGAAAAACTAAAGTTAGGTCCAGGCAGTGTCAGGAAACCTGCTCTACCCTGCCAGGAACTAAGAGCACACCGCCAAGTAGCACCGACTTCCAGCTGAGGCCATGTTAAGTTGGTTTGATCTGACTGCACGATGAGGTTGACCACTGCTTCATCTGTTATACTTTCTCCTTCAGTCATACTTCCAATATATTTTCA
Source organism: Hirundo rustica (assembly GCF_015227805.2). Lineage (NCBI taxonomy): Eukaryota > Metazoa > Chordata > Aves > Passeriformes > Hirundinidae > Hirundo > Hirundo rustica. Next base: position 5,768,674 of record NC_053455.1, on the reverse strand, counting down.
TAAATGCTAACTTGGACAGTCAGCATTCATAAAAAAAAAATAGAGTGAGACTGGGTAACACTTGGCAGCTGGTACAGAAAATATTTCAGCAGCCCATAACGAGTTTTACACAAGGACAGCTTACCCTGGGTAAGGTTTAAACCCCCATTTTTTAAAAACCACTACCCCCCTTTAAGTTTGTGTATTGTTAATAGAGATTACCTCTTTTGAAAGATGAAAGAGCTTTGCTTTACAATCCCCAGTAGAATTTGAAACCTGTAAAACGTAAATGCAAAAAAAAAAAAAAAAAAAAAAAAGGCAAAATGAAAGAATAAGCCCAAACCACAGACATGAAACTTTTCAGATTCTGTGATGATTAATAAAATAAGGAATTTAAATTGCAAGCCATTCTGAAAGTGTTAATGTAAAAAAAGCAATACAGTCTACTAGTAAAATTAGAACTTCAAACCAGCATGCACTTTACCTGTAAAGTCTCTATGGCACTACTCAGAGGTAGAGGACAAGGGATCGACCATTTTTTAATCATAACCTGCAGAGACAGTGCATTTCACGTATGAATAAGATCCTAAAAACCAGTTTTCAATTTTGATCCGCGCAGCTGAAGTATCGGCCTGTTGGAACACACAGCAGGGAGCTACAGCCCCAGTAAATCACAGCCAGGCCACCAGAAAGGAGACTGGACAGAAAAGCCCCTCGGTGCCATTCCACCCAGCTGCTGGCCCTGCGCAGCTGGCAGCCTCATGGATCTGGAGCTGGGGCGCTGCAGCGGGCTCTGACACCAGCTGAAATCCAACCAGTGCTCCCCAGGCGCTCTCCCTGGGCTCCACACCGAGCGCCTCCGGGCCGGAATTGCTGCCGCGTTGGCGATCCCAGGCTCGCGCCCGGAGCGCGCAAACCCTCAGCAGAGATAGAGCAGAGCCTAGGGCTAATCTTAAAAGGCAGAAACATATGGTTTGGACTAGAAAGCAAAGGAAAAACAATAAATGCAATTATTGTCCCAGAATGTCATTGGGCCTTCAGCTGCACCCCGCTGGTTTAGGGACTGCCAAGTAACAGGGCTGAAAATCAAAGGGAAATTAAAATAAGAAATGTTACCTCCTTTTTCAGGAGCCCGGTTTAAAATGATAGTTGCATTGCTCTCCTCACCCTAATTAATTTCCTATTGTAGTTGCCTGGCTTTAGAGGTTATAATTCTTTTGAAGCCTAAAGCAAATAATTAAAAACTTAATTAAAGACTCAGATTCACGAGAAGAATAACATGCAAGGGAGCTGTTCTCCTGGCTCAGAGAGCTGTGCTTTGCACGCTGCCAAGTGGTGTTTCCCAGAGGATTAGATGCTCCCTCTTGTCACCAGTGCCAGGAGAGGCAAACAAATGTTACCTCTGGCCAAAATGTGGGGAAAGAAAGCTGTGGGTACGCAGCAGGCGGAGTGCATCGTGGCAGTAACGCGTTTTAAACCGCACGAGAACAACTCACTCAAGGTATGGAACTAGGTGGGAGCCTGCAAACACCAAACACTAAAATATAATTTGGGCCTGGGTTGCATTCAAAGGCACCCAGACAGGGGAAGGCTTTGAAGGCTCCAAAGGAGTCAGCTCTGTGGGAAATCCCCCACTCCAGTCTAAAGCTGGAATAGGCACTGGACAGGGGCACGCAGCTGAAGGGCAATGTTTGGGGAAAGTAAAACGTGCCTGGCAGTGGTGAGGGGACGATTTCCTGCAAGCTAAAGAGCGAAAATATATATATAAACATTGCAGAGGGAGAACAAGGCAAGCCAAACCTAAAAGGCTGGAGAACATTTTTCTAAAATAAATGTAATACACACTAAAATCAGACTGAAGTGGAAATAAAAAAAAGACAAAATAAAATGTACTAGGTGCATTTGGAAAATCTGTATTTATATTTGTCCACCTGCTTAATTATTCATATGTGTTTGGGTTTCCAATTGTAGTCTAATGAGGTTCCCCAACAGGAAAGGATTTTTAAGCTGGCAGCACAGCTCAGTTAGCTGAGCAATCATGCAGGCACCACAACCCTCCTCGAGAACTTTTAAGCCTATTTCATATAAACATTCTTTTGAGTATAACAAATGTTTGGTTTTAAGTGAAAAAAAAAAAAAAAAACAAAAAACAAAACTTAAAAATCCAGAGAGATTCTAGTGGAAAAAGGGTATTTCAAGCCCACACCAAAAACATTGCTAAAGAATGAAGTTAGAGGCTCCAAGTGTTCTAATGCTCTCAGTAATTTTCTGTATCCTGCAGAGGGAAAAGAGGAATGCCTTTATTCCAGCAGTACTGACAGCTCTCAGCAAAGGGGCCGTCTGTGCATAACATCATTCATTGCTTATGGAAGGTTCCCAATCTGCAACATGTTTTGTTCTGGGAACATAAACAAGAGATTTAGACAAACACCATCAGCAATCATTATCACCTTTGCTGAACAAGCTACCAATAATGCTGTCTCCGGACACACAATAAAAATATTTGTCTGTCTTCACGCTTCACCAATATTCAATACAGCAAGAGGGAAGGCAATAACAAAAAGGTTTAACAATCACAATTTCTTTTCCCTGAGTATCCAAGTCAGTGAAGTATTCAATAACTGAGCAACAAAAGTGCTCAGGACCTCACAGAATCTGGCTTTGAATTAATAGTTACACATACTTGTTTTTCTCCTAGATCAGCTCATCTCAGTGCTTGCAATGCTTTTGAGCCTAGAACCATTTTTTTGGCTTTAAAGGAAGAGATACTGAGGCACAGAGAAGACATTTGAGACCCAGAACAAAGAAGTCTCCAGCCCTTTGCTCCGTGCACTCCCTGACCAGACTGACCAAGACGTCTCTTTGCTGCAGGCTGCAGTAAAATTGTGGCTTGCTGGCAAAAAGCTGAACAGATGGCGTGCACTTGAAAAGGCACAGAATTACTGTATATGCAAAATATAATTATATCACTTCCATATGACTAACACGGTTCTCTTCTGGAACAAATTAAAACATATCTGCCACACAGAAATTAACAGTGTGCAAACTAAAACACCGTTTCAACAGCACATATCACCCACTTCAAAGCAATTAGATATGAAAACTAAACCACATTTAATGCCTTTGACTTTCAGGGCCTGAACAAGTCAGAGGGAATATTCTGTCAAGAGTATTGGTTTTCTGGAAATATCTGTAACGGCTTTTAAAAATTTTGACCTTGGTTAGATTTACTGTGGCTGCTGCTTTGCCGTTTAACAAGAAAGATTAAGCACGCAAACTCAACCATTTCATAAAAAATCCAGCACTCTGTACTCCTTCATTAGCACTTTCTACCCACTTTTTTGGTAGAGAATCACAAACTAAAACCTAGTTTAACTCATCCCAGCTTGGCATGGCTGCACACAACTCTCGCTTACACATTTGCTTTTTCAGGGACTGAAGCTGTTTTCAAATGCATCCATCCATTACAACAGCTTTCCTCAGAGATCCATACACATTCCCTTTGAAATCCAGGAGCTGAACTGGTTTTAAAACCCTTGCAACTTGCTTCAGCCAAAGGCCTGTGTCAGCATTATAGTTAGCGCCTTTTCTTACCTTTTTTTTTTCTATTTTTTTTTTTTTTAAGATAAATTTTAGGAGAGAGGTCAAAAGTTAAGGTAATTTATAAATATTACAAATGAATTTCCATTAACTCTGGAGAGGCTGAGGCTGCCTCTCAATGTTCAGCTTAAGAAGAATACTTCCCAAGGTCCTACAAACACTGCAGCTCTCCAGGGATACTCTAGGGAGATGTTTTGACAGCTTTGAAGTTTGGTTTTATCACATGGTTTAGTTCCTAATGGATTGCCTTGGTCTCCTGGATGGCATGTTTGTTCAACTTGCCTTCAACTCTGTTTATCCCTTTGTAAAACAGGTATTAAATGCAAGTCAATGCAAGCCAGAATGACAGGGCAGAGGGGGAACATTTTTGCCAGGCTCCCAAATAAGATTCAAATAGATGACAGAGTGAGAGTTGCTCAGTTGTACCATATATTACACATGTGCATTAACACACTTTTTCCCTGTGAAAAGAAAAGAAAGTGTAACTTAAAGGCACATTTTCTCTCTTAGATCTGCCTAGCAGGTCTCACTTTTGATATTTGGAAACATCTACCTCACAGGGGCCTTGAGAGGGTGAACATCAGGGTCAAAAACCCCCATATGGCTCAGAGAAAAGAACTTTTCCTTTCAGCTGGAAAGGAGAATAAGGTCATTGACATATTAATGAATCTTGTAAACTGCCTTAATGAAGTTCTAGTTCTCTTTGTCTTTTTCTGAACTCTTGTCACTCCATTAGACATGTAAATTTAATTTATTTTGGAGTATATTAAATTTTCTGCTGCACTAGTTGCAGTAAGTAATAGTTAGAAGTTAAGAAAACAGAATTTCATTTTTCTGCTAGTAGGGAAACACAAACATATTTGCCAGCTCCCTTTGCCGCAACATCAGAAAAAAAAAATTGTTATATCTACCAGCCCAAAATATGATTATTTTAAATATTTTCATATGTTTGGAAGTTCATACACATTTCCCAGCCTCAGCAAAACAAATATAATCTGTCCAAGCAAGCACATTCTGAACTTGAAGAAAATTCTAAATTTCACATAAAAAATTAAGGGGGAGGGGAAGACAATTAATTTCAAAACAGGCTTATGAAAACATTCAAACAATAAGGAAAAAAAATATATAAGCTGCGCAGAGATTTTTAACTTACCACAAGAGTAAAGTACACCGTAAAGAAAAATGATAAACTACTTGTGTAGCCAAGAAAGCCTGTAAAATAACAGTAAAAATAAAAGAGAATTTATAAGGAAAGTGATCCTAATGTACAGCTAAAGCTTTACATTTTAGGCATGTTTTCTATTACAGTGCTTGGTATCTGGGGCTTAGGACTCAAAATAACAACATTCTAACTGCCTGTCACAGATCATTTATGTAGTTTTGTAGGGCAGAATTAGAACTGGCTTACCACTAATGGCATGCTGTAAGTAAATGCAGCTCTTTAATGTTCTGCTGTAAAGATTTTATTTTAGTATTGCAGACAAAATACTACTGCAACCCAAGTAATAGGTTAACTAGGCAGGGCTGGAAGGCAGAACACACTGCAACAACTTAAGTAATCACCAGCACCAGCAGCCCCCCGCCAGTTTAAATAAATAAATAACCCATTAAGGTTTTAAAGTCTTCAACTGTAATTGCTACTAAAGTAGAATAATATTCGCTTCTCTCCTTTAATTACTCACCAATTTTAGGAAGAAGGGCGAGAGGAAAAACAATGCAGACTGAAGTAAGCAGCAGCAGCAGTCTCCCATCGAGGTACCAAGACCTGTTGGAAAATTGATTTAGGATTGATACAAAGCCCAGGAGTCCTAAAAATATGTTTAATTTAGAACTGTGATCTTAGCCAAAGCAACCACTAGGACAAGAAAAAAATAATTTCCTGTCTCACATGCTATTTGCACGAATTTGTACTCCTACTTTCTACACTGATATAAAACAGAGCTCCCAGATAATGACGGATTCCATAAGAAACCAACATTGTAAGCCATGTTCCACAGGCAAGTGTCTGCATGGATCAGGGGGCTGATGTGTGCCAATTAATATTTCTCATCAGCAAAAAATGCAAATCCTTGCCTTGATTCACAGCAGTGGTCAGAGGCAAGGCTATTTCACAGACTTCCAGCAGAAGTAGTTACACAGCACAGTGTGTATCTAAAACTGGATTACAATGAGCTGCATATTTACACACCTGAAGAAACAGCAACATCAATTCCCTCTCATTGCTGAGCATCCCTTCCTTGCATACATTCATGAAAGATGTAAAGGACAGAAGGGATAAAGATTATGCTGATGAAATCTGGTAGAATGTTTATACATAAAGCCACATATTAAAAAAGCATTGTAGAGGCACATGAAGTCCTCACACATTTAAAATCTATTTGAAGCATCAAAACCCCATGTCTGAAGTGAGGAAAGCACAGATGGATAAGTTGTTAAGTAACAGAAACATCTTGAGGGTGGCTGCCCTGACTTGGCAATAACCATATCCTGTACTGATAAACATCTTGCACATCAGCCTCCAACATTACCACCTATAAACACCTTGACTTTTGACCTTCCAGTTTATTTAGTCCAGGATATGGTTAGCACCTAATAAACAGGCAGCACCTCAAGTTATCATGAGGGAAGTGCCATAACACCTGTGGTAAAGAAGAATTATCATATAGGGATATTAACTACTGCTATACATCATGGACAGCCATTTGTGTCACTTGTTTGAAAAGAAGATGTAATGGAAGTGAACAGAGACATTTCAAGGTTGAGGGCATCTTGACTGTATCAAACCCAAAGCAACCATTAGGTGACAATGTCTATATTAAGAACAAGTCAAAATACATAATTCTTCAAAAAGTATATTATTATCTATGTCTGCTACTGCTACAGTGAAGAAGCTACTCTGCCAAGATCAGCTTCTTGCTGTAGCATTTACTCTTCACGTGGTTATTACTTAGCATTCATATATTTTTAAACTTTTTCTTTCTTTCCAGTCTGGTGGATGCACAGATTAGGGGGAACATCACCATGGCAGAAAACATAAGGATCATGTACTATCTGTAGATGTGAGACCTCTGTTCAAATCTCCTGATTCTAAACATGCAGCAAACCCACAGCTGCCACCGAGGTTCACAAGTTCAGCAGAACAGACAGAAAATTATTTTGGTTATTTTATGGTAAATGAAGAAATGTTTGTGGGTGAGACGGGGAACAGAGAGGAAAACAGCAGTGAGGAAATGAAGGAGAAAAAGTAATTTTGTACACTGCTACATTCTGGAATACCAATTCTTATACTTAAAAAGATCTCAAAACAACTGCATAGTGGACTGGCTATTGGAAAATGTGTCCATTTTCCCCTCAAAGTAGTGTTGTAAAAATACACTTATTTTCTGAAGGCAGAATAAATGTTTTGATAGTGCCTTTAAAATCAATCTGATCGTAAATTTAATTCTATATGATAAAAGCATTCAAAATGTGAATTTCAGAATATAAATCCTTGACTCTGCTGAAAAAGCTTTGGCATGCAGATGTTTCTCCTCCCTCCCCCATATTTTAACTAAAAGCAGACATTTATAAATCGCTTTAATTTCATTCCTGAATTCAACAGAACAAGATATTCATATGTTGTAAATTAGGATCTTACTCTCAGTTCATATCAATTATACAACACACAAGCAAGACAACTTAATTGCATCAATCACATCCTCTGACAGGGTCATTAGATGCTAACAGAGGGCTCACAAATTACAACTTTTTAACACAATCCTCATTTGAAACTATGTTCATGTCATCAAAACTATGTGGAATTCTTGTTATGCAGACAGAAACATCTCCACTCAGTATTAGTAAGTGTTCATATTGTATGGTTTTGTTTCTTAAAAAGTCATGAGGATGTGTTAGATTGCCTCTGAGCCTTTCAACCACACACACACACCTGCTAACCTCTAACGACAAAAACAATTTAATGCACAGAACATTCTTTAAATGGCTTTCCCAAATGTACAACTTGGGAGGGTTTATGCATATAAAATACTTTCACAGATAGTTTAACTGACACTTTTGATACATCTTAACTACAGTTAAGATAAATTCTGCACCAAATGAAAGCATATCAGATGCTTTAATGATTTAACAGAAACAGAACAGTTGTGCAATCCCATCTGGAAACAAGTGGTCCAGGTAAAGAAGTTGAATCAGTTTATTCAATATTTATGCCCTTTGCATAAATAAGTTGCTTCTTAGGTGTTTAACTACCTATTTTTGTTGAACAATTTCCTGCAATTTCAAATGTCTGCTAGTAAAAATATACACAACATCTGCAAAAAAATACACAGAAACAAAAGCTTATGATCTACCACGGCAAAAGAAATGAAATATAGATGTGGGCATGCACATGTGCCTGTTCCTGGAATACTTCTTGACCACTGCACTTGAACAATTTGCTTGGACAAATACTACAGGAAGGAAATTGGGTTAAATCGACATTGATTGATGCAAGAACTCCAATTCACAGAGGCAGAAACTGGATAAGGCCAGGCTGCCAATCACCTAAGCACTGGAGCTGTGGTTAGGATTCCTATGGACAATCTCAGCTCTTTCTAAATGCTAAGCTGAACTTCATTCCCATCTCCAACTGTAATTTCAGCTAAGCAAGAAGCATGGGTGCTGGCAGATCACTGAGAATTACAGCAGCTCAGGTGATTTGTAATAAACAGTTCAACACTGTAACTAGTCTGAGTGCTCACATCCAGGAGATGTGAGGTAGGACCTGGACAGACAAAGCTGTTGGGAGCATTATCCCACAGAAACTTTGATGAAGAAGTTTTCACAGTGCCTTTTTCAGACAGAACAACCCTTTGAGCAGCACAGGATACCTCCAGGTTCTACCTAGAAGGAGCTTTCTTAAGCTGTTTATTTCAAAGTCTATCTTTGCTGAAAGAAAAGTCACTTTGCACAAACAGAGCCGACATAAAATTAAAGCCAGTAGTAAGAGATGTTAGATGCTCAATGTGGGGCTGGACAGATTGGGATACACACAGCAGATACAGCAGCAGCTCAACAGCACTGTGGATGGAGAGTGAGGCTGAAGTATGAGCTTGAAGGAGAAGGTTACAGAACCCAAATAAAAAGCTGATGACTACCACAGCTGGAAGAGATACATCATCAGACTAAAAATAACATAAAATGTAACAGTTTACAAAAAAGAGAAAACTGACAAAAAAACTTACTAAAACTGTGAGAGCCTGGAGGGCAGAAAGATAGAAAGCAAGATTATAGCCACAATTATTTTTTCAAACTGATTATAAAATCCAGAAGTTGCAAGTGATAAAATAGAAAATCAACTAAAGTACCTTTTAACAAACTGATATCCCACTTAAAATTCACCCACAACATCCAGGAATCATAAAGGTATCACACAGCTTTGGGACAATTTCATCACATTTCAATCCAGAGCAAGTTTTGAGCTCAAAACATCTGAAAATAGCAGTGTGAAAAACAGCTGTAATGCACTCCAAGATACACTGTTACGAATTACAGCAGCACTGGAACAACTCAAAAAAGGTATTTCAGGGCCGAAGCTGCAGCGTTTGCCTTAGATTTCTTGGGACAGTTCTGGTGGAAATGTGAGGGACACACTCCTTACAAACAACTTTACAGCTCAACTGCGAGAAATAACTTCTTTACTGGGAGCCAAGTTTAGGAATTATAAACCAAGTCTGGAAACCTGGCATTCTTCCCAAGACAAGTCCAATTGCAAGACAACAAAATATCTCAATATAAATGCCTGCCATTTTTTGTACTGTGACTTTGAATTATGTGAAGAAGTGATAACATGACAGCAGTGGAAATGTTTCTTCTCCTCTCCCTCCCAGTACCTTCCTGCTTCCACTTCCCCTTTTAAAATATTACAGAAAGGAGATCCCTGTAGATGGAGTTTTGCCACTGACTTTTAAGGTTGTAGGATAGGAAATCGCCATGAGGAAAGAATCACGCTCTGTGTGTGTGTGCTGCAAAAGAACTGCACTTGCCAAATACATTTCATATTCCAACAACTCACGTAAATTACTATTTTCACATGAGAGATCAGAGAAGTGTCAGTACCCACCTCTTCCAGCAGCGCTAAGCCCCTTTTTTCTTTAAGACAAACACAGAATGCACGAAGCATTTTTCCTTACCCGCTCTCGGCTCCACTCAAAAACCCCGCAACAGCCCCAGGAAGTTCAGACTTCACAATTAACAGATAAGATGACATGGCTGCAAACAGAAGCAGGACAGATTTAGCAAAGGAGCAGCAGCATCTCAGCCAGCACGGCTGGACCGGCAGGGTTACGCCTGGAACATCTCAGCTCCGTGTGAGACACCGCGGCACCAGAACCAGAATTTATTTTCTCGTATACTTCCTTTAAAAATAGCTGCAAGTATTGCACTGATGTCAGCTAATGCCTCCAAAGAGACTCGTACAATGTGAGTCTTGAAACAAGGAAAACATAATCCAGAAGACTAAAAGGCAAAATAATATAAAATATAGGCCTGCCCTTCTACCTGGGAATGTAGACCTACAGGCTAGAGACAGACTGTAAGGCTGCAGCACTCCTCCTTCCTCTTTATGAGACAATATTCATGATGAGAGCAGATAACATTTGTTTCTCTCAGTACAACAGGGTTTTTTAAAGATTCAGTTTTCATAGTTGCTCAACTGCTGTTGCACTAAATAAATATAAGACAGAAATTCAAACATAAGTATAGGACTTGAAAGGGTTTTTTACATACTGCAAGGATTGGTCATCAGAGCTAAGAGGATTATCAGTGACAGATCCCATCTTCTCATGATAAATCCAACACCAACAAGATCCCCAACAATAAAATCAAGTGCAGAACTGTACAGGAACCGTGAAGTAGAAATTTTCAGCTACTCTTACAAGAGTATTGACTTGAAATTAAGTGTTTTTAATTCCATGCAGCAGAAAGCAATCCAAAAGCTCCTTCACAGCGTCACTTTTCTCCTTCACTAAATACTGTGATCAAAGGAATGAATGAGAAGGTTTTTAAATCCCAATTTATACTAGTCTGATGCCTTCACATACTATTCAAGTTGCTTTTTTTTATGTAACCAGCAGAGAATTACTCAAAAAATCAAGTTTTACAAAGAGCTTCAATGAGCACCAAAGGCTACGTGAAAAGTAATTTCCATCCTGCAGCAGCAAGTAGTTTTAGGAATGTGTCAGTAAAAGCTTAGTTACATTCAATCCCTGACAAAAACTCATCTGTTGTACTCAAATTTTACTGTTCTGTATTTAGTAATTCTTTAGAATTTTACCACTTATTCATGTTTTAAAATGAAAACATACATTTTGAAAAGGCAAACCAGCAAACTTTCATAAGCTGATATTTGAATATGTTTGTGTGGGTTTTTTTATTGAAGGGATTTTTTGAAACTTAAAATAAAAGATGTGTGGACTCAGACACTGCTGAACTACAGCAGTTACTGTTAAATTTTGAAAAGGTAAGGTGGTCCCTATAAAGAAAGAGAATTCTATTAATACAAAGTGACATCTACCTACCACTAGGTTAAATTAAAACCATTTGCTAAGTCCCTAAATAGTAATATTCACTTCTTCATAATTAAAAGCTCTGGGTTTTTTCCAATATTTATGTATATTTAGTGATATGTAGCTGTTGATTTTGTGTGCTGAAGTATTTAACTGCTGTCCTCATTTACTCTCCTACAACAGAATGTAGGTTCAACCAGAGAGAATTATAGCATGCATATTTCTAAGTCACTAGAATTTGTAAGTAAATTAACCCAATTTTTCAAGCTAAGTTACAGGCAGCTGCATATTTCATTCTAATTTTAAAAAAACTAAAGTGGACAAGGAGGGAAAGGAAAATTCCTCTAAACTGCAATTCAACCTTATTTACCCATTAGCCTTCTCTCTTGTATGATAAATACTTTATACACAAGCAAGTCAGAATTTTCATTTATTTATGTCTTTCAGAAAGATTTCAAAACCAGTTCTTCTGCAGTCTCCACTGCAGAAACCTTCAAATTAATTTCCAGATCAGATTTCCTCCAATATGCAATCTGTCACTCTGCCCTTGCATTCCTATTAGCCTCTGGCTAATCACTTGATCACTTATCCTTTGTTGCTCACTCTTTGTTTTTGAGAGGAGTCCTATTTCACTGAATTCCACCCCTAAGGAGGGAGCCAGTCCTGCACCAAGAAACTTGTACAGGCTGAACATTTGTATGCAACTTTCTTCCTTTCTCTGGGCATATGGGAAACAACCTCACATAGTGGGATTTTTTTATATTCTCCTGCTTGTTCTAGAAGATGAATATTGAATGATTTTATTTATATCCTGCTGCTTAAACAAGACCTGAATCTTGTGCATGAATCCGAGCAGGATGTCAATACAGCTTAAAAAGCCAAATTCTGCTTTTCGTTCATTTGCAAACACAGTTTTAATTCTCCTCAGGAGAAACATCTTTACTTGGAATGAAGATACGAACCGCTGTGTAACTCTGCAACACACTACAGAGTGAGCAAAGAACACGGTTGGTTTGTGTGTGTTTTCTAAAGATGAAACTAAACCAAGAAAAACTAAAACAATGTGACAGTCTTTTCCTACTTGAGGAGTCGAGAGCATAGAACGTAGCAGACAAGTGTCACAAAGTATCCTTTGCTCTAAATGAGCCTCACTCCCTGCTTGCCCCCATGGCCACCGGGTTGCGTTGTACAAATGAAAATTAAGCTCTCCTCGGCAGCCTTAATGTGCGACGGAGGGAAGAGATCACACAGCCAAGAGACCGAGCTGTGGCACTACTGAACACAGCCCTGTGCTCTGATTCACCCCACTCTGAAACACTGACACGAGACACCTATGCCAGCACTGAGGGACACAGATTTCCTGCAGAACCAACCGAGTGCAATGGCCTAGTCTGAGGCTGCAGCAACAGGAGGATGCCACAAGGGCTGAGCTAGAACAACGTGACTGCTGTCACATGGTCACTTCCTAATTTTCAGGTTCTGAATTTGAATGTATTATGTCAGCTTTAGGTAATCTTCAGTATGCACCAAGAGCTACTTGATGGAGAACAGTTGTGAACTTCTCAACAGGCTTCAGCACACCAGAAATCATAATTATGTTATTAGTTTATTATTCTGTAAACTTACACAGTGTTGAAAGCAGTAAGAAATATTGGTCTTAAAATACCTATCTCTTTGCCATGATCTGAAAACTTGGTATTAGCTTTTTGACAGAAAAGGCAAAAAGTTTATTAAAATAAAAAAACAGAGTAATTGTTTACACTTCCATTACTAGAGCCTGCAGTGCCAGCATGAGCTGTGGCTCTCTATAAATACACACAGCACACATACATCATTCAGAATGTCTGTGCTGTGCTACCAGTGCTGCCTAACACTGAGCAGTGCCCCATCTGAAAAAAAAAAAAAACAGTTACTAGAGAAAAGGTTGTTTTTTAAATAGTCCTCAAAAATACCTCTTCTGAGGTAGCCCAGACTTAAAATATGTGGGTGGCTGTTTAGTTAACAGAAAAAAAAAAAAAGGGGGGGGGGGGGGGGGGGGAAGTAACATTTTTCTTATTATCCTATCCTAAAAGAGACCAAGTGCTGAAGTCCACAGCAAGGATGTGAGAGAATGTACAATAAACTTATAAGTAAACAGAGAATTTATGGTGATAAATCCCTTCAAATCTTTTCATTGAAGGCACTGACTCTTCTGGTCAGCTTTTCCTCATCTGCCACTGTAGATGATCGTATTAGAGCCCTATAAAGATGTCTTGCATTTTTAAGCACCGTGCAAAGATGGAAACAAGCTCCCCTCCAAACTTCCCACAGGAGAAGAGAGGGCAGGTACTGGTTTTAATATTTCCTTTCAGTGGAAGCATAAAAAAAGAATGTTGGGATAATTTATTTGGTTTTAAATGTAGATGTAGAGCGGAGTGTGTGACAGAAAATGTAATCCTTGTTCATATGGAGAAATTCCAAGAAAACTGAAACAGGTTATCAGTTTCTTTGCTTGTCTTCCTACTGTGAAGACTCAACCTGATGATTTTCTGCTCCCCTGCTTAGTTTTCCTTCTATCTTTAGCTTTTACCTGAATTAGTCTGGAACTAACCTAAGCAAGCTTAAAAAAACAAACAAAAAATTATTTTTATTCTACACAGAACACACAGGAAGATTTATTTTGATAAAACTTCATTAGTTTAATTATATATGTACATTTATGCTAAAAGAATAGAAAAGTTTCCTACATAGCTCATCATATATTCCATTCTGCAGTACAGCTGCAGGTTGGGATTACTGTTCTTTTGGGTTGTTTTTTTTTTTTTTTTTTTGTATTATTTAAAACAAGCTTAATATTCTTTACAATATCAAACCTTCCAAGAACCATTCAGTGCAACAGGAAAACACAGGAACATGGGTCATCAATTGTTAAATTAGTACAGGAGCTGACAAACCTGCCCTTAATTAAGGCAGCTCTGCACTGGAAATCCTCACTTTGAACCAGTCAGGATAATTAGGCTTTCAGGTCAAAAGTAAACCGTGCTGTGAAAACAAACACTCAAGTTTGTTTGAAAACAAAATACAATTTCCCATACTTAAAGGAAACTCAGTAATTTCTTAAGGTATTAAGGATGTGGGTCTCAGCACATAACAAGCTGTATTTTATTTTATTCCTCCATGATTTGCACAATTTTTTAGTTTTCAAAGTTTCTGGAATATTGTTCTCACTGATTAACAAGGTTATTCCCGTCTGCCCTCTCAGTCTGAAGAAATATTTGTTTTATTTACAAATTTTGTAAACACCTTTAGAACTAAACCGCAGAATGGATGTACTTGGGGGGGTGGGGGGGAGGGAGAAAAAAAAAGAAAAACAAAGAAAAAATAATTTGCAAACTAAAAATACCCAATTAGCTTGATAAAAGAGGTTTTTTTTAGTCTTGGCACAGCACCTCTAAGCAGGCACTCACAGAAAGCACATATATATATATATATATATATATATATATATTTTATTTTTTTTTTAATGGGAGGAGGTAAGTTAAATATTTCTCTGTTTACCTCAGTAAAACAAAGGGGAGGGGATGTGGAACACAGCAGAAGCTGCCGGCAGCTCTCCCGGGAAGGCAGCCAGGCCAGCAGAGGGTGGTGCTGCTTTTTAAAAATATCTGCTCTGCACAGCGGCTACTCCTCTCGGTTAATTCCAGGAAGCTTGAAAAATACGAGCCACGCGATTGTAAATACATATTTAGGGGGTCTTACACTCCCAGCAGGGTCTCTGTGTATTGTCTGTCACCTTGACTGTATTAACAGGCCATAAAATCTACACAGCAGCATCACCCATTGGAATGAATCCTGCAGCATTCAGGCAGCGGTGAGGATAAAAATCTTTCCAGGGATACAAAATGAGGTTTTTCGTCATTGATTCTTACAAAGAGGAAAAGCGTGTACCTTTGAGGACATGTTATCTCCAGAATATAGAAAAAAAAAAAGTCTAAAAGTCATAGAAATTACACAGAATTAAACCATATTTATGTGAGAAAACAAATAATTCTTTGTAAAATTAAGATCACTGTCTGGAAAGTTTAGTTCCAATGAATGACTGCAATGGCAACCTGGGTACAATCCAAGACAGGATATCTGAAGAAATTAAAAACATATATATATTGCAAAAATCCTCACAGAGACCATCTAAGCTATATGGTGGTAATGCAGGTTCTACTGCAGCACTTAATCCCACTGATAATAAATTTTAAATGATTAAACTCTTGCTCTCAGCAATTTGGGCTGATGTTTGTGTGCATCACAGCCACAGCTCAGGCAGCAGTGACCTTCAGCTGATGGCAGCCCCAGCCTGGGAAGCACGCTGGAGAACTCCACATGCTTCCTGCTAGACCTCAGTGCTGGGATTTGTTAGTGCTGGCAACGGGCTGAGAGCTGCTCTTGTGCAACACTTTATTGTGTTTGTCTCCATTTTTCCACCAGCCTTGCTAAAGATCAGCCCTTCTCTAACTTTATGATGTGTGCCTTAGGAGTCCTAAAGATTTTCTCTTGGGTACACAGCTATGAACTGTCCTCCTTTTCAGTCACATCCACAGAAAGGACAATTCTAGGAGAAACTGCTGCCTCCTTCCTCCCCTGCTTCAGAAAGCACCTAGGAAGTTCACCAAACCTCCCTGGCAGAGGAGAGGGAAGGGCTGTGTGATTCCCAGCCACGGCTTTGGCCCACTGTGCCTCATCCATCACTTCCTAGAAGCACAACACTATTAAACAATAGCAGGGAATCCATCCAACTCCAGCTGCTCCTGGGAAGGATGGCATGAAGAGCCAGCAGAGCCGTGGAATTCAGCATTTCCAACAGCAGCCTCCCTCTCTCCTGGTGTGCCTCCAGTCCTGCAATTCCTCAAGGGCTCTCTCCCTTCTTTGAGGACACTTGACACAATCTGGGACCCTTCAAGATCCTCACAGCAGGTGAGAAATAGACATTGGGAAGATCACTCCAGGGAAAGATGTGCGTGACAGGAAAGGTTGGGGGGAGAGGAAGTGCAATTTGACAGTTCCCTTTTTCTTTGAACCCACACACACCAACCAGCCCTTTCAGAAACAAGGCAGTTCACAGGAAACTAAGCACTGCTTGTTTACATTAAAGGGCTGCTGGATTGGGTCAAAAACTGAGAAATGGAATGTAAAGATCAGTAGCACTGGCCATCCCATCCAACCTTTTGTTTTCCCTCATTAACTAATACCTATATTGCCAGAACAAGAACATACTCATTAAAAGGAAAGCAAGGCAAATGGTCTCCAAGTTTAGTCACTAAGCTCTACATATTCTATAAAGTCTTTTGAGTTATGGTATTAAAATGACTCTAATTTACATTTGGATGTTGAAAAGTTAACTTAGTAACCTGATGCATCCTTAGTTAACCTTGGTACTTTAATGGATTTTGGTATTTGATTTGTATTACATGAATTAAAAGCCTTCCAAGGGGCAATTAAAAATCTGCAGGAAAAGTTGAATACTCATGTTAGAGATACATGTTAAAATTCCAAACAATGTACTTGAAATCATTTTTTTTAACCTTAATTTGACCAATCAGTGCTTTCCTGCAGCTGAACAAAAATGTTTATTTTTCCCTTGGCTATCCTGGTAATAGAAAAAGTCTATTCCCCTACATACACAAATCCCTAAGTGTAGGCAATTAGAATGTCAAATTCAAATTTGCACTTTAGGCTTTCTTTTAAAAAAACACGAAGATGACAAATTGGAAAGCATAACTATTAAAATCATTACTAAAATGCTCTCTCCACCACAAATTAACGTAAATCACTTCTGCACTTAGACTATTTTTAGAAGGGATCAGAGCAAACTTTAAAAAAAGCCCAGACTAGATGCAGATAGTGACAATAACCCCAGTAAAATTGCTTAATCACAAGCCATCTTTCATTATCTCATGCTCTCTAATCACTTCTGAAATAAGATACAGTATGATGCAACCCAGGTCTGATTATGGAAGAGGTAACACAAAACAATTTTATTTTTAGTCTTCCCCTGAAATCAAAGATGTTGACAGAGTCTGGATGTCTGCCCAACACGCCCCATGTTCCTGGTTCCTTCAGCCACACAAAAAAACAGAAAGAGGGGAACCCTCCAAACCAGCACGACAGGCAGAGTCCAGGTTTTACACTTAATCCCAGCATGGATCCCATTCAGGACAAACTACACTGCACAGTTTTCCCATGTAAAATCTGCAGAAGGACCAGAAAAACAAGAAAAACTCTTTTCTTTCCGTGCAGTTCTTTAAGAGTCAAGGCTGTGTGAGAAGTGAAGAGAACTCTTCATATCTTGTATTTTTTTAGGAGCCTGTCAGCCTGCAGTACAGTCACCTTCAGAGCCGGTTCCTGACATGGGGGACTTGGGCTTGACTGGTTCCTATTACCAGGATACCCAGGACTGGTTTGGGGCTCTAGAGTTACTGAGCTGAATTTTATTTAGAATGGCATAGAGGAGGTTATGAACTGTGATGAGGAAGAAATGAGAGTCATATTTCCTTTGACAACAGTCTTGTACATGATCCCAAAATCTCCAGAACCTGCTCTGTGTATCCCTCCTTTTCTTGCACTGTTTATTTAGAGGTCCACTCAAATGGGAAAGGAAATGAAAAGATTTGTTCATTGCTACAGAACATCCTCTAAAACCTGTATGAATAAATAGTCCTTAATCTTGGAATTGCTACAGTCACTCCTGTCTAAAATTAATGCTTGGATTTTTATAGCCATTTCAATTTGGGCAGCTTTTATTAAATTGGAACTTTGAGTATAAGAAAATATTCCAGGTTGATCAAGAAAGCACAGTTACTTTGTCTAGTTCTAGGTGTTTACACAGTGACAAAAACCAGCAATCTGTTTCTCTGGACTAGACAGGTAATCTTAAAGGAAAGAAGAACAGCACTGGAATCCTTATGTTGATGCATGTGAACATGGGTATCTGCTTGTGGTAGGGAACAGAGGAGGAAGCTTTCAGATAATTCCCTCATTTAAAAGAAAGCATACAAAATATTTACAACAAAAGAAGAATTAAAATTATTCTATTAGACTTCAGATTATTCTGTCTACTTTCGGACAAATAATTTCTAAATACTTAGTGACTGTCAAGTGTGTGAGCATACCCGATTAAGAGCTCATGCACAAAAACAGGGAGTGTTATTTTATTATGCCATGTGCCAAGGAAGACAAAATACGAACAGTGGAAGTGGACAGCCCACATGATATAAGTCAGGACAATAAAAAATTCCCCCCAAAAAACAAGTTATTGAGCTAAAAAAAAAGAAAGCTTCCATTAATGCAGAACATATGAAACATCATTGCTAAGTAAACATTCACTTGCTGCACAAATCACTAAAATGCATAAGCAGGTTCCAACAGCGAAACCCAAAACACATGAACGGTGAAATGCAGCTACCAGATAGCAGCAGAGAGGAGATGCAGCTTCCTGAGCCCCTTTCAGTGAGCAGTGCAGCTCCAATGGATGTGCTCCACATCCTGGGATGCAGCAACAGGCAGAAAATCCAAGCCCCAGAATTTCCCTAACCATCCCACAACTACAGCCCTTCTGCCTAGCACCATCACAAAAGCCTTTTCCCTTAAGTTTTCTGTCCTTTTCATCAGTTTCTTAAAAACACTTTAATTGTTGCCTTTGGTGCTCGTGGAGCTTTGAAGCCTATCACACAGTTAATACTGAGCATATGAAGTCTCTTACCTCCAATATTCTGGATAATTATTGTAGTTGCAACAAGGACCTATAAAAAAATTGATTTCTTTAGAAAGGGTAAGGATAACTAAAATCATATGCCTATAGCAGGCAGAAACCACATGTGTATTATCTTAAACACACCAGATGTAGCAGTGATAGCAAGTACTGAAAGGAAGGGAATCTTCTCCTCAGTGAGGAGTTTAACACATGGAAACCAGCACAATCTAAAACAAACAGAAACAAAAATTCTTCCTGAAAATATCACATTTTTATTCTGAGACAAAGCAAGAGTAATTACACTGTGAAGCCTCTTGTGCAGAAAAAACCATAAAACTGAAGACATAAGTGGACTCCAACTGGTATCAGGTGAATACAAATGAAAATTACCACTTATCTCTGAAAAGACAGACAGCAGAGATTTGTACAAGCTCAAATGTACTTCCCTACTCCTGAAGATTTCTGACTGTCGGGAATGTTATTGTTTTTTTAAACTCATAAACCAGATAGACTTTTCCTGAGCACTTGTGATTATTCATACTGGACTGATATGGAAGCAAAAACAATCACAAGCTATTAAAATACTTGTCTGAATCAAAAAAAAAAATTAATTTTCAACTGAAAAAAAAAAATCCCTAAAAGCGGCTGTAAAGTTTTTCAAATGTTTTCTTTTGAGTTTAGCTCTAAAATACAGTGATCATCAGCTTTAGTTTTCTTTCTACCCACTGCTCTTCTTGATACAGGACATTTCCTAAATGAGTGCTGCCATTAAGTCAACTTGGAAAAAAATTAAGCCACAGTAATGTTTTTTTTGAAAAAAAACAATTTCAGATTTTTAATTAATTCAATGTCAGTTCAAAATTCACCAAGGAAAGGAAGAAAAAAAAAAAAAAAAACCTTGGAATTTGCTCATAGATGGAAACAAATAGTTCACACCTTTGGAAAGGGAGAATCAGCAATCTTCCAACAGCAGAATATTTCCATTCTTACAAATCTCAGAAAAATACATTTGGAAGGTCATCACCAGGTTGAATAATTGCTCTGCTTAGTAGTTAACCAGTAGTTTACTCAAACTAAGCTGCCAGTTCAAGCAAGGTTCTACACTGGCCTGGCAGCTTCATCTCCTATGTGTGAGGGAAAAGTAAGTACTGCTGCAGAGGAAAAAAGCAAAGCAAAAAGTCATCTGTGCCTGACTGAAGTATTCAGGGGCAGATGAGAATTCAGAATGGTTGTGGTGAAGTAGAAAAGCCTAAAAATCAACAAAATCAGTTAAAAGCAAGGCATTCAGGAAGCAGACCTCAAATACATCACTTAAGGGTTACTGGATGGCAAAGAGAAAACAGTCTGAGATAACAGAGTCAGAAGCAGCAAAGCCTGTCTTGCAGGCAAGTTTTTAGAAAAGTGTATAAATATCAAAGATGCTTCAAGTGACAAAGACAACCGCTCCAGAAAACATCAGTTCACCAGGAAAGCTGGGTGAACTTGGATTGTTTTATCAAAAGAACAGCTTCCCAACACAGAAATATTCCAGTGCTCTCCATGCACACTGAAAATAAAAGGCCAGATGATTTTCAGCACGGATTACTTAAACTGCAAATTATGAAACAGTATATTAAGAAGAATTTTTTAAAAATACACATGTTGACTATGATGTGAAGCTGTGAAATCTCCTTCACTTAAGTTTTTAAATAACAGATTAGACAAACATCTGCCAAGAATGGTTTATGTATGTTCAGCCCTGCTTCAGGGCAAACACAGAGTAAGTCACATTTTAGTTTTTTAAACTCTACTTTTCTTTACTTTTTCAAGTAATGGCTCATGGTTAATGTGAACAGAACAGCTCCTGTAAAAAAATAACTGTGTCTCATACCTTGCTGTTATCAAGGCTTATTAGGTCTTGAAGTTGATCACTTCTTAACTTGATCAATAAATATTGATCCTCAGACTACTCTCATCTGCTCATTACTGCTAATGGAAGCCTTACAAACACCTGATAGCTCAGGTTTAATTCTCACTGACATTTAGATATAAGAAAGCAGTCTCTAGCCTGTTAAGCAGAACTAATTTTAAAAAATTCGCATTGTTTCAGTGAAACATTAAAATCACACTTGTGTGTGGTAAAAACCTGTTTTCAGCAAGGTGTAACTGGAACACAGAGCACAGAATTCATAACATTAAATGTGCAGTATTCACAGGCAGTACTTCCTGTGCACCCACTGTTATTGCATAGTATCACTATTAGGAAAAAGAGATTCAGAATGCACTACAAAAATATCATAGCTAACATTTTGATTAGTCTTATATCAGAAATTGTTACATTTGATGCTGGTTTTGTTCGGTTGTTTTTGTTTGTTGGTTTGATTTTTTAGGGGTTTTGCGGGGTTTTTTTAGTCATGAGATAAAAGCAGTAAGAAACATTCATGTGAAGAGCTTGTTAAACAAAAGGAAACAAAAAGCATGCATTATATGTACATTTCCACAGTTGTTCCTACTGTGGAAATGACATGAAAAGCCATCCCTTATCCTAGATCCCTGTTAAATGCTGAAACATCAAGAGCAAATCCATCATTTACCTGTCTCTTAACACTTGTACAACAGAGGCAGGACTGTATCAAATCTGAACCTTGAGCCAATGTGACAACAATGCCAGCGAGCAGATTTGTACAGACAACTGAAAGTGAACACTCTGACAGGAAAACAGCACAAAATCCTGCTTTTAGGGAGTGTAAATTTAACTGACAGAGCAGACATACAAACTGAAACCAAGTGAAAAGCTTCAGGCTGTAATGGATTTTTCAGCATGCTACAGTGTCAGTAATATACTACTTATTTCATTTATGTCTCTTTACTGTGCAAACAACAGTTGCATATCAGAAGCACGAGACCATGAAGAAAAACAGAGGTAAAAATGAATACTCACCCTTCCAGCTGATCCAAATGCAAACAGGCCAAGGTCTTCATAAGAAGTGGCAGCTGTTGGTAAGGGAAAAAAAGAAAAGAGCTAAAATATCTCTAACTTGAAAAGCTTGAAAGCTCTATTTTTGGCCCTTTCCCCCCTTTTTAAATCAATAAAACTCAACTAAAAGAATATTTCATAGTATTTTTTTACTTATAAAATAGCTTTTATATACACTTTTACTCCTGCTATGAAATACAGCTCTAAACTCAAACATTCAGAGACTTCAGAAACTCAATTTAATATTTGCAGTTGCAATATTTAAAATACAATAGTAGTACATTAATGGCAAATTGCCTTCTCCCAAAGATTTTCTTTGTGGGTGAAGAACTATGAAATTAGAATTAGCAATTATATAGAAGATATTTCCATACTTCTTAAAACAGCAGGTTTTTTAAAATTAGGATGACAACAGGATATATAGAGGATATATTTTCATCTTTCTACAAATATAAACATTACCATCTTTCCAGCTTTTTAAGAACTAGGCCCTATCTATTTTCAAGAGAGCTGAAGGTAAGCACCTTCTTTGTTTGAAATCTATTATTAAAAAAAAAAAAAAAATCCACAAGAAAACCCAAATCAAAACAAAAATCCTGCCCCTACCTGCACCCAACTTACATAATGACATTAAAACAGCCTGTGGTTTCCTGTATAATTTTGCTGGGTTTTAGCTGAAGCTCACTTCTATTATTGCAGCTAACTCAAAACAATCCCTTCTCAGAGAGAAGGAAGTCACATTAAAGCCTTTCATTGTTACCCTGTATTTTGTTATTGGAAACTCAAGCAGTATCAAAAAGATGAAAGTTTTCTGAGAAACACCGCTCACTTTCTTGGGATGTAATAAAACAGCTGTGAATGCCTCAGAGGTAAAATTAATCTCAAACCCACGTGATTATGTTGTCAGCACACTTAGTTTCTCTTCCCTGGTTCTGTTGGGTCCAATACTACTCCTGCTCCTGCCACATCTTAATTGAGGGCCCAGCTTTGCTGAGCTGAGCTTTTCACACCTGAGTGGTGCCCCATTCTCTGAAGTAAATGACACAAGGTGGGAGACACAGGTGCCTCCCAGAGATCAGATGACAGGACTGGAGCCTCAGACTTGCCCAAGCTTAGGTGGTTTTATTTTACTAAAGTTCTGCAAGCAATCAGATCAGTGCCCCAGAGGGGGAAAGAACAAAACAAAAACCAAACCTAACAAAGCTTCATCAATTTTCTCATCTGATTTTCTCAAGGGCAATGTTTCCCATTCTGCTCTACTACAGACACCAGCACACAGTGACAATGTAAATGAAATGACAAAATTAAATGAGCCAGAGTCAGTGCTCAGCAAAAACCTGGACTATCTCTAACAGATAATTAAACAAAAAACGTGTCTTACTAGATTTCACCCTGTGTTCTTCCTAACTTTCATTTATAAAGTAGCTCATCACAAGGAAAAAAAAAAGGGCATTTTAGGCAGGCATCTTCACTACCATTAAAAAAACAAAAACCAGCAAAATGGTGAACAAATTTAAGAGCAAGTTGTTTTTACCACGTGGTAATAAATATACAGCACACATGTATGAGGAGATATCAGCAAAGAGAACAAAATTTCCCACACAATTTTAAAAGGGCAATATGAAACCTTAGAGTATTTTCTGCAGTAACTGTTTCTGTGATCAGCTTAATCCTGTGAACACTGGGAAGCCCTATTACTTGATCACACTACATCTGTAATTTCAAGAATATGTGGAACACAATATTTAGTGCAATTTACATAAAGATAAATAAGCTCTGCCTGATTAGCCTAATTTTTATCATGTTATTAACACTCCATGGAAATTATCCCTTTAAACGTGAAGAGGCAAGTATAGTACCAGCAATATTTGTGACTAACTCCTAAAATGAAAACAAAAACAACTGCCACAAAACTTCAAAGTGCATCCCACTTAAATTCCCAATTCCTCTGCTTTACAGAGCAAGCTTAGCCTTTTATCAGCCCACAACAACACAGGTCATACTGAATTAACACCAGGACAAGCACTGACTCAACACTTGACACTTGGGAGTATTTTTTTTGCTAAGCCTTTTGGTCTACACAAATCACTCGATTTTGTCAAAGTCCAGACCAATGTAAATGAGTAACTGAAGACACTTCTTTACTTTTGAACTGCAACTAAAATGCCCGTACTTAATAAATCCTGGCCTCTGTTAAAAATGGAATTAGTATTAGTGCTTTCTTTTCAGAAGATGTTTTATAGGTCATCTCCTTCCTAAATAATAATTTACAAACACTTTACACAGTTCCTCTTCACCACCCTTTGAATTTTTCTAGCTTGTTTTTAATATAAAAATACTAACATTTCCTTCCAATTTCTTCCCATGGATTAAGTTTAATACTGTAACACTCTTTACAAATTAACATAGATTTTTTTAAAAGAAAAAGTTTAATTACCTACTTTGGAATCAAACACGTACAGAGATTTTGCTTTGTCACGGTACAACAGGTTGTATTTCCCACTTTTTAAAGACAGTGTTCCAAGGAAAAACTTGAAATGTTATCTAACATTTAATTACTTCAATAGCTGACAGGAATTATAGGAAATATAATTTCAAATCTTGTTTTAAAAAATCGAAACACAAAAGGTCATAAATCCAGCAAACTTATCCAGACATAGTTCTGGTGCAACTCCTACCTATCAGCATTAGGTGATAGCTAATTATTCATTTCAGACAAGAGAAATTCTTCATCCTGACACCTCAGCTGTATGCATTTCAAAAACACTTTCCTGAGGTGGACTGTTGCCTTTGGACAAGAACTGAGGAGTTAAACCCTTCTTGCATATCAGGCCTCTGAGTTCAGAACATCCAAACTCTTCTTACTTCAATAAACTTAAATCCTTAGTTCTCCTCACCATCATAATTCTTTTGCAAGAATCTCCTTATTTTTTTACTAGACAACAGCTTAATACTGCTTAATGCCCATAAAATACAGAACTATTCAGCCTGAAATAAGAGGTTAAAAAGGCCATTAAAATTACCTCAAGTCCCCCTTTTATTTTGTTTCTTATGTAGCTCTTTAGCTACGTGTTTCAGGTTCTGATTCCTTTCTAATAAGCAGCACTCCAAAAAGAAAAAAAAAAAAAAAAATACCAAAGACTTAATCCCAAATCATCAAGCAGCCAACAATACCAACTATAAAAGTTACCCTACCTCTGAGGGGTGTTTTTTAAGAATGTATGAAGAAGATCACTCAACAGGTGGGGACAGGAGCAGCAGATCTAAGAAGAATCAGGAAGCAATCATCTGAGAGACCAAAGGCAGCTGAAGAAAAAAAGCCAAGAAGGAAAGAAGCAGAAGCTTTTTCCCACCACCTCTGAAAAGAGAGGAAAACAGATGAGAGGGAAACAATAAGCAGGGATACTTCCGGCTGTAACATGATCTTTGTGTACAAGAAATCAAGGAACGACTCAGTTGTTTTAGTAGCAATTTAAAAGAAGGAATTAAAACATGAGAAGATTTGACTGCAGCTGTTAGAATGGACTGTTTGAACTGTCCCAAAGCAGTGCAGTTTCCAAGGACTGCATCATGACTTCTTATTCAGCATCAAAAATGCTCTATAAGCTGCATCTATAAAGAACCACCAGAATAATGATAATCCAATATGATTGAAAAACCTGAAATTTATCCATTTCAAACCATGGACAAAAATATAAGTACTGCTCCTAGGAGAATGAAAGGCTGCTATTTTATTGCTCTTAAGCATTCACTGAAAGCCAAAGCACACACTGAAGTAGTGAGGTTCAGCCAGCACCAAAATAATTTTGCTGCAGAAATAGAGGGTCACTCCAAAAAGATAAGAGAGGTATTTGGAAAAAAAAAAAAAAAATCAAAAATTTAGAAACCAGTCAGTTTGGCATTGGCTTTGCATAAAAAAGACTCAAAATCCTGTTTTTAAGTGGCAGATATTAATTGTTAAAAACATTAACTATTTCAAGGTCAGTCAATCAGAATACTGGGTCATATGTCCGTGATAAAACTGAGGAAATATTTCAGAGCTCACTGTTAGATAAATCCTTGCCACTTACCAGTCTGAGTGCACATACTGAGCAGAAGAAACACAGAGTAAGAAGCCAGGCAGGCAACAATCAGCAGCAGGATACTAAAAACCACAAAATATCCACAGTTAAGCACTTTTACAGTACAATGCACTTTCAAGCTATAAGAATGCTACTCTTGCAAGAACTAAGCTACAAGATTTCCTCATTTTATGGCTTGTATCTGCTGACTGGTTCACGTGGTCTCTAATCTTCCCAATATTTGCCAAGTTGCTCTGACACATGGATTACAAAATGGTCATAACCATGGGAGTTTGTGTGTGCACATATACAGAAATACACATCCTCCAGTGAAGTGAAACCAATGCTTAGGAAATGGTCAAAGTGACAATTCCAGTGACTTTGGCCCCGTTACCTACAGGTTAGCACTTGCAACAAGCAAAAGTGCAAACAAAAGCACAAGTTGATTCACAGTTTTCAGGCACATATCCATCCTATTCCACAAGGCCCATTCCTGAAACCAAAGGAGATCAGTTTCGAAAGGAAAATATCAATCTGTCAGGAGTAAGGGCCAAGAAATTGCCACCCTGTGGCAATTTAATGCAACGTCTGGGTAGGACTTACGTTAGGCCAGATCTGAATGACTAAATCAAAAAGGGGAAGACCTTAATCAACAATGCTGAAAGGCACAAGCTATGTATTTCTTCCTCAGATTTGCACAGGAGTCTCAGTAATCAAGTTTTGTTCAATTTAAACCTACAAGATGAGTTTAAAAAAGAGTATATGTGAAAACTGAAAACTTACCTAAACCCCATGATCCCTGTGTTGGCCATGGCATAGGATAAGCCAAGTATCCCACTGCCCATGATTGCGTTCATTAAGTTAAACACTGAGAAAGCAAAGGAAGAACCACGACTTGAAGAACTCTGTGAAAGGACAGGAAAAAGAAAAAAATAAAATAATAATTAAAAAAGAGTACAATTAGTGGAAGAGATATCTTGACCTTCCCTAAAATGAAATTCAAGGGAGGGGGCAATAGTCAACTTTTCCTTCTTTAATCTAAACTCTCGCTTCTCATGCTAAAACGACGCAGATCCTTGTGCACACGCGACGCCGCCCCGTAAGCATCTCAAGACGCCCACAGCCTTTGAGCAGGGCGAAAGCGGAGCGCAAAACGAGCACAGCCAGATTCACGGCTCGGAGCAGGCTCTCCCTGCGTGCCCGCAACAGGGCCGAGGGCACATGGTAGCACTTCCAAGCGCTCAGCAAGCAGGGAATCGAAGGGATGGGGAGCAGCGATGGGAGCGGAGGCTCATCCCGCTCTCCGTGATTATCCCTCCCGGTGCTGTCACCCCGGAGCCGGCCCGCACAGCCCCGGCCCGGTCCTTTGAAGCCGCGCTCCCCCTCAGCGCCCAGCGCAGCCCCCTCAGGGCGCTCCCTCCCCGCCGCCCCTCACACGCACGCTGCCCGGCGGCGGCGGCAGCAGCGGGGCGGTCTCCCCGTCCTCCTCCTCGTCCTCCTCCTCGTCCTCGTCCCGCCGCTCGCGGGCGGAGAGGTACCAGCCGCGGGCGGGCAGGGGCCGGACCCGCCCGGACCCCCAAGGCGGCGCCGCCGCCATCGCCCCCCGCGCCCGCCGAGCGCCTCCGAGGGGAGCGCCGGGGGCGGGGCCAAGTGGGGGCGTGATCAAAGCGGGGGCGCGGCCACCAGTGAGGGGCGGGGCCGCTGCGCCTCGCGCCCGCCCCGCTGCGGAGCCATGGAGGGGCGGGGCGTTGTGGGCGTGGTCACGGCCCCGGCCCCGCCCGCCCCGGCGCAGCGGCGATGACGCGCGCGCGCGGCGCGCGGGGCCCGGCATGAGGTGAGGGCGGGGGCGGGGGGGACTGAGCGGGGCGGGGGGAGAGAATTCCCTGAGGGGAGAACGGGATAAACCGGGATCGTGGCGGTGAGGGAAGGGACGGTGTCTCTCCGTAGGCGCCTTGGGAAGGTGGCGGCAGTGGCCTCCAGCCAGATGCAGCGTTGCGGGCGGCTTTGTCTTGTGGGTTTAATGCGGTACGAGAAGCGACAGGATGAGAGGACGTGGTCCCGGGTTGCGCCAGGGGAGGCTCTGTTTGGACATTAGGAAGAATTTCTTGACCGAAAGGGTGATCAGACGTTAGAATGATGTCCAGCAAAATGGTGGAGTCACTGTCCTGGAGGTGTTTAAGGAAAGATCGGGCGAGGCACCCCGTGCCGTGGTGGTGGCCGTTCGGTCACAGTTCGACTCGATGATCCCAGAAGCCTTTCCCAGCCTGTTCGATTCTCTGGTTCTGAGAACCAGGCCACGGGTTTCCACCCCCAGGAAAATGCCCCAGGAAAGGCACGGGGATGCTCAGGCCTCTGGGTGAGGAATGCAGCGTGTCTTTCTGAAGGAGGTGTGCTCTGCCAAAACCCTGGCTTAGGGCAGTGGGGCTGCCTGGGAGATGTAAAGAGTCCCGGTGAGGAGCGGGGATTTGGGCAGGACAGGGGATGGGAGCAGGACCAGCTTCAGCGGGGTTTGGGAAGAGCCGGTTTGTGAAGGAGAGAGAGCACACAGCCTGTGTTACCCTGGAGAGGGGCAGGGCTGAGGGAGGCAGGCAGGAAAACCAATTTCCTTGCAGAGCCTCTCTCTCAAAAGAAGCTTTCAAAAAAATCAAGAGAAACGCCAGCCTCCAGCACCGATTAAACCATTAGCTCCTGCCTTGGAGCAGCCAGTGCCAAGGCAGAAAATTGGGCCCTTTTGGTCTGTACCTAGTGGAGGAAACAATTTAGAGAAGTGTAAAGCCACTTTTCAAATTCCCATCCCATGGATGAACCGGGGCTCAGTGGCAGGAACAGACATTACTGATACTTCTCTATGCACTTTCCACAGTTCTTCTTCACTGCCCTTTTCACTGCCCTTTGAATTTTTCTAGCTTAACTAGCTTTCTAGTTTCTTAACATAAAATACTAAAATTTCCTTCCAGGATTTTTTGTTTGTTTTTTTTTCCCATGGATTAAGTTTAATACTGTAACACTGTCTATAAATTTATGGGGAAATTGCAATTAATTAATGACCTTTCTGGCATGACCTCATGGAGCAAAGATCTCACAGAGCACGGAACCCCTTGCACTGGGGCATGGAAGGCAGAAATCACCAGAGTGATCATGACCACTGTTGCTAATAACTGTTTTCTAGCAACCACTGCTTGGTAATGAATTTTACCAGACACAGGAGGGATCCAACAGGAGTAGGATCAAGACGGTAGAAGTCTTTCCATCTGGCTTACTGAGATTAATATCACATTTATTAGAACAAAGAGAGGTCATTGTTTTTTGGCAGGAGGGGATTAGCTCGCTGCTTGAAGTCAGTCAACGTTCGAGTCTAAAAGTACATTTGCAAAATAACAGAAATTTGCAGCATATATTTCATAATAAAGAGCTTTACTAAACTGTTGTGGATTGTTTGGTACAGATGGAAATTCTGGTTTAAGAGAACAGCAAATCCATGTGATTTGCAGCCTTTTAAATGGAATGATTACATAATGTCTATAAAATGAATAATTTCTCTTCTAGGACTTTGTGGAGATTGGGATACTGTGCCAGACTACTGAAAACTAATCATTTTAGGACAGCTGCATCAAATACATCATTTCCAGCAGTTTGGATGCTATTGGCACAACATTCTGGCAGAATACCTGGGCTCTTTGTAGTAGTTAAAAAAAATACTTTCTTCACAATGCCCGAAAACGTGGAGGATAAAACCAATCCAGAACTGTATTTGCCACATCCTGGAGTGCGTGGGATGACCCTGCTCGACAGAGAGGCTTTCAAAAGGACAGTGGTGGTTCCAGCTCTTAAAGTCAAGAAAGAAATTGTGCATAGTGTGCTGAAGTCCCTAAAACAATCAGTACTGCAGCGTCCCGGCCTCAAGCGGGTGGTGGAGGATCCAGAGGATGAGGACAGTAGATTTGTTATCCTGGATCCTCATAAAGTACCGGGATTCTCATTAGGAGAGTCAGAGCAACAGGTCCTGAAGCAGCTCAATGTCCATCCTGAGGTGTCCAGGTACCACCTGGAGCTGACCTATGAGAATTTCAAGGTGGAGGAGATCCTTCGAGCCGTCCTTCCCCAAGGTCAAGATGTCACCTCTGGATTCAGCCGTGTTGGCCACATTGCTCATTTGAATCTCAGGGATCACCAGCTGCCCTACAGACACTTGATTGGTAGGTGAAACAGCTCCTCCCAGGAAGGTATTTGTGTCAATAACGAATAACAATACAGTAACAATTTGTATATTGTTGAAAAGTCACTGTACTGAGGGGCACAGTTCTCTCCTCTCACAGCGTGGTGCTCTCACTGCGCTGGGCCAGGGTGAAGTGTGTGCCTTGGAAAGGTCACAGCTGCAGCCTTGAGTCATTAGAGGGAGGTTGGTCCAACACACACTTAATTTTGTTAATTTAGCTGTAAACAGCAGGCTTGTTGTGGCTCTTGTAGAAGGTTAAAAGGTCCCTTAACCATAATTATCTCTCACCCTCTCTTTCAGGTCAGGTTATAATGGACAAGAATCCAGGAATCACCTGTGTAGTGAATAAAACCAGTATTATTGACAGCACATACAGGAATTTTGAAATGGAAGTGCTTGCTGGAGAGAACAACCTGGTGACCAAGGTACAGGCCTTTTCCCCTGGTATTTTAAATTTAATGTGCCAAAACCCAAAGGCATCTTCTGGAGAGATGTGATGCGGGGATGCTGATGAGACCCTTCCTTTGCAAGTGCCCTTCCTGACACCTGTCTGAGCCTAAGGGTTGGCTGTCACTTCTGCATTCCTTTGTCCTGCTCTGCCAAGGGCAAACTCAGCCACAGGGATCAGGAAGGCATGTATTCTTCCATGTTCACAGCCTAGATTTAATGATGGGGATTTGATCTAAGATAATCCAGTTTCCTAACTTCACCAAGCCTTGTACAGCGGCTGGTACAGAAATTTCTATCTCACCAGCTTTGCAGCTTAGGCAGCATTTTGCCTTTGCTTTTTTCCTCTGCTGTCAGCAGCAAGACAAACCTCCTGTCTCCTCTGCTCTGACATTTATCAGGTGTAATCACTGTGTAACTGCCAAGTGCTGTTCTTCACATAGGGTTTCTTGTCTGTAGCTGGAAACTTGGCCACTGCTTCCACAAAAATATTTCTCTTATCTGTTAGCAGCTTTATGCTTTCAAAGGAGAAAACATGAGATTATCAAATAAAAGGTTGAATAGCTTGGTAGAACATCCTGTTTGTGCAGAGAGAAGGTTGTTGGATTGTAAAGGCAGCAGTGACAATTGAATATTACGCAGATGTTGTCACCACACACCTGGCTCACCATGGAGCTGCACCCAGGAGTGCAGAGACACTTCAGGATGTTTCTTGCTGGCAAAGCAAACGATGTGGTGATCTGGATCCCAGGTTCCTGTACTTTGGAATCAGACATTTCCACATGCTGGTGCAAAGAGAGTATTATCTTGCATCCCATTCTCATCTGAATAAATACTGTTCCTTTTCAGGTCTGTTCTTAAGACACTGGTCATCCCAAAGCTTGGGTTTGGATCCGTTTCTAGACTCTGTCACCCTGGGAGATGAAATACAGTATTTTTTTCAAGCTGCAGAACTGGCTCCCAGTGGCTTTGGATTTGGCTGACGGTTCCTGTTCTTGGGCCTATCATTCTCAGACGGTTATTTACTGTGTGCACTGCACAAAGGAGGGCTTGAGGCATCTTTCCAAGGTCTGCTTTCAATAAAGGAGTTGTCAGCCAGCCACAAAGCTCTTGAAAACCCTCAGGTTTTTTTAGGGTCATTTTAAGTTGCTGCTTTATTTCCACCTGGTGATTGAGACCTGTGTAAAGCCAGCCATCGGGATTGACACTGGGGACATGCCTGTCTCTGATGAGTTAAGATCTGTTTATTTGCTTACTTAGTTGATCTGTTAATTTAAGATTCCTGTGTGCTACCAGTGGGACAATGCTGATGTACACATTACCTCTCGAGAAGGCACCTTGGGGGTTTTCATTTTCTTAGTTAGCGATAATGCTTAAATCTGCCTGGCATTTGAACACAGAGGCTTAAGCAAATGTTTTGGGCTTCCAGGTCAAAGAAAATAACATTTCCTATGAACTGGACTTCTCCAAAGTGTACTGGAACCCGCGCCTGTCCACAGAGCACGGCCGTATAGCGGAGCTGCTGAGGGCGGGCGATGTCCTCTTCGACGTCTTTGCCGGGATCGGGCCTTTCGCCATCCCGGCAGCCAAGAGGAGGTGCCGAGTGTTTGCCAACGACCTCAACCCCGAGTCCTACGCCTGGCTCCTGCACAACTGCAAGCTCAACAAAGTGGACACCAAGGTGAAGGCGTTCAACATGGACGGCAGGGATTTCCTGCGGGGGCCGGTGAGGGAGGAGCTCAGCAAAGAGCTCCCGCTCCTGAAGGAAGAACAGAAAACCGCTTTCCACATTGTGATGAATTTGCCAGCTCTAGCTGTGGAGTTTCTGGATGTTTTCAGGCATCTCCTGGCCGGGGAGCCCTGCAGCCCTGCTGGCCTTCCCACTGTGCACTGCTACGGGTTCTCCAAAGACAGCAACCCAGCCAGAGACATTCAGGAGCGAGCGGAAGCTACGCTGGGAACCTCCTTGGCTGGACGCTGTTCCACTGTCCTAGTCAGGAACGTGGCGCCCAACAAGGAGATGCTGTGCCTCAGCTTCCAGATCCCGGCAGATGTGCTCTACAAGAGGCCCTGCCCCGATGAGGGTAAGGAGCAAACCTCCCATGTGGGATTTCAGGCTGGTCCCACCTGGTCAGCCCCATGGGCCACTCCAGGCGTGTGACAGCGGTGTGGATGTGGCGCTGAGCGCGGAGGTGGCCGGCAGGACCAAGCCTCTGCACGTGTGCAGCAGCTGCGGGGCTTCCTGGCTTTGGAAAGAGCAGCCTGCTCCTCTGATCCCAGCATGAGCCTCCCCAGAAAAATGGTGGACTGGACAGGATCACCCCACAGGCCATAAACCAGACCCTTATGCCTCAGGTTGTGCACTGGGGGAGGACGGGGACTCGGGGATCCTTGTGGGCCCTTCCAGTGCAGGATATTCAGTGGCTCTGTGATCTAATGCCAAGCACACATCTCTGTTAGCTCAGTCCCTCAGAACTGGAGCTGCGGTTTTGCCCAGATCACTTCCAAGGGACTGGTCCCAGCTCTGACCTTGTCCTTACGCTCACACAGACTCAGTGAGGTCTGGAGTCACCACGTCAGCAGAATCAGGTTCTGTACCTGATTCAATTTGAGACACAGATACCTTTAGAGAGCTTCAATGCTGAATTTGGTTGTTTTGTGGGGTTTTTTTTGTTTGTTTATAATTGTTCATTTGTTCTTAAAGTACTTGTAGGAACTGTTTTTTTCAGTTATCTTGGGCTCTGCACTACATGGCAAAGGGAGCAGAGGGAGGCTCTCAGTCTGCAGTTCAGTTACATGAACTGGAGGAAAGGGTTTTATAAAGCTTGAATGCCATGAATCTTATATTTATGCTGTTGTTGGGTAGCACTGAAATATTGGTGAAAATGTAGCCCCATACAGATTTTTTGAAAGTCTTTTTTGGCATTCAGTAAAGACCCCTCATTATTGCTCGAAGAGCTTTCATTTGTGACTGTTAATCCTGATTTTAACTCTCATCCCTTCCTGTTAAATCCCTTAACAGAGCTCCCTGTTCCAGAGCTTGTGGTCAGGTCAGTCTGCTTACTGTACATTAAATAATTTACTTTTTCTAACCTTTTCCAGCAAAACCAGCCTCAAAACGTCTGTGTACCAGCCAAGATTCTTCAGAAGAGAAGGTGCTGAGTTGAAGACCAGAGCTATGGTGACTACCTTACTTTGTGTAAAGGGTATTTGGGGTGTCTCTGTTTTACCTCTTGAGTTATAAGGAGAAGACCTGTGTTCCCATCAAGTTGCAGCTTTCCTTTGGGAGCCTTGCTTCCTGCAGTCATCTTCTCATTGTGGGATCGATTAAAATTGTTGTTACTACAAAAAAATTAAAGCTTTATTCTTTTATAATAAATGTGTTTTGGTACTTCTCTGCTCTCTATTGTTTCATGCCCTGTGCTAACTCAGTGGCAGGGCCTGGGGTGGTTTTCTGCTGTAGCATTTTGATAATGTGCAAGTTGTGGGGAGAACAGATTTTTATGTCTTGTCGGGTCTGGAAAGGTGACTTATATAACCCCTGCCCTGGAGTCTCCCTGAAAACTGTTTTGGTTTCAGAATATTGGATTATGGTTAGCAGATGCACAAACAACTCTTGTGTAAGCAAGGTAACCTTTCAAAAGCTTAACCTGAGATTACCAAAAAGGGCCAAACAGCCCAATATCCTGAGGTTTTCAGTAAAAAATGCTTTTTAACACCAAGATTTAGTTAGGGATTAGCTGACTTCTAACTTTGTGTTTGCCCATGGTTAGAGCCAGAAAGACTTTAATGGTTTTTGCACATTTGCAGATGAAGTTCATGCTTGCTTTGCAGTTCCAGGCTGAAACCAGCACCTGAAAAACAGTTCTGTCCTCCAGAAACCGTGTCCTCCCTTGGCTTTTGTGCCTCTGCCCTCTCCCAGCTCTCCCCACCTCTGCCTGCTCCCCTGCTGCAGTCCCTGGATGATCTTTCTGGCTGGCTGCTTGTATTCTGCGGGGATTTGAAAAGCCTCTGCCTTTGATTTCCTTTTCTTACTCTTCCAAACTATTGTTGGGCAATGTCAACCACAAATAGTTTATTTGGCCAGAGAACCCGGCTCGCCCTCTCAGTTTCAGATATTTTCCCTCAGCCCAAGCTCCGAGCTCACGCCCAGCAACCAGATGTCTGTCACCCTCGTGGCCCTGCTGCTGTGGCTCCAGCCCTGAGCCTGCAGCCCGCTGCATTTTTGGTTCTCACCCAAACACCACCAAGGGCCACGGAT
This sequence comes from Hirundo rustica, assembly GCF_015227805.2. Lineage (NCBI taxonomy): Eukaryota > Metazoa > Chordata > Aves > Passeriformes > Hirundinidae > Hirundo > Hirundo rustica. The sequence continues at coordinate 5,733,887 of NC_053455.1, read as the reverse complement.
TTGTTTTGCTCGTGGCTCTGTGCGACGGCCTTTCCTTCCCTTGGCTCCGGTGTTTGCAGCGAGCCCTGGCAGCCTGGTTCCTGCAGGATCACGTTTATCCATCCCCAGGGAGCCCATCCTGACTCAGCCGGGAATGCTGATCGCTCCCTGGTCTGCGCTGAGCCCGGCTCTCCTGCTCGGGCCTTTAACACGCCCTGCAGCTCCAGCCTGGCACTGCTCTCCTCCCAGGCACTGCTGTGCTGCGATTCTGCCCCGGCCTTGCTGCTGCTCCGCTGCCTCTCCCATTTCCTGGCCCCTCTGCTGCTCTCCAGCTGCTGCCCTCTGCCTTTCCATGAACATCTCCCGTTCTCTGGAGCCCCCCACAAACACTGCTGGAGCAGTAAGGCTCTCCACCAGG